>NC_064640.1:901805542-902114498 GCF_023864345.2 Schistocerca serialis cubense | reverse complement strand
TGGTGCCTTGGTCACGACCGAGGACCTGAAGATTTGACATGAAACGAGGTCTGGCAGCCACGTTACACGAGAGAATGTGAAAAGTGTTCATATGTAGAAAAAACCTAAGAAATCAGCCCTTTAGCTCCGTTTGCTATCTAACGACGTATTGCCAGACCGTCACATTGGCTGCTTTTCTGTCTGCAACGCTTACATTTATCGTCTGCAAACTTATGTCGTGTGCTGCGGTATGCGGTGACACTAGAAGCATTACACTAGAACACAGATGAATCTTCTAAGTTGATGTAATCGGCCAGTAAGAAGCAGTACAATTCAAGTTCTAGTTTCCGATTATTGACATATTAGCCGGTTTTGGTGCCTTGGACATGACCGAGTACCTTAGAATTTGGCATGAAACGAGGTCTAGCAGCAACGTTACACGAGAGAATGTGAAAAGTGTTCATATCTAGTAAAAACCTAAGAAATCGGCCCGTTAGCTCCATTTGCTATCGAATCGACGAAATGCCAGAACGTCACATTGGCCGCTTTCCCGTCAGAAACGCTTACATTTATCGTCTGCAAACTTATGTCGCATGGTGCGGTAGGCGGAGACACTAAAAGCATCACACTAGAACACAGAAGAAGCTTCTAAGGTGATGTAATGGACCAGTAAGAAGCAGTACAATTCAAGTTTTAGTCATCGCTTATTGACTTATTAGCCGGCTTTGCTGCCTTGGACATGAGCGAGGACCTTAAGATTTGACATGATAGGAGGTCTGGCAGCCACGTTACACGAGAGAATGTGAAAAGTGTTCATATGTAGTAAAAACCTAAGAAATCGGCCTGTTAGCTCCATTTTCTATCGAATCGACGTAATTCCAGATTGTCACATTGGCCGTTTATCTTTCTGAAACGCTTACATTTATCGTCTGCTAACTTATGTCGCGTGCTGCGGTATGCGGAGACACTAGAAGCATCACACTAGAACACAGAAGAAGCTTCTAAGTTTATGTATTCGGCCAGTAAGAAGCAGTACAATTCAAGATTTAGTTATCGATTATTGACTTAGTAGCCGGCTTTGGTGCCTTGGACATGACCGAGGACCTTAAGATTTGACATGAAACGAGGTCTGGCAGCCACGTTACACGAGACAATGTGAAAAGTGTTCATATGTAGTAAAAACCTAAGACGTCGACCCGTCTGCTCCATTTGCTACCACATCGGCGTAATGCCAGATAGTCACATTTGCCGCATTTCTGTCAGATCCGCCTACATTTATCGTTTGCAAACTTATGTCGCGTGGTGCGGTATGCGGAGACACTAAAAGCATCACGCTAGAATACCGAAGCAGCTTCTAAGTTGATGTAATCGGGCAGTAGGCAGCATTACAATTCAAGTTTTAGGTATCCATTATTGACTTATTAGCTGGCGTTGGTGCATTGGAGATGACCAAACCTTCAGATTTGGCATGAAGCGAGGTCTGGCAGCCACGTTACACGAGACAATGTGAAAAGTGTTCATATGTAGTACAAACCTAAGGAATTGGCCGTTTGCTACATTTCCTATCGCATCGACGTAATGCCAGTTCGTCACATTGGCCGCTTTTCTGTCTGAAACGCTTCCATTTATCATCTGCAAACTTATGTCGCGTGCTGCGGTATGCGGAGACACTAAAACCATCACACTAGAACACAGAAGAAGTTTCTAAGTTGATGTAATCTGCCAGTAAGGAGCAGTACAATTCAAGTTTTACTTATCGATTATTGACTTATTAGCCGGCTTTGGTGCCTTGGACATGACCGAGGACCTTATGATTCGGCATGCAACGAGGTCTGGCAGCCTCGTTACGCGAGAGAATTTGAAAAGTGTTCATATGTTGTAAGAACCTAAGAAATCGGCCCGTTTGCTCCATTTGCTATCGCAGCGACGTAGTGCCATATCCTATCATTGGCCACTTGTGTGTCTGAAACGCTTACATTTATCGTCTGCAAACTTTTGTCGCGTGCTGCGGTATGCAGAAACACTAAAAGCATCACACTAGAACATAAATGAAACTTCTAAGTTGATATAATCGCCTAGTAAGAAGTAGTACAATTCAAGTTTAAGTTATCGATTATTGACTTATTAGCCGACTTAGGTGCCTTGGACATGACCGATGACCGTAAGATTTGGCATGAAACGAGAACGTTACACGAGAGAATGTGAAAAGTGTTCACATGTAGTAAAAACCTATGAAATCGGTCCGTTTGCTCCATTTGCTATCGCATGGACCTAATGCCAGATCGTCACATTGGCCGCTTTTCTGTCTGAAACGCTTACATTTATCGTCTGCAAACTTATGTCGCGTGCTGCGGTATGCGGAGGCACTAAAAGCATCACACTAGAACACAGAAGAAGCTTCTAAAATGATGTATTCGGTCAGTAACAAGCAGTACAATTCAAGTTTTAGGTATCGATTATTGACTTATGAGCCGACATATGTGCCGTGGACATGACCGAGGACCTTATGATTTGGCATGAAACGAGGTCTGGCAGCTGCGTTACACGAGATAATATGAAAAGTGTTCATGTGTAATAATAACATAAGAAATCGGCCCCTTAGCCCCATTTGCTATTGAATCGACGTAATGCCAGATCGCAACATTGGCCGCTTTCCTGTCTGAAACGCTTACATTTGTCGTATGCAAACTTATGTCGCATGCTGCGGTATGTGGAGACACTAAAGGCATCACACTAGAACACAGAAGAAGCTTCTAAAATGATGTATTTGGTCAGTAAGATGCAGTCCAATTCAAGTTTTAGGTATCGATTATTGACTTATGAGCCGGCTTTTGTGCCTTGGACATGACCGAGGACCTTATGATTTGGCATGAAACGAGGTGTGGCAGCCACGTTACACGAGGGAATGTGAAAAGTGCTCATATGGAGTAATAACCTAAGACAAGGCCCGTTTGCTCCATTTGCTATCGCATCGACGTAATGTCAGATCGTCACATTGGCCGTTTTTCGGTCTGAAACGCTTACATAAATCGTCTGCAAACTTATGTCGCGTGCTGCGGTATGCGGAGACACTAAAGGCATCACACTAGAACACAGAAGAAGCTTCTATATTGATGTAATCGGCCAGTAAGAAGCAGTACAATTCATGTTTTAGTTATCGATTATTGACTTATTAGCCGGCTTTGGTGCCTTGGACATGACCGAGGGCCTCAAGATTTGGCATGAAACGAGGTCTGGCAGCCACGTTACACGAGAGAATTTGAAAAGTGATCATATGTAGTAAAAACCTAAGAAATCGGTCCGTTTGCTCCATATGCTATCGCGTCGACGTAATGCCAGATCGTCACATTGACCATTTTTCTGTCAGAAACACTTACATTTATCGTCTGCAAACTTACGTCGCGTGCTGCGATATGCGGAGGCACTAAAAGCATCACACTAGAACACAGAAGAAGCTTCTAAGTTGATGTAATCGGCCAGTAAGAAGCAGTAATTTTCAAGTTTTAGCTATCGATTACTGACTTATTAGACGGCTTAGGTGCCTTGCAAATCACGGAGGACCTTAAGATTAGGCATGAAACAAGTTCTGGCACCCACGTTACACGAAAGAATGTCAAATGTATTCATATGTACTAAAAGGGTAAGAAATCGGCCCATTTGCTCCATTTGCTATCGCATCGACGTAATGCCAGATCGTCACATTCGCCGCTTTTCTGTCTGAAACGCTTACATTTATCGTCTGCAAACTTATGTCGCATGCTGCAGTATGCGCTGACACTAAAAGTATCACCCTAGAACATGGAAGAAGCTTCTAAGCTGATGTAATCGGCCAGTAATAAGCAGTACAATTCAAGACTTTGTTATCGATTATTGACTTATAAGTCGGCTTTGGTGCCTTGGGTATGACCAAGGACCGTAAGAATTGACATGAAACAAGGTCTGGCAGCCAGGATACACGAGAGAATGAGAAAAGTGTTCATATGTAGTAAGAACCTAAGACATCGGCCAGTTTGCTCGATTTGCTATCACAACGACGTAATGCCAGATCGTCACATTGGCCGCTTTTCTGCCTGAAAAGCTTACATTTATCGCCTACATGATTATGTCATATGCTGCGGTATGCGGAGACACTAAAAGCATCACACTAGAACACAGAAGAAACATTCTATGTTGATATAATCGGCCAGGAAGAAGCAGTACAATTCAAGTTCTAGTTATCGATTATTGACTTATTAGCCGGCTCTGGTGCCTTGGACATGATCGAGGAACTTAAGAGTTGGCATTAAACGAGGTCTGGCAGCCACGTCACACGAGAGAATGTGAAAAGTGTTCATATGTACTAAAAACCTAAGAAATCGGCCCGGTTGCTATATTTGCTATCGCATCGACGTAATGCCAGATCGTCACATTGGGCCCTTTTCAGTCTGAAACGCTTACATTTATCGTCTGCAAACTTATGTCACGTGCTGCGGTATGAGGAGACACTAAAACCATCACACTAGAACACAGAAGAAGCTTCTAAGTTGATGTAATCGGCCAGTAAGAAGCAGTACAATTACAGTTTTAGTTATCAATCTATGACTTATTAGCCGGCTTTGATGCCTTGGTCATGGCTGAGGACCTTAAGATTTGACATGAAACGAGGTCTGGCAGCCACGTTACTCGAGAGAATGTGAAAAATGTTCATATGTAGTAAAAACCTAAGAAATCGGCCCAATTGCTCCATTTGCTATCGCATCGTCGTAATGCCAGATCGTCACATTGCCCGCTATTCTGTCTGAATGCTTACATTTATCGTCGGCAAAATTATGTTGCGTGCTGCGGTATGCGGAGACACTAATAGCATCACACTAGAACACAGAAGAAGCTTCTAAGTTAATGTAATCGGCCAGTAAGATTCAGTACAATTCAAGTTTCAGTTAATGATTATTGCCTTGTTAGCCGGCCTTGGTGCCTTGGACATGGCCGAGGACCTTAAGATTTGACATGAAACGAGGTCTCGCAGCCACGTTACACGAGAGAATATGAAAAGTGTTCATATGTAATAATAACATAAGATATCGGCCCCTTAGCTCCATTTGCTATTGAATCGACGTAATGCCAGATCGTCACATTGGCCGCTTTCCTGTCTGAAACGCTTACATTTATCGTATGCAAACTTATGTCGCATGCTGCGGTATGCGGAGACACTAAAAGCATCACACTAGAACACAGAAGAAGCTTCTAAAATGATGTATTCGGTCAATAAGAAGCAGTACAATTCATGTTTTAGGTATCGATTATTGACTTATGAGCCGGCTTTTGTGCCTTGGACATAACCGACGACCTTATGATTTGACATGAAACGAGGTCTGGCAGCCACGTTACACGAGAGAATGTGAAAAGTGCTCATATGTAGTAATAACCTAAGACAAGGCCCGTTTGCTCCATTTGCTATCGCATCGACGTAATGTCAGATCGTCACATTGGCCGTTTTTCGGTCTGAAACGCTTACATTAATCGTCTGCTAACTTATGTCGCATGGTACGGTATGCGGAGACACTAAAAGCATCACACTAGATCAAGGAAGAAAGCTTCTAGGTTGATATAATCGGCCAGTAAGAAGCAGTACAATTCAAGGTATAGTTATCGATTATTGACTTATTAGCCGTCTTTGGTGCCTTGGACATGACCGAGGACCTTAAGAATTAGCATGAAACGAAGTCTGGCAGCCACGTTACACGAGACAATGTGAAAAGTGTTGATTTGTAGTAACAACCTAAGAAATCGACCCGTGTGGACCATTTGCTATCGCATCGTTGTAATGCCAGATCGTCAAATTGGCTGCTTTTCTGTCAGAAACGCTTACATTTATCGTCTGAAAACTTACGTCGCGTGCTGTGGTATGCGGAGACACTAAAAGCATCACACTAGAAAACAGAATAAGCTTCTATATTGATGTAATCGGCCAGTAAGAAGCAGTACAATTCATGTTTTAGTTATCGATTATTGACTTCTTAGCCGGCTTTGGTGCCTTGGACAAGACCGAGGACCTCAAAATTCGGCATGAAACGAGGTCTGGCAGCCACGTTACACGAGAGAATTTGAAAAGTGATCATAAGTAGTAAAAACCTAAGAAATCGGTCCGTTTGCTCCATTTGCTATCGCGTCGACGTAATGCCAGATCGTCACATTGGCCGCTTTTCTGTCTGAAACGCTTACATTTATCGTCTGCAAAGTTATGTCGCGTGCTGTGGTATGCGGAGACACTAAATGCATCGATCTAGAACACAGAAGAATCTTCTAACTTGATGTAATCGGGCAGTAAGGAGCAGTACAATTCAAGTTTTAGTTATCAATTATTGACTTGTTTGCCGGATTTGGTTCCTTGGTCATGACTGAGTACCTTAAGATTTGACATGAAAGGAGGTCTGGCAGCCACGTTACACGAGAGAATGTGAAAAGTGTTCATATGTAGTAAAAACCTAAGAAATCGGCCCGTTAGCTCCATTTGCTATCTGATCGACGTAATGCCAGATCGCCACATTGGCCGCTTTTCTGTCTGAAACGCTTACACTTATCGTCTGCAAACTTATGTCGCGTGCTGCGGTATGCGGAGACACTAAAAGACTCACACTAGAAGACAGAAGAAGCTTCTCAGTTGATGTAATCGGCCAGTAAGAAGCAGTACAATTCAAGTTTAAGTTATCGATTATTGACTTATTAGCTGGCTTTGGTGCCTTGGACATGACCGAGGACCTTAAGACTTGACATGAAACGAGGTCTGGCAGCCAAGTTACACGAGAGAATGTGAAAAGTGTTCATATGTAGTAATAATATAAGAAATCGGCCCATTAGCTCCATTTGCTATCGAATCAACGTAATGCCAGATCGTCACATTGGCCGCTTTTCTGTCTGAAACGCTTACATTTATCGTCTGCAAACTTATGTCGCGTGCTGCGGTATGCGGAGACACTAAAAGCATCACACTAGAACACAGAAGAAGCTTCTCAGTTGATGTAATCGGCCAGTAAGAAGCAGTACAATTCACGGTTTAGGTATCGATTATTGACTTATTAGCCGGCTTTGGTGCATTGGACATGACCGAGGACCTTACGATTTGACATGAAACGAGGTCTGGCAGCAACGTTACACGAGAGAGTGTGAAAAGAGTTCATATGTAGTAAAAACCTAAGAAATCGGTCCGTTTGCTCCATTTGCTATCGCATCGACGTAATGCCAGATCGTCACATTGACCGCTTTTCTGTCTGAAACGCTTACATTTATCGTCTGCAAACTTATGTCGCGTGCTGCGGTATGCGGAGACACTAAAAGCATCACACTAGAACACAGAAGAAGCTTCTCAGTTGATGTAATCGGCCAGTAAGAAGCAGTACAATTCATGGTTTAGGTATCGATTATTGACTTATTAGCCGGCTTTGGTGCATTGGACATGGCTGAGGACCTTAAGATTTGACATGAAACGAGGTCTGGCAGCCACGTTACTCGAGAGAATGTGAAAAGTGTTCATATGTAGTAAAAACCGAAGAAATCGACCCATTTGCTCCAATTGCTATCGCATCGACTTAATGCCAGATCGTCACATTGGCCGCTTTCCTGTCTGAATTCCTACATTTATCGTCTGCAAACTTATGTTGCGTGCTGCGGTATGCGGAGACACTAATAGCATCACACTAGAACACAGAGGAAGCTTCTAAGTTGATGTAATCGGCCAGTAAGAAGCAGTACAATTCAAGTGTTAGTTATTGATTATTGACTTGTTAGCCGGCCTCGGTTCCTTGGACATGGCCGAGGACTTTAAGATTTGACAGGAAACGAGGTCTGGCAGCCACGTTACACGAGAGAATATGAAAAGTGTTCATATGTAATAATAACATAAGAAATCGGCCCCATAGCTCCATTTGCTATTGAATCGACGTAATGCCAGATCGTCACATTGGCCGCTTTCCTGTCTGAAACGATTACATTTATCGTATGCAAACTTATGTCGCATACTGCGGTATGCGGAGACACTAAAAGCATCACACTAGAACACAGAAGAAGCTTCTAAAATGATGTATTCGGTCAGTAAGAAGCAGTACAATTCAAGGTTTAGGTATCGATTATTGACTTATTAGCTGTCTTTGGTGCCTTGGACATGACCGAGGACCTTAAGAATTAGCATGAGACGAAGTCTGAGAGCCACGTTACACGAGACAAAGTGAAAAGTGTTGATTTGTAGTAACAACCCAAGAAATCGGTCCGTTTGCTCCATTTGCTATCGCGTCGACGTAATGCCAGATCTTCACATTGGCCGCTTTTCTGTCTTAAACGCATACAATTATAGTCTGCAAACTTATGTCGCATGGTGCGGTAGGCGGAGACACTAAAAGCATCACACTAGAACACAGAAGAAGCTTCTAAGTTGATGTAATCGGCCAGTAAGAAGCAGTACAATTCAAGTTTTAGTTATCGATTATTGACTTATTAGCCGGCTTTGGTGCCTTGGTCACGACCGAGGACCTGAAGATTTGACATGAAACGAGGTCTGGCAGCCACGTTACACGAGAGAATGTGAAAAGTGTTCATATGTAGAAAAAACCTAAGAAATCGGCCCTTTAGCTCCGTTTGCTATCTAACGACGTATTGCCAGACCGTCACATTGGCTGCTTTTATGTCTGCAACGCTTACATTTATCGTCTGCAAACTTATGTCGTGTGCTGCGGTATGCGGTGACACTAGAAGCATTACACTAGAACACAGATGAATCTTCTAAGTTGATGTAATCGGCCAGTAAGAAGCAGTACAATTCAAGTTCTAGTTTCCGATTATTGACATATTAGCCGGTTTTGGTGCCTTGGTCATGACCGAGTACCTTAAGATTTGGCATGAAACGAGGTCTAGCAGCAACGTTACACGAGAGAATGTGAAAAGTGTTCATATCTAGTAAAAACCTAAGAAATCGGCCCGTTAGCTCCATTTGCTATCGAATCGACGAAATGCCAGAACGTCACATTGGCCGCTTTCCCGTCAGAAACGCTTACATTTATCGTCTGCAAACTTATGTCGCATGGTGCGGTAGGCGGAGACACTAAAAGCATCACACTAGAACACAGAAGAAGCTTCTAAGGTGATGTAATGGACCAGTAAGAAGCAGTACAATTCAAGTTTTAGTCATCGATTATTGACTTATTAGTCGGCTTTGCTGCCTTGGACATGAGCGAGGACCTTAAGATTTGACATGATAGGAGGTCTGGCAGCCACGTTACACGAGAGAATGTGAAAAGTGTTCATATGTAGTAAAAACCTAAGAAATCGGCCTGTTAGCTCCATTTTCTATCGAATCGACGTAATTCCAGATTGTCACATTGGCCGTTTATCTTTCTGAAACGCTTACATTTATCGTCTGCTAACTTATGTCGCGTGCTGCGGTATGCGGAGACACTAGAAGCATCACACTAGAACACAGAAGAAGCTTCTAAGTTTATGTATTCGGCCAGTAAGAAGCAGTACAATTCAAGATTTAGTTATCGATTATTGACTTATTAGCCGGCTTTTGTGACTTGCACATGACCGATGACCTCATGATTTGGCATGAAACGAGGTCTAGCAGCCACGTTACACGAGAGAATGTGAAAAGTATTCATATGTAGTAAAAACCGAAGAAATCGACCCATTTGCTCCAATTGCTATCGCATCGACGTAATGCCAGATCGTCACATTGGCCGCTTTCCTGTCTGAATTCCTACATTTATCGTCTGCAAACTTATGTTGCGTGCTGCGGTATGCGGAGACACTAATAGCATCACACTAGAACACAGAGGAAGCTTCTAAGTTGATGTAATCGGCCAGTAAGAAGCAGTACAATTCAAGTGTTAGTTATTGATTATTGACTTGTTAGCCGGCCTTGGTTCCTTGGACATGGCCGAGGACTTTAAGATTTGACAGGAAACGAGGTCTGGCAGCCACGTTACACGAGAGAATATGAAAAGTGTTCATATGTAATAATAACATAAGAAATCGGCCCCATAGCTCCATTTGCTATTGAATCGACGTAATGCCAGATCGTCACATTGGCCGCTTTCCTGTCTGAAACGCTTACATTTATCGTATGCAAACTTATGTCGCATACTGCGGTATGCGGAGACACTAAAAGCATCATACTAGAACACAGAAGAAGCTTCTAAAATGATGTATTCGGTCAGTAAGAAGCAGTACAATTCAAGGTTTAGGTATCGATTATTGACTTATTAGCTGTCTTTGGTGCCTTGGACATGACCGAGGTCCTTAAGAATTAGCATGAGACGAAGTCTGAGAGCCACGTTACACGAGACAAAGTGAAAAGTGTTAATTTGTAGTAACAACCCAAGAAATCGGTCCGTTTGCTCCATTTGCTATCGCGTCGACGTAATGCCAGATCTTCACATTGGCCGCTATTCTGTCTTAAACGCATACAATTATAGTCTGCAAACTTATGTCGCATGGTGCGGTAGGCGGAGACACTAAAAGCATCACACTAGAACACAGAAGAAGCTTCTAAGTTGATGTAATCGGCCAGTAAGAAGCAGTACAATTCAAGTGTTACTTACCGATTATTGACTTATTAGCCGGCTTTGGTGCCTTGGTCACGACCGAGGACCTGAAGATTTGACATGAAACGAGGTCTGGCAGCCACGTTACACGAGAGAATGTGAAAAGTGTTCATATGTAGAAAAAACCTAAGAAATCAGCCCTTTAGCTCCGTTTGCTATCTAACGACGTATTGCCAGACCGTCACATTGGCTGCTTTTCTGTCTGCAACGCTTACATTTATCGTCTGCAAACTTATGTCGTGTGCTGCGGTATGCGGTGACACTAGAAGCATTACACTAGAACACAGATGAATCTTCTAAGTTGATGTAATCGGCCAGTAAGAAGCAGTACAATTCAAGTTCTAGTTTCCGATTATTGACATATTAGCCGGTTTTGGTGCCTTGGACATGACCGAGTACCTTAGAATTTGGCATGAAACGAGGTCTAGCAGCAACGTTACACGAGAGAATGTGAAAAGTGTTCATATCTAGTAAAAACCTAAGAAATCGGCCCGTTAGCTCCATTTGCTATCGAATCGACGAAATGCCAGAACGTCACATTGGCCGCTTTCCCGTCAGAAACGCTTACATTTATCGTCTGCAAACTTATGTCGCATGGTGCGGTAGGCGGAGACACTAAAAGCATCACACTAGAACACAGAAGAAGCTTCTAAGGTGATGTAATGGACCAGTAAGAAGCAGTACAATTCAAGTTTTAGTCATCGCTTATTGACTTATTAGCCGGCTTTGCTGCCTTGGACATGAGCGAGGACCTTAAGATTTGACATGATAGGAGGTCTGGCAGCCACGTTACACGAGAGAATGTGAAAAGTGTTCATATGTAGTAAAAACCTAAGAAATCGGCCTGTTAGCTCCATTTTCTATCGAATCGACGTAATTCCAGATTGTCACATTGGCCGTTTATCTTTCTGAAACGCTTACATTTATCGTCTGCTAACTTATGTCGCGTGCTGCGGTATGCGGAGACACTAGAAGCATCACACTAGAACACAGAAGAAGCTTCTAAGTTTATGTATTCGGCCAGTAAGAAGCAGTACAATTCAAGATTTAGTTATCGATTATTGACTTATTAGCCGGCTTTTGTGACTTGGACATGACCGATGACCTCATGATTTGGCATGAAACGAGGTCTAGCAGCCACGTTACACGAGAGAATGTGAAAAGTATTCATATGTAGTAAAAATCAAAGAACTCGGCCCATGTGCTACATTTGATATCGCTTCGAAGTAGTGCCAGATCGTTACATTGGCCGCTTTTCTGTCTGGAACGTTACATTTATCGTCTGCAAACTTATGTCGCGTGCTGTGGTATGCGGAGACACTAAATGCATCACACTAGAACACAGAAGAGGCTTCTAAGTTGATGTAATCGACCAGTAGAAGCAGTACAATTCAAGTTTTAGATGTCGATTATTGACTTATTAGCCGGCTTAGGTGCCTTGGACATGACCGAGGACCGTTAGATTTGGCATGAATCGAGAACGTTACACGAGAGAATGTGAAAAGTGTTCATATGTAGTAAAAACCTAAGAAATCGGCCCGTTTGCTCCATTTGCTTTCGCATCGACATAATGCCAGATCGTCACATTGGCCGTTTTTCTGTCTGAAACGCTTACATTTATGGTCTGCAAAATTATGTCGCGTGCTGCGGTATGCGGAGACACTAATAGCATCACACTAGAACACAGAGGAAGCTTCTAAGTTGATGTAATCGGCCAGTAAGAAGCAGTACAATTCAAGTGTTAGTTATTGATTATTGACTTGTTAGCCGGCCTTGGTTCCTTGGACATGGCCGAGGACTTTAAGATTTGACAGGAAACGAGGTCTGGCAGCCACGTTACACGAGAGAATATGAAAAGTGTTCATATGTAATAATAACATAAGAAATCGGCCCCATAGCTCCATTTGCTATTGAATCGACGTAATGCCAGATCGTCACATTGGCCGCTTTCCTGTCTGAAACGCTTACATTTATCGTATGCAAACTTATGTCGCATACTGCGGTATGCGGAGACACTAAAAGCATCACACTAGAACACAGAAGAAGCTTCTAAAATGATGTATTCGGTCAGTAAGAAGCAGTACAATTCAAGGTTTAGGTATCGATTATTGACTTATTAGCTGTCTTTGGTGCCTTGGACATGACCGAGGACCTTAAGAATTAGCATGAGACGAAGTCTGAGAGCCACGTTACACGAGACAAAGTGAAAAGTGTTAATTTGTAGTAACAACCCAAGAAATCGGTCCGTTTGCTCCATTTGCTATCGCGTCGACGTAATGCCAGATCTTCACATTGGCCGCTTTTCTGACTTAAACGCATACAATTATAGTCTGCAAACTTATGTCGCATGGTGCGGTAGGCGGAGACACTAAAAGCATCACACTAGAACACAGAAGAAGCTTCTAAGTTGATGTAATCGGCCAGTAAGAAGCAGTACAATTCAAGTTTTAGTTATCGATTATTGACTTATTAGCCGGCTTTGGGGCCTTGGTCACGACCGAGGACCTGAAGATTTGACATGAAACGAGGTCTGGCAGCCACGTTACACGAGAGAATGTGAAAAGTGTTCATATGTAGAAAAAACCTAAGAAATCAGCCCTTTAGCTCCGTTTGCTATCTAACGACGTATTGCCAGACCGTCACATTGGCTGCTTTTCTGTCTGCAACGCTTACATTTATCGTCTGCAAACTTATGTCGTGTGCTGCGGTATGCGGTGACACTAGAAGCATTACACTAGAACACAGATGAATCTTCTAAGTTGATGTAATCGGCCAGTAAGAAGCAGTACAATTCAAGTTCTAGTTTCCGATTATTGACATATTAGCCGGTTTTGGTGCCTTGGACATGACCGAGTACCTTAAGATTTGGCATGAAACGAGGTCTAGCAGCAACGTTACACGAGAGAATTTGAAAAGTGTTCATATCTAGTAAAAACCTAAGAAATCGGCCCGTTAGCTCCATTTGCTATCGAATCGACGAAATGCCAGAACGTCACATTGGCCGCTTTCCCGTCAGAAACGCTTACATTTATCGTCTGCAAACTTATGTCGCATGGTGCGGTAGGCGGAGACACTAAAAGCATCACACTAGAACACAGAAGAAGCTTCTAAGGTGATGTAATGGACCAGTAAGAAGCAGTACAATTCAAGTTTTAGTCATCGATTATTGACTTATTAGCCGGCTTTGCTGCCTTGGACATGAGCGAGGACCTTAAGATTTGACATGATAGGAGGTCTGGCAGCCACGTTACACGAGAGAATGTGAAAAGTGTTCATATGTAGTAAAAACCTAAGAAATCGGCCTGTTAGCTCCATTTTCTATCGAATCGACGTAATTCCAGATTGTCACATTGGCCGTTTATCTTTCTGAAACGCTTACATTTATCGTCTGCTAACTTATGTCGCGTGCTGCGGTATGCGGAGACACTAGAAGCATCACACTAGAACACAGAAGAAGCTTCTAAGTTTATGTATTCGGCCAGTAAGAAGCAGTACAATTCAAGATTTAGTTATCGATTATTGACTTATTAGCCGGCTTTTGTGACTTGGACATGACCGATGACCTCATGATTTGGCATGAAACGAGGTCTAGCAGCCACGTTACACGAGAGAATGTGAAAAGTATTCATATGTAGTAAAAATCAAAGAACTCGGCCCATGTGCTACATTTGATATCGCTTCGAAGTAGTGCCAGATCGTTACATTGGCCGCTTTTCTGTCTGGGACGTTACATTTATCGTCTGCAAACTTATGTCGCGTGCTGTGGTATGCGGAGACACTAAATGCATCACACTAGAACACAGAAGAGGCTTCTAAGTTGATGTAATCGACCAGTAGAAGCAGTACAATTCAAGTTTTAGATGTCGATTATTGACTTATTAGCCGGCTTAGGTGCCTTGGACATGACCGAGGACCGTTAGATTTGGCATGAATCGAGAACGTTACACGAGAGAATGTGAAAAGTGTTCATATGTAGTAAAAACCTAAGAAATCGGCCCGTTTGCTCCATTTGCTTTCGCATCGACATAATGCCAGATCGTCACATTGGCCGTTTTTCTGTCTGAAACGCTTACATTTATGGTCTGCAAAATTATGTCGCGTGCTGCGGTATGCGGAGACACTAAAAGCTTCACACTAGAACACAGAAGAAGCTTCTCAGTTGATGTAATCGGCCAGTAGGAACCAGTACAATTCAAGTTTAATTATCGATTATTGAATTATTAGCAGGCTTTGGTGCCTTGGACATGACCGAGGACCTAAAGATTTGACATGAAACGGAGTCTGGCAGCCACTTTACATGAGGGAAAGTGAAAACTGTTCATATGTAGTAAAAACCTAAGAAATCGGCCCGTTTGCTCCATTTCCTATCGCATCGACTAAATGGGAGTTTGTCACATTGGCCGCTGTTCTGTCTGAAACGCTTACATTTATCGTCTGCAAACTTATGTCACGTGCTGCGGTATGCGGAGATACTAAAAGCATCACGCTAGAACACAGAAGCAGCTCCTAAGTTGATGTAATCTGGCAGTAAGCAGCAGTACAAGTCAAGTTTTAGGTATCCATTATTGACTTATTAGCTGGCTTTGGTTTATTGGACATGACCAAGGGCCTTAAGATTTGGCATGAAGCGAGGTCTGGCAGCCACGTTACACGAGAGAATGTGAAAAGTGTTCATATGTAGAAAAAACCTAACAAATCGGCCCTTTAGCTCCGTTTGCTATCTAATCGACGTATTGCCATACCGTCACATTGGCCGCTTTTCTGTCTGAAACGCTTACATTTATCGTCTGCAAACTTATGTCGAGTGCTGCGGTATGCGGTGACACTAAAAGCATCACACTAGAACACAGAAGAAGCTTCTAAGTTTATGTATTCGGCCAGTAAGAAGCAGTACAATTCAAGATTTAGTTATCGATTATTGACTTATTAGCCGGCTTTTGTGACTTGGACATGACCGAGGACCTCATGATTTGGCATGAAACGAGGTCTAGCAGCCACGTTACACGAGAGAATGTGAAAAGTATTCATATGTAGTAAAAACCAAAGAACTCGGCCCATGTGCTCCATTTGATATCGCATCGACGTAGTGCCAGATCGTTACATTGGCCGCTTTTCTGTCTGGAACGTTACATTTATCGTCTGCAAACTTATGTCGCGTGCTGTGGTATGCGGAGACACTAAATGCATCACACTAGAACACAGAAGAGGCTTCTAAGTTGATGTAATCGGCCAGTAGAAGCAGTACAATTCAAGTTTTAGATGTCGATTATTGACTTATTAGCCGGCTTAGGTGCCTTGGACATGACCGAGGACCATAAGATTTGGCATGAATCGAGAACGTTACACGAGAGAATGTGAAAAGTGTTCATATGTAGTAAAAACCTAAGAAATCGGCCCGTTTGCTCCATTTGCTTTCGCATCGACATAATGCCAGATCGTCACTTTGGCCGTTTATCTGTCTGAAACGCTTACATTTATGGCCTGCAAACTTATGTCGCGTGCTGCGGTATGCGGAGACACTAAAAGCATCACACTAGAACACAGAAGAAGCTTCTCAGTTGATGTAATCGGGCAGTAAGCAGCAGTACAATTCAAGTTTTAGGTATCCATTATTGACTTATTAGCTGGCTTTGGTTTATTGGACATGACCAAGGACCTTAAGATTTGGCATGAAGCGAGGTCTGGCAGCCACGTTACACGAGACAATGTGAAAAGTGTTCATATGTAGTAAAAACCTAAGAAATCAGCCCGTTAGCTCCATTTTCTATCGAATCGACGTAATTGCAGATTGTCACATTGGCGGTTTTTCTTTCTGAAACGCTTACATTTATCGTCTGCTAACTTATGTCGCGTGCTGCGGTATGCGGAGACACTAAAAGCATCACACTAGAACACAGAAGAAGCTTCTCAGTTGATGTAATCGGCCAGTAAGAAGGAGTACAATTCTTGGTTTAGGTATCGATTATTGACTAATTAGCCGGCTTTGGTGCATTGGACATGACCGAGGACCTTAAGATTTGACATGAAGCGAGGTCTGGCAGCAATGTTACACGAGAGAATGTGAAAAGAGTTCATATGTAGTAAAAACGTAAGAAATCGGCCCGTTAGCTCCATTTGCTATCTAATCGACGTAATGCCAGATCGTCACATTGGCCGCTTTTCTGTCTGAAACGCTGACATTTATCATCTGCAAACTTATGTCGCGTGGTACGGTATACAGAGACACTAAAAGCATCACACTAGAAGACAGAAGAAGCTTCTAAGTTGATGTAATCGCCCAGTAAGAAGCAGTACAATTCAAGGTTTAGTTATCGATTATTGACTTATTAGCCGGCTTTAGTGCCTTGGTCATGACCGAGGACCTTAAGATTTGACATGAAACGAGGGCTGGCAGCAACGTTACACGAGAGAATGTGAAAAGTGTTCATATGTAGTAAAAACCTAAGACATTGGCCCGTTTGCTCCATTTGCTTTCGCATCAACATAATGCCAGATCGTCACATTGGCCGTTTTTCTGTCTGAAACGCTTACATTTATCGCCTGCAAACTTATGTCGCGTGTTGCGGTATGCGGAGACACTAAAAGCATCACACTACATAACAGAAGAAGCTTCTAAGTTGATGTAATCGGCCAGTAAGAAGCAGTACAATTGAAGTTTTAGTTATCAATTATCGACTTATTTGCCGGCTTTGGTGCCTTGGACAAGACCGAGGACCTTAGGTTTTGGCATGAAACGAGGTCTGGCAGCCACGTTACATGAGGGAAAGTGAAAACTGTTCATATGTAGTAAAAACCTAAGATATCGGCCCGTTTGCTCCATTTCCTATCGCATTGACTAAATGGGAGTATGTGACATTGGCCGCTGTTCTGTCTGAAACGCTTGTATTTATGGTCTGCAAACTTGTGTCGCGTTCTGCGGTATGCGGAGACACTAGAAGCATCACACTAGAACACAGAAGAAGCTTCTAAGTTTATGTATTCGGCCAGTAAGAAGCAGTACAATTGAAGATTTAGTTATCGATTATTGACTTGTTAGCCGGCTTTTGTGACTTGGACATGACCGAGGACCTCATGATTTGGCGTGAAACGAGGTCTAGCAGCCACGTTACACGAGAGAATGTGAGAAGTATTCATATGTAGTAAAAACGTAACAACTCGTCCCATGTGCTCCATTTGATATCGCATCGACTTAGTGTCAGTTCTTTACATTGGCAACTTTTCTGTCTGGAACGCTTACATTTATCGTTTGCAAACTTATGTCGCGTGCTGCGGTATGCGGAGACACTAAAGGCATCACACTAGAACATAGAAGCAGCTGCTAAGTTGATGTAATCGGCCAGTAACGAGCAGTACAATTCAAGTCTTAGTTACCGATTTTTGATTTATTATCCGGCTTTGGTGCCTTGGACATGACCAAGGACTTTAAGATTTGGCATGAAGCGAGGTCTGGCAGGCACGTTACGCGAGAGAATGTGAAAAGAGTTCATAAGTAGTAAAAACCTAAGAAATCGGCCCGTTTGCTCCATTTGCTATCGCATCGACGTAATTCCAGATCGTCGCATTCGCCGCTTTTCTGTCTGAAACGCTTACTTTTATCGTCTGCAAACTTATGTCGCGTGCTGCGGTAAGCGGAGACACTAAAAGCATCACACTAGAACACAGAAGAAGCTTCTAAGTTGATGTAATCGGCCAGTAAGGAGCAGTACAATTCAAGTTTTAGTTATCGATTATTGACTTAGTAGCCGGCTTTGGTGCCTTGGACATGACCGAGGACCTTAAGATTTGACATGAAACGAGGTCTGGCAGCCACCTTACACGAGAGAATGTGAAAAGTGTTCATATGAAGTAAAAACCTAAGAAATCGACCCGTGTGCTCCATTTGCTATCGCATCGACGTAATGCCAGATCGTCACATTCGCCGCTTTTCTGTCTGAAACACTTACATTTATCGTTTGCAAACTTATGTCGCGTGCTGCGGTATGCGGAGACACTAAAAGCATCACGCTAGAACACAGAAGCAGCTTCTAAGTTGATGTAATCGGGCAGTAAGCAGCAGTACAATTGCAGTTTTAGGTATCCATTATTGACTTATTAGCTGGCTTTGGTGTATTGGAGATGACCAAACCTTAAGATTTGGCATGAAGCGAGGTCTGGCAGCCACGTTACATGAGAGAATGTGAAAAGTGTTCATATGTAGTAAAAACCTAAGAAATCGACCCGTGTGCTCCATTTGCAATCGCATCGACGTAATGCCAGATCGTCACATTCGCCGCTTTTCTGTCTGAATCACTTACATTTATCGTATGCAAACTTATGTCGCGTGTTGTGGTATGCGGAGACACTAAAAGCATCACACTAGAACACAGAAGAAGCTTTTAAGTTGATGTTGATGTTGTTCGAGTATAATGACTTTTTTGGAGACTAGAAATCTACTCTGTAGGAATCAGCATGGGTTTCGAAAAAGACGGTCATGTGAAACCCAGCTAGTGCTATTCGTCCACGAGACTCAGAGGGCCATAGATACGGGTTCACAGGTAGATGCCGTGTTTCTTGACTTCCGCAAGGCGTTCGATACAGTTCCCCACAGTCGTTTAATGAACAAAGTAAGAGCATATGGACTATCAGACCAATTGTGTGATTGGATTGAGGAGTTCCTAGATAACAGGACGCAGCATGTCATTCTCAATGGAGAGAAGTCTTCCGAAGTAAGAGTGATTTCAGGTGTGCCGCAAGGGAGTGTCATAAAACCGTTGCTATTCACAATATTCGTAAATGACATTGTGGATGACATCGGAAGTTCACTGAGGCTTTTTGCGGATGATGCTGTGGTGTATCGAGAGGTTGTAACAATGGAAAATTGTACTGAAATGCAGGAGGATCTGCAGCGAATTGACGCATGGTGCAGGGAATGGCAATTGAATCTCAATATAGACAAGTGTAATGTGCTGCGAATACACAGAAAGATAGATCCTTTATCATTTAGCTACAAAATAGCAGGTCAGCAACTGGAAGCAGTCAATACTATAAATTATCTGGGAGTACGCATTAGGAGTGATTTAAAATGGAATGATCATATAATGTTGATCGTCGGTAAAGCAGATGCCAGACTGAGATTCATTGGATGAATCCTAAGGAAATGCAATCCGAAAACAAAGGAATTAGGTTACAGTACGCTTGTTCGCACACTGCTTGCATACTGCTCAGCAGTGTGGGATCCGTACCAGGTAGGGTTGATAGAAGATATAGAGAAGATCCAACGGAGAGCAGCACGCTTCGTTACAGGATCATTTAGTAATCGCGAAAGCGTTACGGAGATGATAGATAAACTCCAGTGGAAGACTCTGCAGGAGAGACGCTCAGTAGCTCGGTACGGGATTTGTCAAAGTTTCGAGAACATACCTTCACCGAAGAGTCAAGCAGTATATTGCTCCCTCCTACGTATATCTCGCGAAGAGACCATGAGGATAAAATCAGAGAGATTAGAGTCCACACAGAGGCATACCGACAATCCTTCTTTGCACGAACAATACGAGAATGGAATAGATGTGAGAACCGATAGAGGTGCTCAAGGTACCCTCCGCCACACACCGTCAGGTGTCTTGCGGAGTATGGATGTAGATGTAGAGATGTAGATGTAATGGACCAGTAAGAAGCAGTACAATTCAAGTTTTAGTTATCGATTATTGATTTATTAGCCGGCATTGGTGCCTTGGACATGACCGAGGACCTTAAGATTTGACATGAAACTAGGCCTGGCAGCCACGTTACACGAAAGATAATGAAAGGTGTTCATATGTAGTAAAAAAATAAGAAATCGGTCCATTTGATCCATTTGCTATCTCATCGTCATAGTGCCCGATCGTCACATTGGCCGCTTTTCAGTCTGAAACGCTTACATTTATCGTTTGCAAACTAATGTCGCGTGCTGCGGTATGCAGAGACACTAAAAGCATCACACTAGAACACAGAAGAAGCTTCTAAGTTGATGTAATCGGCAGTAAGAAGCAGTACAATTCAAGTTTTAGTTATCGATTATTGACTTATAGCCGGCTTTGCTGCCGTGGACATGAGCGAGGACCTTAAGATTTGACATGATAGGAGGTCTGGCAGCACGTTACACGAGAGAATGTGAAAAGTGTTAATATGTAGTAAAAACCTAAGAAATCGGCCCGTTAGCTCCATTTGCTATCTAATCGACGTAATGCCAGATCGTCACATTGGCCGCTTTTCTGTCAGAAACGCTTACATTTATCGTTTGCAAACTTATGTCGCATGCTGCGGTGTGCGGAGACACTAAAACCATCACACTAGAACACAGAAGAAGTTTCTAAGTTGATGTAATCTGCCAGTAAGGAGCAGTACAATTCAAGTTTTACTTACCGATTATTGACTTATTAGCCGGCTTTGGTGTATTGGACAAGACCAAGGTCCTTAAGATTTGGCATGAAACGAGGTCTGGCAGCCACGTTACTCGAGACAATGTGAGAAGTGTTCATATGTAGTACAAACCTAAGGAATTGGCCGTTTGCTCCATTTCCTATCGCATCGACGTAATGCCAGTTCGTCACATTGGCCGCTTTTCTGTCTGAAACGCTTACATTTATCGTCTGCAAACTTATGTCGTGTGCTGCGGTATGCGGTCATACTAAAAGCATCACACTAGAACACAGAAGAATCGTCTAAGTTGATGTAATCGGCCAGTAAGAAGCAGTACAATTCAAGTTCTAGTTACGTATTATTGACATATTAGCCGGTTTTGGTGCCTTGGACATGACCGAGTACCTTAAGATTTGGCATGAAACGAGGTCTGGCAGCCACGTTACACGAGAGAATGTGAAAAGTGTTCATATGTAGTAAAAACCTAAGAAATCGGCCCGTTAGCTCCATTTGCTATCGCATCGACGTAATGCCAGATCGTCACATTAGTCGCTTTTCTGTCTGAAACGCTGACATTTATCGTCTGCAAACTTATGTCGCGTGGTGCGGTATACAGAGACACTAAAAGCATCACACTAGAAGACAGAAGTAGCTTCTAAGTTGATGTAATCGTCCAGTAAGGAGCAGTACAAATCAAGTTTTAGGTTTCGATTATTGACTTATTAGCCGGCATTGGTGCCTTGGACATGACCGAGGACCTTAAGATTTGGCACGAAACGAGGTCTGGCAGGCACGTTACACGAGAGAATGTGAAAAGAGTTCATATGTAGGAAAAACTTAAGAAATCGGCCCGTTTTCGCCATTTGCTATCGCATCGACGTAATGCCAGATCGTTACATTGGCCGTTTTTCTATCTGATCGCTTACATTTATCGCCTGCAAACTTATGTCGCGTGCTGCGGTATGCGTAGACACTAAAAGCATCACACTACAACACAGAAGAAGCTTCTAAGTTGATGTAATCGGCCAGTAAGAAGCAGTACAATTCACGTTTTAGCTATCGATTATTGACTTATTAGCCGGCTTTGGTGCCTTGGACATGACCGAGGACCTTAAGTTTTGACATGAATCGAGGTGTGGCAGCCACGTTACACGAGAGAATGTTAAAAGTGTTCATATGTGGTAAAAACCTAAGAAATCGGCCCATGTGCACCATTTGTCATCGCATCGACGTAATGCCAGATCGACACATTATCCGCTTTTCTGTCTGGAACGCTTAAATTTTCGTCTGCAAACTTATCTCGCGTGCTGTGGTATGCGGAGACACTGAAAGCATCACGCTAGAACACAGAAGCAGCTTCTAAGTTGATGTAATCGGGCAGTAAGCAGCAGTACAATTCAAGTTTTAGGTATCCATTATTGACTTATTAGCTGGCTTTGGTGTATTGGAGATGACCAAACCTTAGGATTTGGCATGAAGCGAGGTCTGGCCGCCATGTTACACGAGACAATGTGAAAAGTGTTCATATGTAGTACAAACCTAAGGAATCGGCCCGTTTGCTCCATTTGCTATCGCATCGACGTAATTCCAGATCGTCGCATTCGCCGCTTTTCTGTCTGAAACGCTTACTTTTATCGTCTGCAAACTTATGTCGCGTGCTGCGGTATGCGGAGACACTAAAAGCATCACACTAGAACACAGAAGAAACTTCTAAGTTCATGTAATCGGCCAGTAGGAAGCAGTACAATTCAAGTTTTAGCTATCGATTATTGACTTATTAGCCGGCTTGGGTGCCTTGGACATGACCGAGGACCTTAAGTTTTGACATGAAACGAGGTCTGGCAGCCACGTTACACGAGAGAATGTTAAAAGATTTCATATGTGGTAAAAACCTAAGAAATCGGCCCATGTGCTCCATTTGTCATCGCATCGACGTAATGCCAGATCGACACATTGGCCGCTTTTCTGTCTGGAACGCTTAAATTTTCTTCTGCAAACTTATCTCGCGTGCTGTGGTATGCGGAGACACTGAAAGCATCACTCTAGAACACAGAAGAAGCTTCTAAGTTGATGTAATCGGCCAGTAAGAAGCAGTACAATTCAAGTTTTAGTTATCGATTATTGACTTAGTAGCCGGCTTTGGTGCCTTGGACATGACCGAGGACCTTAAGATTTGACATGAAACGAGGTCTGGCAGCCACGTTACACGAGAGAATGTGAAAAGTGTTCATATGTAGTAAAAGCCTAAGACATCGACCCGTTTGCTCCATTTGCTACCACATCGGCGTAATGCCAGATAGTCACATTTGTCGCTTTTGTGTCAGAACCGCCTACATTTATCGTCTGCAAACTTATGTCGCGTGCTGCGGTATGCGGAGACACTAAAAGCATCACGCTAGATCACAGAAGCAGCTTCTAAGTTGATGTAATCTGCCAGTAAGGAGCAGTACAATTCAAGTTTTACTTATCGATTATTGACTTATTAGCCGGCTTTGGTGCCTTGGACATGACCGAGGACCTTATGATTCGGCATGAAACGAGGTCTGGCAGCCTCGTTACGCGAGGGAATTTGAAAAGTGTTCATATGTGGTAAAAACCTAAGAAATCGGCCCGTTTGCTCCATTTGCTATCGCATCGACGTAATGCCAGATCGTCACATTGGCTACATTTCTGTCTGAAACGGTTAGATTTATCGTCTGCAAACTTATGACGCTAGCTGCGGTATGCGGAGCCACTAAAAGCATCACACTAGAACATAGAAGAAGCTTCTAAGTTGATGTAATCGGCCAGTAAGAAGCAGTACAATTCAAGTTTTAGTTATCGATTATTGACTTATTAGCCGGCTTTGTTGCCTTGGTCACGACCGAGGACCTGAAGATTTGACATGAAACGAGGTCTAGCAGCCACGTTACATGAGGGAATGTGAAAAGTGTTCATATGTAGTAAAAACCTAAGAAATCGACCCGTGTGCTCCATTTGCTATCGCACCGACGCAATGCCAGATCGTCACATTGGCCGCTTTTCTGTCTCAAACACTTACATTTATCGTCTGCAAACTTATGTCGCGTGTTGTGGTATGCGGAGACACTAAAAGCATCACACTAGAACACAGAAGAAGCTTCTAAGTTGATGTTGATGTTTTCGAGTATAATGACTTTTTTGGAGACTAGAAATCTACTCTGTAGGAATCAGCATGGGTTTCGAAAAAGACGGTCATGTGAAACCCAGCTAGTGCTATTCGTCCACGAGACTCAGAGGGCCATAGATACGGGTTCACAGGTAGATGCCGTGTTTCTTGACTTCCGCAAGGCGTTCGATACAGTTCCCCACAGTCGTTTAATGAACAAAGTAAGAGCATATGGACTATCAGACCAATTGTGTGATTGGATTGAGGAGTTCCTAGATAACAGGACGCAGCATGTAATTCTCAATGGAGAGAAGTTTTCCGAAGTAAGAGTGATTTCAGGTGTGCCGCAAGGGAGTGTCATAGGACCGTTGCTATTCACAATATACATAAATGACATTGTGGATGACATAGCAAGTTCACTGAGGCTTTTTGCGGATGATGCTGTGGTGTAGCGAGAGGTTGTAACAATGGAAAATTGTACTGAAATGCAGGAGGATCTGCAGCGAATTGACGCATGGTGCAGGGAATGGCAATTGAATCTCAATATAGACAAGTGTAATGTGCTGCGAATACACAGAAAGATAGATCCTTTATCATCTAGCTACAAAATAGCAGGTCAGCAACTGGAAGCAGTTAATACCATAAATTATCTGGGAGTACGCATTAGGAGTGATTTAAAATGGAATGATCATATAATGTTGATCGTCGGTAAAGCAGATGCCAGACTGAGATTCATTGGAAGAATCCTAAGGAAATGCAATCCGAAAACAAAGGAAGTAGGTTACAGTACGCTTGTTCGCCCACTGCTTGAATACTGCTCAGCAGTGTGGGATCCGTACATGGTAGGGTTGATAGAAGATATAGATAAGATCCAACGGAGAGCAGCACGCTTCGTTACAGGATCATTTAGTAATCGCGAATGCGTTACGGAGATGATAGATAAACTCCAGTGGAAGACTCTGCAGGAGAGACGCTCAGTAGCTCGGTACGGGCTTTTGTCAAAGTTTCGAGAACATACCTTCACCGAAGAGTCAAGCAGTATATTGCTCCCTCCTACGTATATCTCGCGAAGAGACCATGAGGATAAAATCAGAGAGATTAGAGCCCACACAGAGGCATACCGACAATCCTTCTTTCCACGAACAATACGAGAATGGAATAGATGTGAGAACCGATAGAGGTACTCAAGGTACCCTCCGCCACACACCGTCAGGTGGCTTGCGGAGTTTGGATGTAGATGTAGAGATGTAGATGTAATGGACCAGTAAGAAGCAGTACAATTCAAGTTTTAGTTATCGATTATTGATTTATTAGCCGGCATTGGTGCCTTGGACATGACCGAGGACCTTAAGATTTGGCATGAAACTAGGTCTGGCAGCCACGTTACACGAAAGATTATGAAAGGTGTTCATATGTAGTAAAAAAATAAGAAATCGGTCCATTTGATCCATTTGCTATCTCATCGTCATAGTGCCAGATCGTCACATTGGCCGCTTTTCAGTCTGAAACGCTTACATTTATCGTCTGCAAACTTATGTCGCGTGCTGCGGTATGCAGAGACACTAAAAGCATCACACTAGAACACAGAAGAAGCTTCTAAGTTGATGTGATCGGCAGTAAGAAGCAGTACAATTCAAGTTTTAGTTATCGATTATTGACTTATTAGCCGGCTTTGCTGCCGTGGACATGAGCGAGGACCTTAAGATTTGACGTGATAGGAGGTCTGGCAGCACGTTACATGAGAGAATGTGAGAAGTCTTAATATGTAGTAAAAACCTAAGAAATCGAACCGTTAGCCCCATTTTCTATCGAATCGACGTAATTCCAGATCGTCACATTGGCCGTTTTTCTTTCTGAAACGCTTCCATTTATCGTCTGCTAACTTATGTCGCGTGCTGCGGTATGCGGAGACACTAAAAGCATCACACTAGAACACAGAAGAAGCTTCTCAGTTGATGTAATCGGCCAGTAAGAAGGAGTACAATTCTTGGTTTGGGTATCGATTATTGACTTATTAGCCGGCTTTGGTGCATTGGACATGACCGATGACCTTAAGATTTGACATGAAACGAGGTCTCGAAGCAATGTTACACGAGAGAATGTGAAAAGAGTTCATATGTAGTAAAAACCTAAGAAATCGATCCGTTAGCTCCATTTGCTATCTAATCGACGTAATGCCAGATCGTCACATTTGCTGCGTTTCTGTCTGAAACGCTGACATTTATCGTCTGCAAACTTATGTCGCGTGGTGCGGTATACAGAGACACTAAGAGCATCACACTAGAAGACAGAAGAAGCTTCTAAGTTGATGTAATCGGCCAGTAAGAGGCAGTACAATTCAAGGTTTAGTTATCGATTATTGACTTATTAGCCGGCTTTAGTGCCTTGGTTATACCGAGGACCTTAAGATTTGACATGAAACGAGGGCTGGCAGCAACGTTACACGAGAGAATATGAAAAGTGTTCATATGTAGTAAAAACCTAAGAAATCGGCCCGTCTGCTCCATTTGCTTTCGCATCGACATAATGCCAGATCGTCACATTGGCCGTTTTTCAGTCTGAAACGCTTACATTTATCGCCTGCAAACTTATGTCGCGTGCTGCGGTATGCGGAGACACTAAAAGCATCACACTAGATGACAGAAGAAGCTTCTAAGTTGATCTAATCGGCCAGTAAGAAGCAGTACAATTGAAGTTTTAGTTATCAATTATCGACTTATTTGCCGGCTTTGGTGCCTTGGACCAGACCGGGGACCTTACGTTTTGGCATGAAACGAGGTCTGGCAGCCACGTTACATGAGGGAAAGTGAAAACTGTTCATATGTAGTAAAAACCTAAGAAATCGGCCCGTTTGCTCCATTTGCTTTCGCATCGACATAATGCCAGATCGTCACATTGGCCGTTTTTCTGTCTGAAACGCTTACATTTATGATCTGCAAACTTATGTCGCGTGCTGCAGTATGCGGAGACACTAGAAGCATCACACTAGAACACAGAAGAAGCTTCTAAGTTTATGTATTCGGCCAGTAAGAAGCAGTACAATTCAAGATTTAGTTATCGATTATTGACTTATTAGCCGGCTTTTGCGACTTGGACATGATCGAGGACCTCATGATTTGGCATGAAACGAGGTCTAGCAGCCATGTTACACGAGAGAATGTGAAAAGTATTCATATGTAGTAAAAACGTAAGAACTTGGCCCATGTGCTCCATTTGATATCGCATCGACGTAGTGCCAGGTCGTTACATTGGCCGCTTTTCTGTCTGGAACGCTTACATTTATCGTCTGCAAACTTATGTCGCGTGCTGTGGTATGCGGAGACACTAAATGCATCACACTAGAACACAGAAGAAGCTTCTATGTTGATGTAATCGGCCAGTAAGAAGCAGTACAATTCAAGTTTTAGATTTCGATTATTGACTTATTAGCCGGCTTAGGTGCCTTGGACATGACCGAGGACCGTAAGATTTGGCATGAAACGAGAACGTTACACGAGAGAATGTGAAAAGTGTTCATATGTAGTAAAAACCTAAGAAATCGGTCCGTTTGCTCCATTTGCTATCGCATCGACGTAATGCCAGATCGTCACATTGGCCGCTTTTCTGTCTGAAACGCTTACATTTATCGTCTGCAAACTTATGTCGCATGCTGCGGTATGCGGAGACACTAAAAGCATCACACTAGAACACAGAAGAAGCTTCTAAGTTGATGTTGATGTTGTTCGAGTATAATGACTTTTTTGGAGACTAGAAATCTACTCTGTAGGAATCAGCATGGGTTTCGAAAAAGACGGTCATGTGAAACCCAGCTAGTGCTATTCGTCCACGAGACTCAGAGGGCCATAGATACGGGTTCACAGGTAGATGCCGTGTTTCTTGACTTCCGCAAGGCGTTCGATACAGTTCCCCACAGTCGTTTAATGAACAAAGTAAGAGCATATGGACTATCAGACCAATTGTGTGATTGGATTGAGGAGTTCCTAGATAACAGGACGCAGCATGTCATTCTCAATGGAGAGAAGTTTTCCGAAGTAAGAGTGATTTCAGGTGTGCCGCAAGGGAGTGTCATAGGACCGTTGCTATTCACAATATACATAAATGACATTGTGGATGACATCGCAAGTTCACTGAGGCTTTTTGCGGATGATGCTGTGGTGTAGCGAGAGGTTGTAACAATGGAAAATTGTACTGAAATGCAGGAGGATCTGCAGCGAATTGACGCATGGTGCAGGGAATGGCAATTGAATCTCAATATAGACAAGTGTAATGTGCTGCGAATACACAGAAAGATAGATCCTTTATCATCTAGCTACAAAATAGCAGGTCAGCAACTGGAAGCAGTTAATACCATAAATTATCTGGGAGTACGCATTAGGAGTGATTTAAAATGGAATGATCATATAATGTTGATCGTAGGTAAAGCAGATGCCAGACTGAGATTCATTGGAAGAATCCTAAGGAAATGCAATCCGAAAACAAAGGAAGTAGGTTACAGTACGCTTGTTCGCCCACAGCTTGAATACTGCTCAGCAGTGTGGGATCCGTACCAGGTAGGGTTGATAGAAGATATAGATAAGATCCAACGGAGAGCAGCACGCTTCGTTACATGATCATTTAGTAATCGCGAATGCGTTACGGAGATGATAGATAAACTCCAGTGGAAGACTCTGCAGGAGAGACGCTCAGTAGCTCGGTACGGGCTTTTGTTAAAGTTTCGAGAACATACCTTCACCGAAGAGTTAAGCAGTATATTGCTCCCTCCTACGTATATCTCGCGAAGAGACCATGAGGATAAAATCAGAGAGATTAGAGCCCACACAGAGGCATACCGACAATCCTTCTTTCCACGAACAATACGAGAATGGAATAGATGTGAGAACCGATAGAGGTACTCAAGGTACCCTCCGCCACACACCGTCAGGTGGCTTGCGGAGTATGGATGTAGATGTAGAGATGTAGATGTAATGGACCAGTAAGAAGCAGTACAATTCAAGTTTTGGTTATCGATTATTGATTTATTAGCCGGCATTGGTGCCTTGGACATGACCGAGGACCTTAAGATTTGGCATGAAACTAGGTCTGGCAGCCACGTTACACGAAAGATTATGAAAGGTGTTCATATGTAGTAAAAAAATAAGAAATCGGTCCATTTGATCCATTTGCTATCTCATCGTCATAGTGCCAGATCGTCACATTGGCCGCTTTTCAGTCTGAAACGCTTACATTTATCGTTTGCAAACTTATGTCGCGTGCTGCGGTATGCAGAGACACTAAAAGCATCACACTAGAACACAGAAGAAGCTTCTAAGTTGATGTGATCGGCAGTAAGAAGCAGTACAATTCAAGTTTTAGTTATCGATTATTGACTTATTAGCCGGCTTTGCTGCCGTTGACATGAGCGAGGACCTTAAGATTTGACGTGATAGGAGGTCTGGCAGCACGTTACATGAGAGAATGTGAGAAGTCTTAATATGTAGTAAAAACCTAAGAAATCGAACCGTTAGCCCCATTTTCTATCGAATCGACGTAATTCCAGATCGTCACATTGGCCGTTTTTCTTTCTGAAACGCTTACATTTATCGTCTGCTAACTTATGTCGCGTGCTGCGGTATGCGGAGACACTAAAAGCATCACACTAGAACACAGAAGAAGCTTCTCAGTTGATGTAATCGGCCAGTAAGAAGGAGTACAATTCTTGGTTTGGGTATCGATTATTGACTTATTAGCCGGCTTTGGTGCATTGGACATGACCGAGGACCTTAAGATTTGACATGAAACGAGGTCTGGAAGCAATGTTACACGAGAGAATGTGAAAAGAGTTCATATGTAGTAATAACCTAAGAAATCGATCCGTTAGCTCCATTTGCTATCTAAACGACGTAATGCCAGATCGTCACATTTGCTGCGTTTCTGTCTGAAACGCTGACATTTATCGTCTGCAAACTTATGTCGCGTGGTGCGGTATACAGAGACACTAAGAGCATCACACTAGAAGACAGAAGAAGCTTCTAAGTTGATGTAATCGGCCAGTAAGAGGCAGTACAATTCAAGGTTTAGTTATCGATTATTGACTTATTAGCCGGCTTTAGTGCCTTGGTCATACCGAGGACCTTAAGATTTGACATGAAACGAGGGCTGGCAGCAACGTTACACGAGAGAATGTGAAAAGTGTTCATATGTAGTAAAAACCTAAGAAATCGGCCCGTCTGCTCCATTAGCTTTCGCATCGACATAATGCCAGATCGTCACATTGGCCGCTTTTCTGTCTGAAACGCTTACATTTATCGCCTGCAATTTTATGTCGCGTGCTGCGGTATGCGGAGACACTAAAAGCATCACACTAGATGACAGAAGAAGCTTCTAAGTTGATGTAATCGGCCAGTAAGAAGCAGTACAATTCAAGTTTTAGATTTCGATTATTGACTTATTAGCCGGCTTAGGTGCCTTGGACATGACCGAGGACCGTAAGATTTGGCATGAAACGAGAACGTTACACGAGAGAATGTGAAAAGTGTTCATATGTAGTAAAAACCTAAGAAATCGGTCCGTTTGCTCCATTTGCTATCGCATCGACGTAATGCCAGATCGTCGCATTGGCCGCTTTTCTGTCTGAAACGCTTACATTTATCGTCTGCAAACTTATGTCGCGTGCTGCGGTATGCGGAGACACTAAAAGCATCACACTAGAACACAGAAGAAGCTTCTTAGTTGATGTAATCGGCCAGTAAGAAGCAGTACAATTCAAGGTTTAGTTATCGATTATTGACATATTAGCCGGCTTTAGTGTCTTGGACATGACGGAGGACCTTAAGATTTGACATGAAACGAGAGCTGGCAGCAAAGTTACACGAGAGAAAGTGAATGGTGTTCATATGTAGTAAAAAATTCAGAAATCGGTCCTTTTGATCCATTTGCTATCTCATCGTCATAGTGCCAGTTCGTCACATTGGCCACTTTTCTGTCTGAAACGCTTACATTTATCGTCTGCAAACTTTTGTCGCGTGCTGCGGTATGCAGAGACACTAAATGCATCACACTAGAACACAGAAGAAGCTTCTAAGATGATGTAATCGGCAGTAAGAAGCAGTACAATTCAAGTTTTAGTTATCGATTATTGACTTATTAGCCGGCTTTGCTGCCTTGGACATGAGCGAGGACCTTAAGATTTGACATGATAGGAGGTCTGGCAGCCACGTTACACGAGAGAATGTGAAAAGTGTTCATATGTAGTAATAACCTAAGAAATCGGCCCTTTAGCTCCACTTGCTATCGAATCGACGTAATGCCAGATCGTCACATTAGCCGCTTTCCTGTCTGAAACGTATACATTTATCGTCTGCAAACTTATGTCGAATGCTGCGGTATGCGGAGACACTAAAAGCATCACACTAGAACACAGAAGATGTTTCTAAGGTGATGTATTCGGCCAGTAAGAAGCAGTACAATTCAAGTTTTAGTTGTCGATTATTGACTTATTAGCCGGCTTTGCTGCCTTGGACATGAGCGAGGACCTTAAGATTTGACATGATTGGAGGTCTGGCAGCCACGTTACACGAGAGAATGTGAAAAGTGTTCATATGTTGTAAAAACCTAAGAAATCGGCCCGTTAGCTCCATTGTCTATCGAATCGACGTAATTCCAGATTGTCACATTGGCCGTTTCTCTTTCTGAATCGCTTACAATTATCGTCTGCTAACTTATGTCGCGTGCTGCGGTATGGGGAGACACTAAATAAATCACACTAGAACACAGAGGAAGCTTCTAAGTTGATGTAATCGGCCAGTAAGGAGCAGTAGAATTGAAGTTTTACTTATCGATTATTGACTTATTAGCCGTCTTTGGTGTCTTGGAAATGACCGAGGACCTTAAGATTTAGCATGAAACGAAGTCTGGCAGGCATGTTAAACGAGACAATGTGAAAAGTGTTGATATGTAGTAAAAACCTAAGAAATCGGCCCGTTTGCTCCATTTGTTACCGCATCGACGTAATGCCAGATAGTCACATTCGCCGCTTTTCTGTCAGAAACGCCTACGTTTATCGTCTGCAAACTTATGTCGCGTGCTGCGGTATGCGGAGACACTAAAAGCATCACACTAGAACTAAGAAGAAGCTTCTAAATTGATGTAATCGGGCAGTAAGGAGCAGTACAATTAAAGATTAAGATCTACATCTACATCTACATTGATACTCCGCAAGCCACCCAACGGTGTGTGGCGGAGGGCACTTTACATGCCACTGTCATTACCTCCCTTTCCTGTTCCAGTCTTGTATGGTACGCGGGAAGAACGACTGTCTGAAAGCCTCCGTGCGCGCTCTAATCTCTCTAATTTTACATTCGTGATCTCCTCGGGAGGTATAGGTAGGGGGAAGCAATATATTCGATACCTCATCCAGAAACGCACCCTCTCGAAACCTGGCGAGCAATCTACACCGCGATGCAGAGCACCTCTCTTGCAGATTCTGCCACTTGAGTTTATTAAACATCTCCGTAACGCTATCACGGTTACCAAATAACCTGGTGACAAAACGCGCCGCTCTTCTTTGGATCTTCTCTATCTCCTCCGTCAACCCGACCTGGTACGGATCCCACACTGATGAGCAATACTCAAGTATAGGTCGAACGAGTGTTTTGTAAGCCACCTCCTTTGTTGATGGACTACATTTTCTAAGCACTCTCCCAATGAATCTCAACCTGGTACCCGCCTTACCAACAATTAATTTTATATGATCATTCCACTTCAAATCGTTCCGTACGCACACTCCCAGATATTTTACAGAAGTAACTGCTACCAGTGTTTGTTCCGCTATCATATAATCATACAATAAAGGATCCTTCTTTCTATGTATTCGCAATACATTACATTTGTCTATGTTAAGGGTCAGTTGCCACTCCCTGCACCAAGTGCCTATCCGCTGCAGATCTTCCTGTATTTCGCTACAATTTTCTAATGCAGCAAGTTCTCTGTATACTACAGCATCATCCGCGAAAAGCCGCATGGAACTTCCGACACTATCTACTAGGTCATTTATATATATTGTGAAAAGCAATGGTCCCATAACACTCCCCTGTGGCACGCCAGAGGTTACTTTAACGTCTGTAGACGTCTCTCCATTGATAACAACATGCTGTGTTCTGTTTGCTAAAAACTCTTCAATCCAGCCACACAGCTGGTCTGATATTCCGTAGGCTCTTACTTTATCAGGCGACAGTGCGGAACTGTATCGAACGCCTTCCGGAAGTCAAGAAAAATAGCATCTACCTGGGAGCCTGTATCTAATATTTTCTGGGTCTCATGAACAAATAAGGCGAGTTGGGTCTCACACGATCGCTGTTTCCGGAATCCATGTTGATTCCTACATAGTAGATTCTGGGTTTCCAGAAATGACATGATACGCGAGCAAAAAACATGTTCTAAAATTCTACAAGAGATCGACGTAAGAGATATAGGTCTATAGTTTTGCGCATCTGCTCGACGACCCTTCTTGAAGACTGGGACTATCTGTGCTCTTTTCCAATCATTTGGAACCCTCCGTTCCTCTAGAGACTTGCGGTACACGGCTGTTAGAAGGGGGGCAAGTTCTTTCGCGTACTCTGTGTAGAATCGAATTGGTATCCCGTCAGGTCCAGTGGACTTTCCTCTATTGAGTGATTCCAGTTGCTTTTCTATTCCTTGGACACTTATTTCGATGTCAGCCATTTTTTCGTTTGTGCGAGGATTTAGAGAAGGAACTGCAGTGCGGTCTTCCTCTGTGAAACAGCTTTGGAAAAAGGTGTTTAGTATTTCAGCTTTACGCGTGTCATCCTCTGTTTCAATGCCATCATCATCCCGTAGTGTCTGGATATGCTGTTTCGAGCCACCTACTGATTTAACGTAAGACCAGAACTTCCTAGGATTTTCTGTCAAGTCGGTACATAGAATTTTACTTTCGAATTCAATGAACGCTTCACGCATAGCCCTCCTTACGCTAACTTTGACATCGTTTAGCTTCTGTTTGTCTGAGAGGTTTTGGCTGCGTTTAAACTTGGAGTGGAGCTCTCTTTGCTTTCGCAGTAGTTTCCTAACTTTGTTGTTGTACCACGGTGGATTTTTCCCGTCCCTCACAGTTTTACTCGGCACGTACCTGTCTAAAACGCATTTTACGATTGCCTTGAACTTTTTCCATAAACACTCAACATTGTCAGTGTCGGAACAGAAATTTTCGTTTTGATCTGTTAGGTAGTCTGAAATCTGCCTTCTATTACTCTTGCTAAACAGATAAACCTTCCTCCCTTTTTTTATATTCCTATTAACTTCCATATTCAGGGATGCTGCAACGGCCTTATGATCACTGATTCCCTGTTCTGTACATACAGAGTCGAAAAGTTCGGGTCTGTTTGTTATCAGTAGGTCCAAGATGTTATCTCCACGAGTCGGTTCTCTGTTTAATTGCTCGAGGTAATTTTCGGATAGTGCACTCAGTATAAAGTCACTCGATGCTCTGTCCCTACCACCCGTCCTAAACATCTGAGTGTCCCAGTCTATATCTGGTAAATTGAAATCTCCACCTAAGACTATAACATGCTGAGAAAATTTATGTGAAATGTATTCCAAATTTTCTCTCAGTTGTTCTGCCACTAATGCTGCTGAGTCGGGAGGTCGGTAAAAGGAGCCAATTATTAACCTAGTTCGGTTGTTTAGTGTAACCTCCACCCATAATAATTCACAGGAACTATCCACTTCTACTTCACTACAGGATAAACTACTACTAACAGCGACGAACACTCCACCACCGGTTGCATGCAATCTATCCTTTCTAAACACCGTCTGTACCTTTGTAAAAATTTCGGCAGAATTTATCTCTGGCTTAAGCCAGCTTTCTGTACCTATAACGATTTCAGCTTCGGTGCTTTCTATCAGCGCTTGAAGTTCCGGTACTTTGCCAACGCAGCTTCGACAGTTGACAATTACAATACCGATTGCTGCTTGGTCCCCGCATGTCCTGACTTTGCCCCGCACCCGTTGAGGCTGTTGCCCTTTCTGTACTTGCCCAAGGCCATCTAACCTAAAAAACCGCCCAGCCCACGCCACACAACCCCTGCTACCCGTGTAGCCGCTTGTTGCGTGTAGTGGACTCCTGACCTATCCAGCGGAACCCGAAACAAGTTATCGATTATAGACTTATTAGCCGGCTTTGGTGCCTTGGACATGACCAAGGACCTTAAGATTTGGCACGAAAGAAGGTCTGGCCGCCACGTTACACGAGAGAATGTGATAAGTGTTCATATGTTGAAAATACCTGAGAAATCGGCCATGTGGTTCCAAATGCTATCGCATCGACGTAATGCCAAGTCTTCACATTGGCAGTTTTTCTGTCTGAAACGCTTACATTTATCGTCAGCAAACTTATATCGCGTGCTGCAGTATGCGGAGACACTAAAGGAATCATATTAGAACACAGAAGAAGCTACTAAGTTGATGTAATCGGCCAGTAAGAAGCAGTACAATTCAAGTTTTAGTTATCGATTATTGACTTATTTGGTGGCTTTAGTGCCTTGGATATGACCGAGGTCCTTAAGATTTGCATGAAACGAGGTCTGGCTGCCACGTTACACGAGAGAATGTGAAAGTGTTCACATGTAGTAAAATGCTAAGAAATCGGCCCGTTTGCTCCATTTGCTATCGCATCGATGTAATGGCAGATCGTCACATTGGCCGCTTTTCCGTCTGAAACGGTAACATTTATCGTCTGCAAACTTATGTCGCGTGCTGCGGTATGCGGAGACACTAAAAGCATCACACTAGAACACAGAAGAAGCTTCTAAGTTGATGTAATCGGCCAGTAAGAAGCAGTACATTTCAAATATTTTTTATCGATTATTGATTTATTATCTGGGTTTGGTGCCATGGACATGACCGAGGACATTAAGATTTGGCATGAAACGAGGTCTAGCAGCCACTTTACACGAGACAATGTGAAAGGTGTTCATAAGTAGTAAAAACCTAAGAAATCAGCCCGTGTGCTCCATTTGCTATCGCATCGACGTAATGCCAAATCGTCACATTGGCCGTTTTTCTGTCTTAAACGCTTACGTTTATCGTCAGCAAACTTAAGTCGCGTGCTGTATTATGCGGAGACACTCTAAGCATCACACTAGAACACAGAAGAAGCTCCTAAGTTGGTGTAAACGGCCAGTAAGAAGCAGTACAATTCAAGTTTTAGTTATCGATTATTAACTTATTAGCTGGCTTAGGTGCCTTGGACATGACCGAGAACCTTAAGATTTGGCATGAAACCATGTCTGGCAGCCACGTTACACGGGAGAATGTGAAAACTGTTCAAATGTAGTAAAAACCTAAGAAATCGGTCCGATTGCTCCATTTGCTATCTAATCGACGTATTGCCAGATCTCAACATTGCCCGTTTTTCTGTCTGAAACGCTAACATTTATCGTCTGCAAACTTCTGTCGCGTGCTGCGGTATGCGGAGACACTAAAAGCATCACACTAGAACACAGAAGAAGCTTCTAAGTTGATGTAATCGGCCAATAAGAAGCAGTACAATTCTAGTTCTAGTTACCGATTATTGACTTATTAGCCGGTTTTGGTGCCTTGGACATGACCGAGGACCTTAAGATTTGGCATGAAGCGAGGTCTGGCAACCACGTTACACGAGAGAATGTGAAAAGTGTTCATATGTAGTAAAAACCTAAGAAATCGGCCCGTTAGCTCCATTTGCTATAGAATCGACGAAATGCCAGATCGTCACATTGGCCGCTTTCCCGTCTGAAACGCTTACATTTATCGTCTGCAAACTTATGTGGCGCGCTGCGGTATGCGGAAAATCTAAAAGCATCACACTAGAACACAGAAGAAGCTTCTAAGTTGATGTAATGGGCCAGTAAGAAGCAGTACAATTCCAGTTTTAGTTATCGATTATTGACGTATTAGCCGGCTTTGGTTCCTTGGACATGACCGAGGACCTTAAGATTTGACATGAAGCGAGGTCTGGCAGCCACGTTACACGAGAGAATGTGAAAAGTGTTCATATGTAGTAAAAACCTAAGAAATCGGACCGTTAGCTCCATTTTCTATCGTATCGACGTATTGCCAGATAGACACATTGGCCGCTTTCCTCTCTGAAACGCTTACATTTATCGTCTGCAAACTTATGTCGAATGCTGCGGTATGCGGAGGCACTAAAAGCATCACACTAGAACACAGAAGAAGTTTCTAAGTTGATGTATTCGGCCAGTAAGAAGCAGTGGAATTCAAGTTTTAGGTATCGGTTAATGACTTATTAGCCGGCTTTTGTGCCTTGAAGATGACCGATGACCTTATAATTTGGCATGAGACGAGGTGTGGCAGCCACGTTACACGAGGGAATGTGAAAAGTGTTCATATGTTGTAAAAACCTGAGAAATGGGCCATGTGGTTCCAAATGCTATCGCATCGACGTAATGCCAAGTGTTCACATTGGCCGCTTTTCTGTCTGAAACGCTAACATTTATCGTCTGCAAACTTATGTCGCGTGCTGTGATATGCGGAGACACTATAAGCATCACACTAGAACACAGAAGAAGCTTCTAAGTTGATGTAATCGGCCAGTAAGAAGCAGTACAATCCAAGTTTTAGTTATCGATTATTGACTTATTAGCCGGCTTATGTGCCTTGGACATGTCCGAGGACCTTAAGATTTGACATGAAACGAGGTCTGGCAGCCACGTTACACGAGAGAATGTGAAAAGTGTTCATATGTAGTAAAGACCCAAGATATCGGTCCGTTTGCTCCATTTGCTATCTCATCGACATAATGCCAGATCGACACATTACCCGCTTTTCTGTCTGAAACGCTTACATTTATGGCCTGCAAACTTATGTCGCGTGCTGCGGTATGCGGAGACAATAAAAGAATCACACTAGAACACAGAAGAAGCTTCTAAGTTGATGTAATCGGCCAGTAAGAAGCAGTACAATTCAAGTTTTAGTTATCGATTACTGACTTATTAGCCGGCTTTGGGCCTTGGACATGAGCGAGGACCTTAAGATTTAGCATGAAACGAAGACTGGCAGCCACGTTACACGAGACAATGTGAAAAGTGTTCATATGTAGTAAAATCCTAAGAAATCGGCCCGTTAGCTCCATTTGCTACCGCATCGACGTAATGCCAGATAGTCACTTTAGCCGCTTTTCTGTCAGAAACGCCTCCATTTATCGTCTGCAAACTTATGTCGAGTGCTGCGGTATGATTGACACTAAAAGCATCACCCTTGAACACAGAAGAAGCTTCTAAGATGATGTAATCGGCCAGTAAGAAGCAGTACAATTCAAGTTTTACTTATCGATCGTTAAAATATTAGCCGGCTTTGGTGCCTTGGACATAACCGATGACCTTATGATTGGGCATGAAACAAGGTCTGGCAACCACCTTACACGAGGGAATGTCACAAGTGTTCATATGTTCCAAGAACCTGAGAAATCGGCCATGTTGCTCCAATTGCTTTCGCATTGACGTAATGCCAGATCGTGACATTGGTCGCTTTTCTGTCTGAAAGGCTTACATTTATCGCCTGTTAACTTATGTCGCGTGCTGCGATATGGGGAGACACTAAAAGCATCACACTAGAACACAGAAGAAGGTTCTCAGTTGATGTAATCGGCATGTAGGAAGCAGTACAATTCAAGTTTTAGTTATCGATTATTGACGTATTAGCCGGCTTTGATTCCTTGGACATGACCGAGGACCTTAAGATTTGACATGAAGCGAGGTCTGGCAGCCACGTTACACGAGAGAATGTGAAAAGTGTTCATATGTAGTAAAAACCTAAGAAATCGGACCGTTAGCTCCATTTTCTGTCGTATCGACGTAATGCCAGATAGACACATTGGCCGCTTTCCTCTCTGAAACGCTTACATTTATCGTCTGCAAACTTATGTCGAATGCTGCGGTATGCGGAGGCACTAAAAGCATCACACTAGAACACAGAAGAAGTTTCTAAGTTGATGTATTCGGCCAGTAAGAAGCAGTGCAATTCAAGTTTTAGGTACCGATTAATGACTTATTAGCCGGCTTTTGTGCCTTGGAGATGATCGATGACCTTATGATTTGGCATGAAAAGAGGTCTGGCAGCCACGTTACACGAGGGAATGTGAAAAGTGTTCATATGTTGTAAAAACCTGAGAAATCGGCCATGTGGTTCCAAATGCTATCGCATCGACGTAATGCCAAATCTTCAAATTGGCCGCTTTTCTCTCTGAAACGCTAACATTTATCGTCTGCGAACTTATGTCGCGTGCTGTGGTATGCGGAGACACTAAAAGCATCACACTAGAACACAGAAGAAGCTTCTAAGTTGATGTAATCGGCCAGTAAGAAGCAGTACAATTAAAGTTTTAGTTATGGATTATTGACTTATTACCCGGCTTTGGTGCCTTTTAGATGACCGAGGACCTTATGATTTGGCATGAGACGAGGTCTAGCAGCCACGTTACACGAGAGAATGTGAAAAGTGTTCATATGTAGTAAAAGGCTAAGAAATCGGCCCATTTGCTCCATTTGCTACCGCATCGACGTAATGGCAGATCGTCACAATGGCCGCTTTTCTGTCTGAAACGCTTACATTTATCGCCTGCAAACTTATGTCGCACGCTGCGGTATGCACAGACACTAAAAGCAACACATTAGAACACAGGACAAGCTTCTAAGTTGATGTATTCGGCCAGTAAGCAGCAGTACAATTCAAGATTTAGTTATCGGTTATTGACTTAAATGCCGGCTTTTGTGCCTTGGATATGACCGAGGACCTTATGATTTGGCACGAAACCAGGTCTGGCAGCCACGTTACAGGACAAAATGTGAAAAGTTCTCATATGTACTAAAAACCTAAGAAATCGGCCCGTTTGCTCCATTTGCTATCGCATCGACGTAATGCCAGATCGTCACATTGACCGTTTTTCTGTCTGAAACGCTTACATTTATCGTCTGCTAACTTATGTCGCGTGGTGCGGTATGCGGTGACACTAAAAGCATCACACTAGAACACAGAAGAAGCTTCTAAGTTGATGTAATCGGCCAGTAAGAAGCAGTACAATTCAAGTTTTAGTTATCGATTATTGACTTATTAGCCGGCTTTGGTGCCTTGGACATGACCGAAGACCTTAAGATTTAGCATGAAACGAAGACTGGCAGCCACGTTACACGAGACAGTGAGAAAAGTGTTGATATGTAGTAAAATCCTAAGAAATCGGCCCGTATGCTCCATTTGCTACCGCATCGACGTAATGCCAGATAGTCACTTTGGCAGCTTTTCTGTCTGAAACGCCTTCGTTTATCGACTGCAAACTTATGTCGCGTGCTGTGGTAAGCGGAGACACTAAAAGCATCACACTAGAACACAGAAGAAGCTTCTAGGATGATGTATTCGGCCAGGTAGGAGCAGTACAATTCTAGTGTTAGTTATCGATTATTGACTTATTAGCCGGCTTTGGTGCCTTGGACATGACCGAGGACCTCAAGTTTTGGCATGAAACGAGGTCTGGCAGCCACGTTACAGGAGAGAATGTGAAATGTGTTCATATGTAGTCAAAATCTAAGAAATCGGCCCGTTTGCTCCATTTGCTATCGCATCGACATAATGCCAGATCGTCACATTGGCCGATTTTCTGACTGAAACGCTTACATGAATCGCCTGCAAACTTATGTCGCGTGCTGCGGTATGCGGAGACATTAAAAGCTTCACACTAGAACACAGAAGAAGCTTCTTTGTTGATGTAATCAGCCAGTAAGAAGCAGTACAATTCAAGATTTAGCCAGACCTCGTTTCATGCCAAATCTTACGATTCTCGGTCATGTCCAAAGCACCAAAGCTGGCTAATAAGTCAATAATCGATAACTAAAATTTGAATTGTATGCTTCTTATTGGCCGATTACATCAACTTAGAAGCTTCTTCTGTGTTCTAGTGTGATGCTTTTAGTGTCTCCGCATACCGCACCACGCGACATAAGTTAGCAGACGATAAATGTAATCGTTTCAGACAGAAAAGCGGTCAATGTGACGATCTGGCATTACGTTGCTGCGATAGCAAATGGAGCTAACGGGCCGATTTCTTAGGTTTTTACAACATTTGAACACTTTTCACGTTCCCTCGTGTAACGTGGCTGCCATACCTCGTTTCATGCCAATTCATAAGCTCCTCGGTCATGTTCAAGGCAGCAAAGCAGGCTAATAAGTCATTAATCGATAATTAAAACTTGAATTCTACTGCTTCTTACTGGCCAATTACATCAACTTAGAAGCCTCTTCTGTGTTCTAGTGTGATGCTTTTAGTGTCTCCGCATACCGCAGCCTGTGATGTAAGTTTGCAGACGATAAATGTAAGCGTTTCAGACAGAAAAGTGGTCAATGTGACGATATGGCATTACGTCGATCGATAGCAAATAGAGCAAACAGGCTGATTTCTTAGGTTTTTACTACATGTCAACTCTTTTCACATTCTCTCCTTTAACGTGGCTGCCAGCCCTCGTTTCATGCCAAATCTTAAAGTCCTCAGTCATGTCCAAGGCACCAAAGCCGGCTAATAAGTCAATAATCGATAACTAAAACTTCAATTTTACTGCTTCTTACTGGCCGATTACATCAGCTTAGAAGCTTCTTCTGTGTTCTGGTGTGATGCTTTTAGTGTCTCCGCATACCACAGCACGCGACATAAGTTTGCAGCCGATAAATATAAGCGTCTCAGACAGAAAAGCGGCCAATGTGACGATCTGGCATTACGTCGATGCGATAGCAAATGGAGCTAACGGGCCGATTTCTTAGGTTTGTACTACATATGAACTCTTTTCACATTCTCTCCTGTAACGTGGCTGTCACCCATCGTTTCATGCCAAATCTTAAAGTCCTCGGTCTTGTGCAAGGTACCAAAGCCTGCTTATAAGTCAATAATCGATAACTAAAACTTGAATTGTACTGCTTGTTACTGGCCGATTACATAAACTTGGAAGCTTCTTCTGTGTTCTAGTGTGATGATTTTAGTGTCTCCGCATACCGCAGCACGCGACATAAGTTTGCAGACGATAAATGTAAGCGTTTCAGACAGAAAAGCGGCCAATGTGACGATCTGGCATTAGGTCCATGCGATAGCAAATGGAGCAAACGGACCGATTTCATAGGTTTTTACTACATGTGAACACTTTTCACATTCTCTCGTGTAACGTTCTCGTTTCATGCCAAATCTTACGGTCATCGGTCATGTCCAAGGCACCTAAGTCGGCTAATAAGTCAATAATCGATAACTTAAACTTGAATTGTACTACTTCTTACTAGGCGATTATATCAACTTAGAAGTTTCATTTATGTTCTAGTGTGATGCTTTTAGTGTTTCTGCATACCGCAGCACGCGACAAAAGTTAGCAAACGATAAATGTAAGCGGTTCAGACAGAAAAGCGGCCAATGTGACGATCTGGCATTATGTCGATGCGATGGCAAATGGAGCTAACGGGCCGATCTCTTAGGTGTTTACTACAAATGAACAATTTTCACATTTTCTCGTTAACGTGGCTGCCACACGTCGTTTCATGGCAAATCTTAAGGTCTTCGGTCATGTCCAAGGCACCAAAGCCAGCTAAAAAGTCATAATCGATAACTAAAACTAGAATTCTACTGCTTCTTACTGGCCGAATACATCAACTTAGATGCTTCTTCTGTGTTCTAGTGTGATGCATTTTGTGTCTCCGCATACGCAGCACGCGACATAAGATTGCAGACGATAAATGTAAACGTTTCTGCCAGAGAAGCGGCCATTTTGACGATCTGGTTTTACGTCGATGCGATAGCAAATGGAGACAACGGGCCTATTTCTTATATTTTTACTACATATGAACTCTTTTCACAGTCTCTCGTGTAACGTGGCGTCCAGACCTCGTCTCATGTCAAATCTTAAGGTCTTCGGTCATATCCAAGGCACCAAAGCCGGCAAATAAGTCAATAATCAATAACTAAAACTCTAATTGTACTGCTTCTTACTGGCCGATTACATTAACTTAGAATCTTCTTCTGTGTTCTGGTGTGATGCTTTGAGTGTCTCCGCATACCACAGCACGCGACATAAGTTTGCAGACGGTAAACGTAAGCGTTTCAGACAGAATAGCGGCCATTGTGACGATCTGGCATTACGTCGACGCGATATCTAATAGAGCAAACAGGCCGATTTCTCAGGTTTTTACTACATATGAACTCTTTTCACATTCTCTCCTGTAACGTGGCTGTCACCCCTCGTTTCATGCCAAATCTTAAAGTCCTCGGTCGTGTCCAAGGCACCAAAGCCGGCTAACAAGTCAATAATCGATAACTAAAACTTGAACTGTACTGCTTCTTACTGGCCGATTACATCAACTTAGAAGCTTCTTCTGTGTTCTAGTGTGAAGCTTTTAGTGTCTCCGCATACCGCACCACGCGACATGAGATTGCAGACGATAAATGTAAGCGTTTCAGACAGAAAAGCGGCCAATGTAACGATCTGGCATTACGTCGATGCGATAGCAAATGAAGTAAGCGGGCCGATTTCTTAGGTTTTTACTACATATGAACACGTTTCACATACTCTCGTGTAATGTTGCTGCCACACCTCGTTTCACGACAAATCTTAAGGTCCTCGGTCATGTCCAAGGTACCAAAACCGGCTAATAAGTCAATAATCGATAACTAAAACTTTGATTGTACTGCTTCTTACTGGCCGATGCTTCGAGCCTCTGCGCATACCGCAACACGCGACCTAAGTTTGCAGACGATAAATGTAATCGTTTCAGACAGAAAAGCGGTCAATGTGACGATCTGGCATTACGTCGATGCGATAGCAAATGGAGCTAACAGACCGATTTCTTAGGTTTTTACTACATATGAACACTTTTCACATTGTCTCGTGTAACGTGGTAGCCAGTCCTCGTTTCATGCAATTCTTAAGGTCCTCAGTCATGTCCAAGGCACCAAAGCCGGCTAATAAGTCAATAATCGGCAGCAAAAACTTGAATTGTACTGCTTCTTACTGGCCGATTACATCAACTTCGAAGCTTCTTCTGTTTTCTAGTGTGATGCTTTTAGTATCTTCAAATACTGCACCACGCGACATAAGTTTGCAGGCCATAAATGTAAGTGTTTCAGACAGAAAAGCGGCCAATAAGACGATCTGGCATTACGTCGATTCGATAGCAAATGGAGCAAACAGGCCGATTTCTTAGGTTTTTACTACATATGAACACTTTTTACATTCTCTCGTGTAACGTGGCTGCCAGCCCTCGTTTCATGCCAAATGTTAAGGTCCTCGGTCATGTCCAAGGCAGCAAAGCCGGCTAATAAGTCAATAATCGATAACTAAAACTTCAATTTTACTGCTTCTTACTGGCCGATTACATTAACTTAGAATCTTCTTCTGTGTTCTGGTGTGATGCTTTTAGTGTCTCCGCATACCACAGCACGCGACATAAGTCTGCAGACGGTAAACGTAAGCGTTTCAGACGGGAAAGCGGCCAATGTGACTATCTGGCATTACGTCGATGCGATAGCAAATGGGGCAAGCAGTTCGATTTCTTAGGTTTTTACTATATATGAACACGTTTCACATACTCTCATGTAACGTGGCTGCCACACGCCATTTCATGCCAAATCTTAAGGTCCTCGGTCATGTCCAAGGTACCAAAGCCGGCTAATAAGTCAATAATCGATAACTAAATTTTGAATTGTACTGCTTCTTACTGGCCGATGCTTTTAGTCTCTGCGCATAACGCAGCACGCGACATAAGTTTGCAGACTATAAATGTAAGCGTTTCAGACAGAAAAGCGGCCAATGTGACGATATGGCATTACGTCGATGCGATAGCAAATAGAGCAAACAGGCTGATTTCTTAGGTTTTTACTACATATGAACTCTTTTCACATTCTCTCCTGTAACGTGGCTGCCACACCTCGTTTCATGCCAAATCTTAAGGTCCTCGGTCTTGTCCAAGGTACCAAAGTCTGCTAATAAGTCAATAATCGATAACTAAAACTTGAATTGTACTGCTTGTTACTGGCCGATTATATCAACTTGGAAGCCTCTTCTGTGTTCTAGTGTGATGATTTTAGTGTCTCCGCATGCCGCAGCACGCGACATAAGTTAGCAAACGATAAATGTAAGCGTTTCAGACAGAAAAGCATCCAATGTGACGATCTGGCATTATGTCTATGCGTAGGCAAATGGAGCAAACGGGCCGATCTCTTAGGTTTTTACTACAAATGAACAATTTTCATATTTTCTCGTTAACGTGGCTGCCACACGTCGTTTCATGGCAAATCTTAAGGTCCTCGGTCATGTCCAAGGCACCAAAGCCAGCTAATAAGTCGCAATCGATAACTAAAACTTGAATTCTACTGCTTCTTACTGGCCGATTACATCAACCTAGATGCTTCCTCTGTGTTCTAGTGTGATGCTTTTAGTGTCTCCGCATACCGCAGCATGCGACATAAGTTTGCAGACGATAAATGTAAGCGTTTCAGACAGAAAAGCGGCCAATGTGACGATCTGGCATTAAGTCGATGCGATAGTAAATGGAGCAAATGGGCCGATTTCTTATGTTTTTACTACATATGAACACTTTTTCATTCTCTCGTATTACGTGGCTGCCAGACAGCGTTTCATGCCAAATCTTAAGGTCCTCGGTCATGTCCAAGGCACCAAAGCCGGCTAATAAGTCAATAATCGATAACAAAAACTTGAGTTGTACTGCTTCTTACTGGCCGATTACATCAACTCAGAAGTTTTTTTTTGTTCTGGTGTGATGCTTTCAGTGTGTCCGCATACCGCAGCACGCGACATCAGTTTGCAGTGGATAAATGTAAGCGTTTCAGACAGAAAAGCGGCCAATGTGACGATCTGGCATTACGTCGATGCGATAGCAAATGGAGCAAGCGGGCCGATTTCTTAGGTTTTTACTATATATGAACAGGTTTCACATACTCTCATGTAACGTGGCTGCCACTCCTCGTTTCATGCCAAATCTTATGGTCCTCCGTCATGTCCAAGGCACCAAAGCCGGCTAATAAGTCAATAATCCATAACTAAAATTTGAATTGTACTGCTTCTTATTGGCCGATTCCATCAACTTAGAAGCTTCTTCTGTGTTCTAGTGTGATGCTTTTAGTGTCTCCGTATACCGCAGCACACGACGTAAGTTTGCAGACGATAAATGTAAGCGTTTCAGACAGAAAAGCCGGCAATGTGAGGATCTGGCATTACATCGATGCGATAGCAAATGAAGAAAACGGGCCGATTTCTTAGCCTTTTACCACATATGAACACTTTTCACATTCTCTCGTGTAACGTGGCTGCCAGACCTCGTTTCATTCCTAATCTTAAGGTCCTCGGTCATGTCCAAGGCACCAAAGACGGCTAATAAGTCAATAATCGATAACTAAAACTTGAATTGTACCGCTCGTTACTGGCCGATTACAACAACTTAGAAGCTTCTTCTGTGTTCTAGTGTGATGCTTTTAGTGTCTCCGCATACCGCAGCACGCGACATAAGTTTGCAGACGAGAAATGTAAACGTTTCAGACAGAAAAGCGGTCAATGTGACGTTCTGGCATTACGTCGTTGCGAAAGCAAATGGACCTAACGGGCCGATTTCTTAGGTTTTTACTATATATGAACACTTTTCACATTTCCTCGCGTAACGTGGCTGCCAGACCTCGTTTCATGCTGAAACACGTATGTTGTGTGGCGGCGATGGCGAGGCGTTGCAGAGTCTCTGACCAGAGAGCTATTTGTCGTTCCTAGTCTGCGCTTGACCGCGCGAGAGTTGCGAGCAGTAGTCTGTCGGTAACAGTAGGCCAGTGCAGTCTGGTAGCAGTAGTAGTCGAGTACGGTCGCGAGCGGGACGCAGTCGCAGGCGTCGACATGGCTGTCTGGTCAAGATGCTGAATGAGGTATATTGTTAATTAAGGTAACCAAGCTGCATTGCGCACATCAGATAATGTAAAGTTTATTTATTGTAATTAATTTTCAACAAGTGCCAAAGACCGATATTTCGGTTTAATTGAGTTTACATTGTCACTGAAGTCTCATTAGCATTGAATTGTTTTTCATTATTTTCGTGAGAGCTTACACCTTGAGTCAGATTGCGATTCTCATTTTAATGTCATTAAATTTAATTGCTGGGGAGGTTACGTTTGGCTGCCATTTATTATTTTTTTGTCTTTCAAAATTTCTGTGGGGAGGTTACACTTGGCGATACCCAGTCCAGGATCGTATTTCGTTGAGAATCTTTTGAAAAACATTCAGATATCTGCTCTTATTTGCTTAGATATAATTAGGATGTGGCGCAACGCTTTTATTAATTTTTGTGACTTTCTTTCCTCAGATCATCGGCAATTCGTTGCTCTGTTGTATATGTGTTTGTTGCCTTTTGCATTTGTGCTTATTTGTCTTTGTGAATAATTGTGACTATTGTAAAAATGTGTATCGCGAGGTATTACGAACGAAATTACCGACTTAAACAACTTCACCGATAGGACTTGTGACACGCAGTGTAATGATGACAATCCTGCGTTCACTAACAATCAGTGCATTCCAACCACTAATGATGATTTTTACCTTAACGATGAACGAACGAACTCAATTGTCTCGTCTGTTAATTTGACGACAATTGATGACGCGGAGCGATCTATTGTAATGAGCGCTGCCCAACTTAACACAACCGGTTTGGAAAATTCAAGTGACGTACAGACAAATTTTTCTAATGAAAGTGATCAGGATACTCAAAGTAGGACGGATTTATTTAATTCCGAAACAGTGACTGACAGTGTATATTTAACTGGCAAACCTTTTTATAAATCTCAGAATAACAAAATGGTTACAGAAAGCGAGACAATTCCAGATACACCACTAAACAGCACAGAGAATATAAACGCTAATTTTGACTTGGTATGAATTATGACAAGTTTGCTACAACAGCAAAATGAGAAAATAGACAACAATTTCAGACAACAGAGGGAAGATAACAAACAATTTAAAGATGATATCAAACAACTTAGTGAACAGGTCAGACAACAGAATGAAAAACAAGACAGCCTTAATGAAAAATTAGACGACAATTCCAGACAGCTTAGTGAACAAATTAGAGCCGTTGCCGCACAGTGTCATGACACCAAGCAACAGTTACGCGAGGAAATTGAGGCTTGTTCAAAGAAAAGTAGCGAAGAAATTAGGTCTGTTGCGCAAGAATTAAGGGAAATGCAAACAGCCGCAACAGAAACACTTAGAGCGGAAATTAGTACAGTCGCTAAGCAATGCTCTGAAAAAGCTACACAATTACGCGACGAGTTTAAAACAATGACAGCAGAACTTTCGCGGACAATGGATGAAAAGATAGACGCGAAATTCGAGCAACAGAACTCTCAAATTAACGAACGTCTTAGTGTTCACATACAAAACAGTGATATGCGTTTCCGTAAATTTATTCGGGATCAAAATAAAGTAAAACGTCAGGTAATGGAAACAATCACTGCACAGAGACAGGAAGACAAACGTAAAATGTTTGCGAAGGCAAAAACATATGTAGACAACAATATTGCTACAGTATCGGACAAAATTAATACCATCGAACAGTTGAACACTGAATTACATGATGAGATTTCTGACCTTAAATCGAAAACAGACACATACACAACAGATTTTCAAACAGTGACCGACAAACTCGAACAATTAGAACTAACACAAGATTCCGATGTCGTCAAAGCTGATGTTAAAAAATTGAACGAAACTACAGGTAAATTGCAAAATCAGATTAATGCCTCTGATACTAAAAACGATGATCAGGTTAAAATACTGACTGAAAAATATTATGAATTGGCCAGTCGTATTGATGTTATCGAAAGTACTAATGACAATAAATCAGACGATACTGCACCGGTTTCATTTACTCAAACACCAGAATTCCAAAATTTACAGCAAACAATTAAAGAGATAGATTCATCTAATAACACGTTGTGTAGAAAATTGTCAAACTTACAGCAAGAAGTAACAGAGATGAAAAATATTTCAGGTAATAACACATCACAGCAAACGCCACTTTTCGAACATTTGTCAGACTCGCGCAGCGCGTATAATTTGGGTAATCTACAGAGGGTACGGGACTTAGATTCCGAACAACCACAGTTCAACAGATTCTCTTACAATCCTGAACCTGTTCCATCACACAGAGACGATAATTTTGATTACAAACATTTTCTGTCAGTGAGAAAGTTTAAAGTGTTTAAAAACGACAGAACACAGATTCACCCGCTAGATTGGATACAATAATTTAGCTTTGCTTTTCCACCGACTTGGACCGTAACGCACAAACTGGAATTTATTTGCAGCTTTTTGGAAGGCGAACCGGCAACTCGTATGAGGCCGATCGCGAGACAATGTTATTCAGTAGAGGAATTTCAGAATGCTTTTCTGTCAGCGTACTGGTCGAAGACGACACAGCGCGGAATTAAAGATCAATTAATTAGTTTACCGAATTATGAGAACTCGAATTTTCCTAGTGTCATGCAATTTTTTGAGCACATGGTGCAACAAAACCAGTACCTAAGTGAACCATACAATGAATCTGCACTGATACAATTATGCATTTCTAAACTACCAAGGTCATTAAGAGTGTCACTTCTAACGGGTCAACAAAAAGAAAACATTTCGGCATTCAGAGATCTGTTACAGCTTTTAGAAGTACAGCAATCTGATTATTCTTTTGTGAACAAAAATTTTTCATATAATAACCAGGGCCAACCAACTTACAGTAATTACGATCAGTCACGCAATTTCAATAGGAAAAGTAACAGACGCTTTAGGAACGACAACCACCAGAACTTTAATAACAGACAAAATTCTAATTATCAATATCGCCAAAATTTTCAGCAACAGGAACCACACTTTAGTAACAATAGAGGTGTTTCACAACAACAACATCAAAACCAGCCGGTTAGCATAACTAACCAACAATGTAATGCACAAGGTCAACCAGGCTTTAATGTTCCGCCGCGTGCACGTATAGTCCCAGATCCAACAAATAGTAACGCACGGCAGCAAGGAAACAACTATGTACAAAGAAGACAGTATTTCAATTCCTATCGCAATACACCGTATAGAAATGACTATTACGACAGACGTAAAAATGATGAGCACAATTATCAGCGTACATATAATAACAGTCGATCTTACCAACAGCAAATTCATCCGCAAGAACATATTCTCATGAATGAACCCGATAGTAGGTATCATCCAGAGCGTAACACGTCTGGAAGAAGTAATAGAACTGTGCAAATAGTAGAAATGCCACAACATCCTCCTGATAATAGTAACACGTCAGATAGAATTTGACTAGATACAGTAAAGATCGCATCTTCCAGTAAAGCAAGTACTACTTTTGACACGCAAAATGTTGTTCACGAAAATGTTATTACTTTCGACGACATCCGAGACACTCTTTTACAGGAAAGACCAGTTGTTCAGAAAACTATTTCACACCCTGTCATTGAAATTAAAATTGGTTCATCGGAATTTTCAGCTGTAATCGATTCCGGATCACCTATATCAGTAATAAATGAGGAGTCTTTTAACTAGTGTAACAAAGAGAATACCTATCCCACATTACCACTAGGCAAAACGAAAGTAAAAGGAGCAGTATCGAGTAAAGGAGTAGACGTTAAATTACAGACGCATTTATCATTTTGTATTGGAGGTCATACTTTCCACTCAAATTTTTGGATTGTTCCTTTATTGACAACAGACGTTATTTTAGGTACGAATTTTCTGGTACAACACGACGCAGTTATCGATTTTCAGAATTCCTATTTAATGTTGAAGGATGAAAATATACAATTTGCTATAGAATTTCAACACTCACTATCTGCGGAAGAACAAACAATTAATCGCACAGAGGTTATTTCCGTATCACGTAACATAAACTGTAATCCCACATTGTTCACTGATACGTACGTACACAAATATAATACTCCAGACGAAACTGACTACGACGTAATGCAGATGATTTCCGATAAGGTTAAACAAAGCAGTGCTAATACAGACGACGAACGCACGCAACTACGCAAAATTCTTTTACAGCAAGCTCCAGTTTTCGACAACATTCCTGGTACTATGTACGGATTTATGTATGAATTTCAAGTCAAACAGCACGACACATTTAAAGCTAAGCATTATCCTATTCCATATATTCGTAGTGAACAAGTTAAAAAAGAATTGCAGGATATGCTTGACCAAGGAATTATAGAACCGGCAGTTAGTCCGTACATAAACCCACTACATATTGTTAAGAAAAAAGATGGCTCACTTCGCCTCGTACTTGATTCACGTCACATCAATGACATAATTATTAATGAAACAGATCGACCACAGACACTAGAGGAACTTCTACAGAAATTTCACGGTACTGCTATTTATTCTACATTAGATTTGAAATCGGGATTTTGGCAAATTCAACTTCATCCGAATTGCAGAAAGTACACAGCTTTTCTTTGTTTTGGTGACTGTTATCAGTTTTGCAAATTACCATTCGGCGTTACTATTTCTTCTGCAGCTTTTATTCGCGGTTTGAACACAATACTTCCGACAGAACTTAAAGACAGAATTACGACGTACGTAGACGATATTCTTGCAAACTTTTCATGCACAAGGACTCACAGTTAACCTCAGTAAATCGCACTTTGGCAAAACTTCTATAAAATTTCTTGGACACGTAATTTCAGCAGAAGGCATTGCGCCTGATCCGGAAAAACTTCAAGCTCTACGTGATATTACTGTTCCTACAACGAAAAAGCAACTTCGCAGTTTTTTGGGATTAATTAACTTTTTTCGTAAATTTATTCATCACTCTGCTTTAGATACGCCTAGATTATGCCATTTAACAGGTAAAAACAGTATTTGGTCTTGGGATAAGCAAGCACATTCTGAATTCGTGAACCTGAAACATGCTTTGTTGAATGCTCCACTTTTATCGCACCCAGATCTTACCAGAAATTTTTCCATTGCCACCGACAATTCTAACACCGCTTTAGGCGTACACATTTTCCAGGAAATTGAAGAAGATGGTTCTACAGTAATTAAAAACATCGCATTTGCAAGCCGCATTCTGTCACCTGCTGAGCGAAATTATTCTGTTACAGAACTTGAAACATTATGCGTTGTATGGGCTTTCACGAGATTTAGGCATTTTCTTTATGGAAGACACACGACCGTTTACACAGACCACAGGGCGATACAATTCTTACTTTCAGCTAAATTTACGCACGACAGGTTAAGCAGATGGAAGCTATATTTACAGGAATTTAATTTTACGATTGTTCACATTCCCGGCACACAAAATGTTATAGCAGACGCACTATCGCGTTCTCTCAGCAACAATCAGCAAGACGTAGCAACTAACTTCTGCAAAGCAAATTTCAGTGTCATGTACATTCAGCAAGTTGCATTTGAAAATTTTATTTCGTCGTCATTACAGGACATAGCAAAAGAGCAAAATAGAGACAACGTGTGGAAAGAAATTAAACACCTCTGGCAAGATAAGAATAATGTTACGATTGGAAACCATTACACTGTACGCAATGACATTTTGTTTCGCCGCTCTCATCCTGACAGCAACAACTGGTTATTATGCATTCCTGACGAACTGGTTAACAAATTAATCTGGTACACTCATTTAAGTTACGCACATTACGGAGCAAGAAAATGTTTTCTTATACTGAGACAGAACTGTTATTTTACCAACATGGAAAAACGTATACGACGAGTTTTAGCGTCTTGTAAAATTTGCCAGAAAGCTAAGTCAGACACCACTTCACATATTCCTCCTTTATATCCCATTGTACCTGTTAAATTAAAACATATGGCCGCTGTAGACATTTCTGGTCCGATTCCGAGAACTAACAGAGGTTTTTGCTACATATTTGTCGCTGTTGAGCTCACTTCAAAATTTGTTACTTTCACTCCGTTACGCAAAGCTACAGCTAAAACTGTTTCGAAAGCATTTATAAAACAATTTCTATTTCATGTAGGGCATGTGATGAAAGTAATTTCTGACAATGGATCACAATTTCGTTCTGCTACATGGACACGTATGTTACGAGATAGAAAAATTTCTCCGATCTATAAATCCAAGTACCATGCTTCTTCGAACCCCTGTGAACGATTAATGAAAGAAATTGGTAAACTGTGTAGAATATACTGCCACAAAAGACACATTAATTGGGATAAACACATATTCTCATTCCAAGATGTAATTAATTCCATTCCAAATGAATCCACTATGCTATCTCCGTCTGTTATACTGAGAAACGTTAAACCACCAAACAAAATTAAAGAGTTAGTAAACTTCCCTACTTGTCGTCGACTAAGACACCACGAAATAATTGACATTGCGCTGAACAACATCAAACGTGCCGCAGAGCGCCGGAGAAGACAGCAAAAACAGGTTTGTAGACGCCGAGACTTTCACATTGGACAGAAGATATTAGTACGTACACACTATTTATCCAGCAAATTAAAAGGTAAGTGCAGTAAATTTGAACTTCTATACGCAGGTCCATATCGGATTCGCAGTATTCCTCACCCCAATGTTGTACACGTCGAAACTTTGAGAACCAGAAAATCGAAAGGCAATCACCATATCTCAAACATTAAACCGTTTATTGAATGAAACCACCTTATAATGTAATATGCTATGATGCCATTTACTAATCTTTATGAACACTTATGCAATTATATTCACATGACTAATTACTGATGATTATCGTATTTTTTCTGGTAAGTGCCCGGTAAGGTAAGGTTAGCAGGTCGCTTTTCTTGTCGTTACACATCAGACCGTACATATTTTCCAGATGAATTTACACATTCCATGAGCACTTATGCAATTATAATTACATGACTAATTACTGATGATTATCGCATTTTTTCTTGGCAAATGCCCGGCAAGGTAAGGTTAGCAGGTCGCTTTTCTTGTCGTTACATATCAGACCGTGCATATTTTCCAGATGAATTTACACATCTTATGAGCACTTATGCAATTATAATTACATAGTTAACTACTGATGATTATCGTATTTTTCTTGGCAAGTGCCCGGCAAGGTAAGGTTAGCAGGTCGCTTTTCTTGTTATATATCAGACTGTGCACATTTTTTTCCAGAGACACTTACGTATTTTATGACTAATTATGCAATGTTATCTAATGACATGTTAATTTCATTACATGTTTTCTCCATTAAAGGTTTTAATTATCCCCTCTATTAACTACACTACATACAAGCTGAACACAACGAACATCACATATTTTCTTTCTTATATATATACGATTATTTCATGTTTTGTTCGTATGCATTATGAAATGGTGAAGACATAGTTAACACCAGTCGACTTTGACATTTTTTGCCTTATGACATCTCAGGATCGTTACTGTTTTACATTTTTTGCTGCTGCATTGTGATATTCTGTGTACATTTTTGCATTTGAACACTGTCAATGTCTTTGACATATTACGTTTTCTGTCATGTTATGCTGTATGCTTAATTATGTTACCTTAAACCAGTCATTATTTAGTGAGTATATGATGTAAATGCACGATATTAATCTCTGTTCATCATTTTCAGAAAAAAATAACGTGTAAAGGAAATAAATTACACAGAAATGGGAACTTCACCTACGGAATGATCGAAAGAAGATGCAATAACTATATGAGGAAGAGTAAATGGATCAGGATTAACAAGCATTAACAAGAATATACTATACACATCGTAGAATAGCAGTCTTAACTAATTTTTTCTTTCAGAATACAAGGTGATTGATGCAGGCTGTCAGACAGAACTACACATCTTAGTTTTAGTGATGAAATATGCTAGAAATAAGGAATAGTTATATAATGAATAATGAAGTGATTTTTGCAGATGATAATGAATACTGATGAAGAGTAATGATGAAGAATATGCTACTATGAATAATGAAGTTTTTCTTTACAGGTGATGATGATAATGGAGTTATGATGATATGGATAATGAAGTTTTCTTTGCAGATGAGGAAAATGTTGAAGTTATATTTATGCTATGTAGTTATTTAAGTATTTGTTGCAGTTCGTTTTGACAGCAGGTGTTATATTGCATAGTATAATGACTGAAGGTTTTGGAAAGGACAGCTATGGAACACATTTTTTATACACATTTCACTACCTGTTAATTCGAAGTTCACTACTTTTCAGCATAGTATGCGTTTCTTCTTTCAGCTCAATAATCCGTTTTGTATTTTTTCCAGGAGAAGCCTTTCATGATACTTACTAAACTTGTTACTTATTAAACCTATACTAGTACTTGCATTTTTTTTACCCACTTGTGTCACAACCTTGCTACAGCTGACTTATGACAGATGACGTTACACATTTTCATTTATACCAACAAACCAGAAACAAATTTTTTTCTTCTTGCTTTCCCTTGTAATTACCCAAAGCAATGCATTGCTAGCACAAAAACAAAATGTATTACCAGTCCCAAATAATGTTACTAGTTTAAGAGAATTCTGAATAACACTGATCAGTTCTGAATAGTATGTCACTTCAGTAATGACTTCTTAATGATACAAAAAAAATAAAAATAATAATAATGCTTTGTAACTGGCTAATAACTGCCACTGTTTATTGTAATGAGACTACTTATAATGCCCATGATTATTAATGCTATGACTGTAATTAACTGATTTTTAATAATGACTTCTTAATGATCTGAATAACACTGAATGATGAACAATGTTTTATACTATTCAATACTTGCTGGCCACTGAGTGCCAATAACTAATGTCACTAAATGAATTATGTTATTAATTATGCCATTAATTAGCTCCTGTTTTCAATGATGATTTTTCATGTTCTATAACTGGCCACTGAGTGCCAATAATTAATGTCACTAAATGAATTATGTTATTAATTATGCCATTAATTAGCTCCTGTTTTCAATGATGATTTTTCATGTTCTATAACTGGCCACTGAGTGCCAATAATTAATGTCACTAAATGAATTATGTTATTAATTATGCCATTAATTAGCTCCTGTTTTCAATGATGACTTTTCATGTTTTGGTACCTGGCCAATGAGTGCCAATAATTTGTATAACTCAATGTATTATGTTAATGCTAGGCCAATAACTGACTTTTTTTTTTCAATGGAGACTTCTGATGTACATTATTCTGTCATACTAAATATGCTTTGTAACTGGCCAAAGACTGCCGCTGTTTATTGTAATACAATTACCCATGATGCCAATAATTTAATTTTATGAACATTATTCTGTAATACTAAATACATGGTACAGAAATGTTCAATAACTAGGCTATGAATGCCGCAAACTACTAATGTAACTCCTAATGAAGACTAGTATGTGACTTAATGTCCTTCACCTTCTGACCTAACTACCTGGAATTACTGTAATATCCATTTGTCTTGTCCATCCTCATGATCATGGAGCACTATATTTGGTTTCTGCACTAATTCTATGTTGGTGTGTCTTGTAAGAGCGTGGTGTTGACACGACATGCTGTCCACCACCGTGAGCGATGGAGACGTTATTATGGTCCCACTGTTTGGTGTACCTAATGTACTGCCAAAATGAAAACATGGAATATTACTACGACAGTTCAGTGTCTTGGCTACGCTGATAAATTCTGATGGGAAAAGAACTTCAAATTGTGTCACTTGGTGTTGTACATCTGTGGAAAGATATGGACTTTCAGAGCAGCTGCATGCAACCTAAAGTGCTACAACCATGATGCAATCCTTCCCTTTCCTATCCTAATTCTTGTAACATAGTAAAAAAACATTTTTTTGCTAACATGATTTGTATTCATGACCTATACATTTTTTTGATTTGATAATATGTTCTAAACTACAGTACATGTGCACTTATGTCATGTGTTAATATGCTTTCTACTGAACTTCAGTGCCTGTGCAACTTTTCTCATTTTTCAATATGATTTGTACTCATTCTGTATACATTTTGTGATTTCCTGATATGTTCAATACTTCCGTGCGTATGCACTTATGTCATTTGTTACTTATTGTATATACATTTCCTCATTTGCTGATATGTTCTGACCTGCAGTGCATGTGTACTCATGTCACTTGTCAACATGATTTTTTGAGACATTTTTCGATTTGTTCTGAAGTACAGTATATGTGCACACTTGTCTTTTATATTATATATACATTTTTCTGATTTGCTGATACGCTCTGTACTCATTGTATACATTTTTCGTCATTGTCTAATGTTTTGTACTCGGTGCATGTGCACCACATTTAATTCATGTACTATATCTGTATATATGCTGTAACTGTAAAGTTAATTAGTTAAAAAAAATTCTTGCGATGGCAAGTCCAAATGACTCACCATCGCTGCCAAATTTTTGCCCCCCCCCCCCCCCCCAGTGGAGGGTTATGAAACACGTATGTTGTGTGGCGGCGATGGCGAGGCATTGCTGAGTCTCTGACCAGAAAGCTATTTGTCGTTCCTAGTCTGCGCTTGACCGCGCGAGAGTTGCGAGCAGTAGTCTGTCGGTAACAGTAGGCCACTGCAGTCTGGTAGCAGTAGTAGTCGAGTACGGTCGCGAGCGGGACGCAGTCGCAGGCGCCGACATGGGTGTCTGGTCAAGATACTGAATGAGACATATTGTTAATTAAGGTAACCAAGCTGCATTGCGCACATCAGATACTGTAAAGTTTATTTATTGTAATTAATTTTCAACAAGTGCCAAAGACCGATATTTCGGTTTAATTGAGTTTACATTGTCACTGAAGTCTCATTAGCATTGAATTGTTTTTCATTATTTTCGTGAGAGCTTACACCTTGAGCCAGATTGCGATTCTCATTTTTATTGTCATTAAATTTAATTGCTAGGGAGGTTACGCTTGGCTCCCATTTATTATTTTTTTGTCTTTCAAAATTTCTGTGGGCAGGTTACAATGCCACATCATAAGGTCCTCGGTCATGTATAAGGCACCAAAGCCGACTAAAAAGTCATTAATCCATAACTAAAACTTGAATTGTACTGCTTCTTACTGGCCGATTACAACAACTTAGAAGCTTCTTCTGTGTTCTAGTGTGATGCTTTTAGCGTCTCCGCATACCGCAGCACGCGACATAAGTTTGCAGACGATAAATGTAAGCCCTTCAGACAGAAAAGCGGCCAATGTGACGATCTGGCATTACGTCGATGCGATAGCAAATGGAGCAAACGGGCCGATTTCTTAGGTTTTTACTAAATATGAACACTTTTCACATTCTCTCGTGAAACATGGCTGCCAGACCTCGTTTCATGCCAAATCTTAAGGTCCTCGGTCATGTCCAACGAACCAAAGCCGGATAATGAATCAATAATCGATAACTAACACTTGAATTGTACTGCCCGTTACTAGCCGATTACATCAACTTAGAAGCTTCTTCTGTGTTCTAGTGTGATGCTTTTAGTGTCTCCGCATACCGCAGCACGCGACATAAGTTTGCAGACGATAAATGTAAGCGTTTCAGACAGAAAAGAGGCCAATGTGACGATCTGGCATTATGTCGATGCCATAGCACATGGACCAAACGGGCCGTTTTCTTAGGTTTTTACTACAAATGAACAATTTCCACATTTTCTCGTTAACGTGGCTGCCAGACCTCGTTTCATGCCAAATCTTAAGGTCCTCGGTCATGTCCAAGGCACCAAAGCCATCTAATAAGTCATAATCGATAACTAAAACTTGAATTGCACTGCTTCTTACTAGATGATTACATCAATTTAGAAGCTTCTCCTGTGTTCAAGTCTCATGCTTTTAGTGTCTCCGCATACCGCAGCACGCGACATAAGTTTGCAAACGATAAATGTAAGCGTTTCAGACAGAAAAGCGGCCAATGTGACGATCTGGCATTACGTCGATGCGATTGCAAATGTTATCGATTATTGACTTATTAGCCGGCTTTGATGCCTTGGACATGACCGAGGACCTTAATATTTGGCATGAAACGAGGTGTGGCAGCCACGTTACATGAGAGTATGTGAAACGTGTTCATATATTGTAAAAACCTAAGACATCAGCCCGTTTGCTCCATTTGCTATCGCATCGACGTAATGCCAGATCGTCACATTGGCCGCTTTTCTGTCTGAAACCCTTACATTTATCGTCTCCAAACTTATGTCGCGTGCTGCGTTATGCGCAGAGACTAAAAGCATCGGCCAGTAAGAAGCAGTCCAATTCAAATTTTAGTTATCGATTATTGACTTTTTTGCTGGCTTTGGTACATTGGACATGACCGAGGACCTTAAGATTTGGCATGTAACGAGGTGTGGCAGCCACGTTACACGAGAGTATGTGAAACGTGTTCATATATAGTAAAAACCTAAGAAATCGGGCCGCTTGATACATTTGCTATCGCATCGACGTAATGCCAGATCGTCATATTGGCCGCTTTTCTCAATGAAACGCTTACATTTATCGTCTGCAAACTTATGTCGCGTGGTGCGGTATGCGGAGATACTAAAAGCATCACAGAAGAAGCTTCTAAGTTGATGTAATCGGCCAGTAAGAAGCAGTACAATTAGAGTTTTAGTTATCGATTATTGACTTATTAGCCGGCTTCCGTGCATTGGACATGACCGAGGACCTCAAGATTTGGCATAAAACGAGGTGTGGCAGCCACGTTACACGAGAGAATGTGAAAAGTGTTCATATGTAGTAAAAACCTAACAAATCGGCCCGCTTGCTCCATTTGCTATCGCATCCATGTATTGCCAGATCGTCACATTGGCCGCTTTTCTGTCTGAAACGCTTACATTTATCGTCTGCAATGTGATGTCGTGTGGTGCAGTATGCGGAGACACTAAAAGCATCACACTAGAACACAGAAGATGCTTCTAAGTTGATGTAATCGGCCAGTAACTAGCAGTACAATTTATGTTTTATTTATGGATTATTGTCTTATTAGCCGGATTTGGTACCTTGGACATAACCGAGGTTCCTAAGATTTGGCATGAAACGAGGGATGGCAGCCACGTTACACGTATGTGAAACGTGTTGATATGTAGTAAAAGCCTAAGAAATCGGCCCGTTTGCTCCATTTGCTAGCGCATCGACGTAATGCCAGATCGTCACATTGGCCGCTTTTCTGTCTGAAACGCTTACATTTATCGTCTGTAAACTTATGTCGCGTGCTGCGGTATGCGGAGACACTAAAAGCTTCACACTAGAACACGGAACAAGCTTCTAAGTTGATGTAATCGGCCAGTAAGAGGCAGTACTATTCAAGTTTTAGGTACCGATTATTGACTTATTAGCCGGCTTTGGTGCCTTGGACATGACCGAGGACCTTAAGAATTGCGTGATACGAGGTCTGGCAACATCGTTACACGAGAGCATGTGAAAAGTCTTCATATGTAGTAAAAACCTAACAAATCGGCCCGTTAGCTCTATTTGCTATTGCATCGACGTAATGCCAGATCGTCACATTGACCGCTTTTCTGTCTGATACGTTTATATTTGTCGTCTGCATACTTATGTCACGTGTTGCGGTATGCGGAGACACTAAAAGCATCACACTAAACACAGAAGAAGCTTCTAAGTTGATGCAATCGGCCAGTAACAGGCAGTACAATTCAAGTTTTAGTTATCGATTATTGAGTTATTATCCGGCTTTGATGCCTTGGACATGACCGAGGACCATAAGATTTGGCATGAAACGAGGTGTGGCAGCCACGTTACACGAGAGTATGTGAAACGTGTTCATATACAGTAAAAACCTAACAAATCGGCCCGCTTGCTCCATTTGCTATCACATCGATGTAATGCCAGATCGTCACATTGGCCTCTTTTCTGTCTGAAACGCTTACATTTATCGTCTGCAATCTGATATCGCGTGGTGCGGTATGCGGAGACACTAAAAGCGTCACACTAGAACACAGAAGAAGGTTCTAAATTGATGTAATCGGCCAGTAAGAAGCAGTACAATTCAAATTTTAGTTATCGATTATTGACTAATTAGTCGGCTTTGGTGCCTTGGACATGACCGAGGACCTTAAGGTTTGGGATGAAACGAGGTCTGGCAGCAACGTCACTCGAGGGAATGTGAAGAGTGTTCATATGTAGTACAAACCTAAGAAATCGGCCCGTTTGCTCCATTTGCTATCGCATCGACGTAATGCCAGATCGTAACATTGGCCACTTTTCTGTCTGAAACGCTTACATTTATCGTTTGCAAACTTATGTCGCGTGCTGCGGTATGCGGAGACAGTAAAAGCATCACACTAGAACACCGAAGAAGCTTCTATGTTGATGTAATCGGCCAGTAACAAGCAGTAAAATTCAAGTTTCAGTTATCGATTATTGACTTATTATCCGGCTTTGGTGGCTTGGTCATGACCGAGGACCTTAATATTTGGCATGAAACGAGGTCTGGCAGCCACGTAACACGAGAGAATGTGAAAAGTGAACATATATTGTAAAAGCCTAAGAAATCGGCCCGTTTGCTCCATTTGCTATCGCATCGACGTAATGCCAGATCGTCACAATGGCCTCTTTTCTGTCTGAATCGCTTACTTTTATCGTCTGCAAACTTATGTGGCGTGCTGCCGTATGCGGAGACGCTAAAAGCATCACACTAGAACATAGAAGAAGCTTCTAAGTAGATGCAATCGGCCAGTAACAGGCAGTACAATTCAAGTTTTAGTTATTGATTATTGACTTATTAGCCGGCTTTGGTGCCTTGGACATGACCGAGGACCTTACGATTTGGCATGAAACGAGGGCTGGCAGCCACGTTACACGAGAGAATGTGAAAAGTGTTAATATGTAGTAAAAACCTAAGAAATCGGCCCGTTTGCTCCATTTGCTATCGCATCGACGTAATGCCAGATCGTCACATTGGCCGCTTTTCTGTCTGAAACCCTTACATTTATCGTCTCCAAACCTATGTCGCGTGCTGCGTTATGCGCAGAGACTAAAAGCATCGGCCAGTAAGAAGCAGTCCAATTCAAATTTTAGTTATCGATTATTGACTTTTTTGCTGGCTTTGGTACATTGGACATGACCGAGGACCTTAAGATTTGGCATGTAACGAGGTGTGGCAGCCACGTTACACGAGAGTATGTGAAACGTGTTCATATATAGTAAAAACCTAAGAAATCGGCCCGCTTGATACATTTGCTATCGCATCCATGTATTGCCAGATCGTCACATTGGCCGCTTTTCTGTCTGAAACGCGTACATTTATCGTCTACAATCTGACATCGCGTGGTGCGGTATGCGCAGACACTAAAAGCATCACACTAGAACACAGAACAAGCTTCTAAGTTGATGTAATCGGCCAATAACATGCAGTACAATTTAAGTTTTATTTATGGATTATTGTCTTATTAGCCGGCTGTGGTGCCTTGGACATTACCGAGGTTCCTAAGATTTGGCATGAAACGAGGGATGGCAGCCACGTTACACGTATGTGAAACGTGTTGATATGTAGTAAAAGCCTAAGAAATCGGCCCGTTTGCTCCATTTGCTATCGCATCGATGTAATGCCAGATCGTCCCATTGGCCGCTTTTCTGTCTGAAACGCTTACATTTGTCGTCTGCAAACTTATGTCGCGTGCTGTGGTATGCGGAGACACTAAAAGCATCACACTAGAAAACAGAAGAAGCTTCTAAGTTGATGCAATCGGCCAGTAACAGGCAGTACAATTCAAGTTTTAGTTATCGATTATTGAGTTATTAGCCGGCTTTGATGCCTTGGACATGACCGAGGACCATATGATTTGGCATGAAACGAGGTGTGGCAGCCACGTTACACGAGAGTATGTGAAACGTGTTCATATACAGTAAAAACCTAACAAATCGGCCCGCTTGCTCCATTTGCTATCACATCGATGTAATGCCAGATCGTCACATTGGCCTCTTTTCTGTCTGAAACGCTTACATTTATCGTCTGCAATCTGATATCGCGTGGTGCGGTATGCGGAGACACTAAAAGCGTCACACTAGAACACAGAAGAAGGTTCTAAATTGATGTAATCGGCCAGTAAGAAGCAGTACAATTCAAATTTTAGTTATCGATTATTGACTAATTAGTCGGCTTTGGTGCCTTGGACATGACCGAGGACCTTAATGTTTGGGATGAAACGAGGTCTGGCAGCAACGTCACACGAGTGGTGCGGTATGCGGAGACACTAAAAGCGTCACACTAGAACACAGAAGAAGGTTATAAATTGATGTAATCGGCCAGTAAGAAGCAGTACAATTCAAATTTTAGTTATCGATTATTGACTAATTAGTCGGCTTTGGTGCCTTGGACATGACCGAGGACCTTAATGTTTGGGATGAAACGAGGTCTGGCAGCAACGTCACACGAGGGAATGTGAAGAGTGTTCATATGTAGTACAAACCTAAGAAATCGGCCCGTTTGCTCCATTTGCTATCGCATCGACGTAATGCCAAATCGTCACATTGGCCACTTTTCTGTCTGAAACGCTTACATTTATCGTTTGCAAACTTATGTCGCGTGCTGCGGTATGCGGAGACACTAAAAGCATCACACTAGAACACAGAAGAAGCTTCTAAGTTGATGTAATCGGCCAGTAACAAGCAGTAAAATTCAAGTTTCAGTTATCGATTATTGACTTATTATCCGGCTTTGGTGCCTTGTACATGACCGAGGACCCCCCCAGGGGGTCCACAACTCTTTTGTGGACACGTGTGTAGCGAGCACGGGACCCCGAGCTAATGTGCCCCTCCTTCCTTTCCGGGCTGCATACCTTCCCTTCCCTTTCCGCATCCCTCCCCGTCCCCCATCTTCGCCCCCCCCCCCCTCACCTCTGGCTCTTTCCTTCCCTTTCTCCCCCTCTGGGAGTATGGTTTGTGCCCACGTCCGGAGACGGATGCTCGAAACTGTTCCAAATTCCTTGCTTTTACACTTGCAAGTACTCGTCCTTCCTCTGTCCTTCTCTTTTCCTTCCCTCTTCTCCTTGCCCTTTTCTCCGCTGCGGCGTTTGAGACCCCCTTTTCTTTCCTTTCCCTTTCTCTTTTTTCCTCCCTGTGCGTGTCTGAAGGCCGACCCACGCACTTCCATGCGTAGCCGGTGACGGGGTAACGCGTAATTCCCCACCCCGGGTAGACAGGTAGGACACGTACGTACCCCCTGGTAACGGCCAGGCCCAGGGAGGGGTGATTACCCGAGCTGATACCTTCCGAAAGTGCCGATTGGTCCCTCCGTCCGTTTGTCGGGAGGTGTGACCTGAGGTGTGAACAATCACCTAAGGCAGGTGTGCCCTCGGTGAGGGCCCCCACAAGGGAGGAACGCGCCATCGGAGACGCCGGTAATCATGGGGGATTCTTCCGCAATGGTTTCCTCACCTTCCACTATGTCTGCTCACAAACGTAAGTTCACTGAGTCTCAGCCACAGACGGTTCTTCCATCGTTGCCACAGTTCCTTGTTGTTTCTCGGTCTGACGAAGGTCACGACTTTTCCACGGTCAACCCTTTCATTATTCAGAAAGGTGTCGACGCAATTGCGGGTCCTGTAAAGTCTTGTTCCAGATTACGGAATGGCACCCTGTTGTTAGAAACACACAGTGCCCTCCAGGCTCAAAAATTGCTGCGTACTTCTCTGCTCCACACCTTCCCTGTCCGGGTGGAACCGCACCGTACCTTAAATTCCTCGCGTGGAGTCGTTTATACACGCTCCCTCGATGGATTGTCTGACGAAGAAATTCAGCACTATCTGTCTGACCAAGGCGTCACGGCTGTTCATCGGGTTATGAAAAGGGTTGACTCGAACATCATTCCAACCCGCACTGTCTTCTTGACATTTGACAAAGTTCAACTCCCATCAAAAATCAAAGCAGGCTATGAGATAATTTCCGTTCGCCCTTATGTCCCAAACCCTACGCGTTGCTATCGATGTCAGCGGTTCAATCACACCAGCCAGTCCTGTTCCAATCCGGCCAAATGTGTTACGTGTGGCAGGGATGCCCATGAGGGTGCTTGTCCACCTCCATCCCCTCGCTGCATCAACTGTATGGGTGACCACGCTGCTTCCTATCGAGATTGCCCTGTTTTTAAGGACGAAAAGCTGATCCAGGAAATAAGAGTGAAGGAAAAGGTGTCGACCTTTGCTGCTCGAAAGTTACTCGCCAGTCGACAGCCCACCGTGCCTCAGAAAGGAAAATACAGCACTGTCCATGCTTCTCCTCGGCCAACAAAGGAGGCGGCCACGCAGACTTGCGACCTCACATTTAGTACCACGGTCGTCAGATCGGCCAGCGCAAAGATCGCCCGTTCAACCTCACCTCTTTCGCCTGCCCACTCTCTGGCTCACCCTTCGTCGGGTTCTGCTAAATCTCGAGCCCAAAAGTCAGACGCCAAGTCTTCAAAAAAAGAGCATTCTCGTGAAGAGTTTTTACGTACTGCAACTTCACAACCATCGGTTCCTCCTTCATCTAAACATACCTCCAAGAAGGCTACGAAGAAACACAGTTCCTCTCCTTCTCCGCCAAGGCGTGTCCCATCTACAGCACCACCTGGCGGAAATCGCCCTCGGCCATCTTCTGTGTCGCCGAGGCGCACTGTTGGTGCCCGGTCAACTGGCCGATCGTTGGTGGCAGGAGCTGCTCCTGACCAACCTATGGATCAGGATCTTCTGCCTTCGACTGAATGCCATTCCATGCTATCGGTCGCAAGCTCTGAGCAGTCGTTGAGTTGACAGCACCCTTGGTCACGTTCCTCCATTTTCTGTTCACCCTATGTCCATTATCCACTGGAATATCCGCGGCATTCGCGCCAATCGGGAGGAATTGTCGATCCTCTTACGATCCTACTCACCGGTCATCTTCTGTCTTCAGGAAACAAAGCTGCGTCCCCATGACCGCTTTGTTCTCCCTCATTTTCAGTCCGTCCGATATGACCTCCCCTCTGTTGAAGGCACTCCAGCCCATGGAGGACTCATGATTCTGCTCCATGATACTCTCCATTATCACCCAATCCCCTTAAACACTTCCTTCCAAGCTGTCGCCGTCCGTCTTTCCCTTTCTGGATACACGTTCTCTCTTTGTACGGTATACATTCCATCGTCTACACCAATGGCACGAGCTGATCTCCTTCATCTTCTTGATCAGCTTCCACCCCCCTATTTGCTGGTTGGGGACTTCAATGCCCACCACCCGCTTTGGGGATCTCCACATCCTTGTCCACGTGGCTCACTATTGCTAGACGTCTTCCACCAAGCGGATCTAGTCTGCCTCAACACTGGGGTCCCCACCTTTTTGTCTGCCTCCACGGCAAATTTATCCCATTTGGACCTTGCGGTCGGTACTGTTCCGCTAGCTCGGCGCTTCGAATGGTTCGCCCTTGATGATACACACTCGAGTGACCACTTTCCATGTGTTCTTCGACTGCAGCCTCAACTGCCATATATGCGCTCGCGACGCTGGAAGTTTGCCCAAGCCGATTGGACACTTTTTTCGTCTCTAGCGACATTCGATGACCGTCGCTTTCCCAGCGTCGACGATGAGGTCACACATTTCACCGACGTTATTCTCACAGCTGCGGAACGTTCAATACCACGCACCTCCGAATTGCCCCGGCGCCCTCCAGTTCCTTGGTGGAACGAGGCATGCCGTGACGCAATACGTGAGCGGCGACGTGCTCTTCGCATTTTCCGTCACCATCCAACTTTGTCCAACTGTATCCGATATAAGCAGCTCCGTGCGCGATGCCGTCGCGTCATCCGCGATAGCAAGAAGGCAAGCTGGAAATTCTTTACTAGCTCATTTAACAACTTCACTCCCTCCTAGGAAGTTTGGAGTCGGCTTCGACGGTTCTCAGGCGCGCCTAGTTTCTCCCCGGTCTCTGGGCTCACTGTCGCGCATGATACCTTAGTGGACCCCGTCGCAATTTCTAACTCATTGGGTCAGCACTTTGCTGAGATATCGAGCTCTTCAAATTACCCGCCAGCGTTTCTCCCGAAGAAACGTGCAGCGGAAGTGCGACATCTTGCTTTCTCCTCTCAAAATCGCGAAAGCTACAATACTGTTTTCTCCATGCGGGAACTCCAACATGCCCTCTCTTCTTCTCGCTCCTCCGCCCCAGGACCGGATGGTATCCATGTCCAAATGTTGCTGCATTTATCGACCCATAGCCTGCGTTACCTCCTTCGCCTTTATAATCGAATTTGGACCGACAGTACCTTTCCCAGGCGATGGCGGGAAGCTATTGTCGTTCCCGTTCCGAAACCTGGAAAGGACAAACATCTCCCCTCGAGCTATCGCCCCATTTCTCTCACGAGTAGTGTCTGTAAGGTTTTGGAGCGTATGGTGAATTACCGTTTAGCTTGGTGGCTGGAGTCCCGCAGTCTTTTAACACCAGCCCAATGCGGATTCCGAAAGCATCGTTCTGCTGTTGACCATCTTGTTGCTCTCTCCACTTATATCATGAACAATTTTCTCCGGAAACGCCAAACGGTAGCAATATTTTTTGATCTGGAGAGAGCGTACGATACCTGTTGGAGGACAGGCATCCTCCGCACACTGTTCTCTTGGGGCTTTAGAGGCCGGCTGCCCCTTTTTCTTCGCGAATTTATGGCAGAGCGCACGTTTAGGGTGCGGGTGAGCACTACTCTCTCCCGTACTTTCTCCCAAGAAAACGGGGTACCCCAGGGCTCCGTGCTGAGTGTTGTACTGTTTGCCATCGCCATTAATCCAATTATGGATTGTCTCCTTCCTGATGTCTCGGGCTCCCTCTTTGTGGACGATTTTGCGATCTACTACAGCTCTCAACGGACCAGCCTTCTTGAAAGACGTCTTCAAGGATGTCTCGATCGCCTCCACTCGTGGAGCATCGAAACCGGCTTCCGTTTCTCACCCAGTAATACCGCTTGTGTTAATTTTTGGCGACGTAAGGAGTTTCTTCCGCCCTCCTTACATCTAGGTCCTGTCAACCTTGCGTTTTCCGACGTCGCTAAATTCTTGGGTCTTATGTTTGACAGAAAACTGTGCTGGTCCTCCCACGTTTCCTATCTTTCGGCTCGCTGTCTGCGTTCCCATAACACCCTCCGCGTCCTGAATGGTACGTCTTGGGGAGCGGACCGAGTGGTCCTTCTCCGCCTCTATCGCGCCTTAGTGCGCTCGAAATTGGATTATGGAAGCATAGTCTACTCCTCTGCTCGGCCGTCTATTCTTCGGCGTCTCGACTCTATCCACCACCGTGGATTACGTTTAGTGTCTGGAGCTTTTTACACCAGCCCTGTGGAAAGCCTTTATGCTGAGACTGCTGAACCTCCGCTGTCCAATCGGCGAGCAGTCCTTCTGAGTCGTTATGCTAGCCATCTGTCTTCCATGCCTGCTAATCCAGCCCATAACCTTTTTTTCGACGCCTCCTTTGATGTCGGGTATGCAGGCCGCTCCTCCTCCCTACTACCCCCGGGAGTCCGCTTCCGTCAACTGCTCCATTCTCTTTCCTTCCGCTTTCCTAAAACCTTCTTGACAACTTGGGGTACAGCACCGCCTTGGCTCCGTCCCCGGATCGACTTGCTCAGAGACCTATGTCAATTTCCCAAGGATGGTACCCCTACACTTGTTTACCGTCGGGCATTTGCTGCTCTATGTGCACAAATGACGGAAGCCACATTTATTTACACCGATGGCTCGAAAACATCGTTAGGTGTAGGGAGTGCCTATATTGTTGGCGACACCCCAAATCACTTTCGGCTTCCCGACCAGTGTTCGGTTTATACTGCGGAGCTTTACGCTGTTCTCCAGGCTGTCCACTACATCCGCCGCCATCAGCGGATACAGTACGTAATCTGCTCAGATTCTCTCAGCTCTCTCCTAAGTCTCCAAGCTCTTTACCCTGTGCACCCTCTGGTCCACCGGATTCAGGACTGTCTGCGCTTGCTCCACCTGGGGGGCGTCTCAGTGGCGTTCCTCTGGCTCCCGGGACACGCTGGTATCTGTGGAAATGAGGCGGCCGATATAGCGGCCAAGGCTGCAGTCTCTCTTCCTCGGCCAGCTCTTCAGTCTCTTCCGTTTACCGATCTACGGAGCGGTTTATGTCGCCAAGTTACTCATTTATGGCATGCGCATTGGTCAACACTTCCCCACAATAAATTGCGGGAAGTGAAAGCCCTTCCTTGCGCTTGGACCTCTTCCTCCCGAACGCGTCGTCGGGAGGAGGTAATTTTAGCTCGACTCCGGATAGGGCACTGTCTTTTTAGTCATCGACATCTTTTAAGCGGTGATCCTCCCCCACTATGTCCCCACTGCTCTCAGATGTGGACGGTCAGACACCTTTTAATTGAATGCCCCTATTTTAATCCGTTACGCTCCCGTCTACAGCTTTCGCCTGATCTATCGTCGATTTTAGCAGATGACACGCGCTCAGCTGACCGCGTTCTACAGTTTATTAGTGACAGTGAAATGACGTCAGTCATTTGAAGCTTTTGGGGGACAACCAACCCCTTTCTATAGTGGACTTTTAAGCATTCCTTCTGCCTTTAGTTTCTCAAATTTTCTGACTTTGTTTCCATTGCTGCTGATTTTAAATTTCGTTTTTTTTCCTGTTTTCTACGTCACGGGCTGGGCGCTAATGACCATAGAAGTTTTGCGCCCTAAAACCACAAACAAAAAAAAAAAAAGAAAAAAATAATGACCGAGGACCTTAAGATTTGGCATGAAACGAGGTGTGGCAGCCACGTTACACGAGAGTATGTGAAACGTGTTCATATATTGTAAAAACCTAAGAAATCGGCCGGTTTGCTCCATTTGCTATCGCATCGACGTAATGCCAGATCGTCACATTGGCCGCTTTTCTGTCTGAAACGCTTACATTTATCGTCTGCAAACTTATGTCGCGTGTTGCGGTATGCGCAGTGACTAAAAGCATCGGCCAGTAAGAAGCAGTGCAATTCAAGTTTTAGTTATCGATTATTGACTTATTAGCCGGCTTTGGTGCCTTGGACATGACCGAGGACCTTACGATTTGGCATGAAACGAGGGCTGGCAGCCACGTTACACGAGAGAATGTGAAAAGTGTTAATATGTAGTAAAAACCTAAGAACTCGTCCCGTTTGTTCCATTTGCTATCGCATCCACGTAATTCCAGATCGTCACACTGACCGCTTTACTGTCTGAAACGCTTACATTTACTTTCTGCAAATTTATGTCGCGTGCTGCGGTATGTGGAGACACTAAACGTATCACTAGAACACATAAGAATGATCTACATTTATGTAATCGGCCAGTAAGAAGCAGTACATTTCAAATTGTAGTTATCGATTATTGACTTATTAGCCGGCTTTGGTGCCTTGGACATCACCGAGGACCTGAAGATTTGGCACGAAACGAGGTCTGGCAGCCACGTTAACGAGAAAATTTGAAAATTGTTCATTTGTAGTAAAAACCTAAGAAATGCTCCATTTGCTACCGCATCGACCTGATGCCAGATTGTCACATTGGCCGCTTTTCTGTCTGAAACGCTTAAATTTATCGCCTGCAAACTTATGTCGCGTGCTGCGGTATGCGGAGACACTAAAAGCATTAGACTAGAACCCAGAAGATGCTTCTAAGTCGATGTAATCGGCCAGTTAGAAACAGTACAATTCAAGTTTTAGTTATCGATTATTGACTTATTAGCCGGCTTTGGTGCCTTGGACATGACCGAGGACCTTAAGAATTGCATGAAACGAGGACTGGCAGCCCCGTTACACGAGAGCATGTGAAAAGTATTCATATGTAGTAAAAACCTAAGAAATCGGTCCGTTAGCTCCATTTGCTATCGCATCGCCGTAATGCCAGATCGTCACATTGGCCGCTTTACTGTCTGAAACGCTTACATTTATCGTCTGCAATGTGATGTCGTGTGGTGCAGTATGCGGAGACACTAAAAGCATCCCACTAGAACACAGAAGATGCTTCTAAGTTGATGTAATCGGCCAGTAACTAGCAGTACAATTTATGTTTTATTTATGGATTACTGTCTTATTAGCCGGCTTTGGTACCTTGGACATAACCGAGGTTCCTAAGATTTGGCATGAAACGAGGTATGGCAGCCACGTTACACGTATGTGAAACGTGTTCATATATAGTAAAAACCTAAGAAATCGGCCCGTTTGCTCCATTTGCTATAGCATCGACTTAATGCCAGATCGTCACATTGGTCGCTTTTCTGTCTGAAACGCTTACATTTATCGTCTGCAAACTTATGTCGCGTGGTTCCGTATGCGGAGACACTAAAAGCATCACACTAGAACACAGAAGAAGCATCAAAGTTGATGTAATCGGCCAGTAAGAAGCAGTACATTTCAAGTTTCAGTTATCGATTATTGACTTATTAGCCGGCTTTGGCGCTTTGTACATGACCGAGGACCTTAAGATTTGGCATGAAACGAGAGAATGTGAGAAGTGTTCATATCTACATCTACATCTACATCCTTTCTCCGCAAGCCACCTGACGGTGTGTGGCGGAGGGTACCTTGAGTACCTCTATCGGTTCTCCCTTCTATTCCAGTCTCGTATTGTTCGAGGAAAGAAGGATTGTCGGTATGCCTCTGTGTGGGCTCTAATCTCTCTGATTTTATCCTCATGGTCTCTTCGCGAGATATACGTAGGAGGGAGCAATATACTGCTTGACTCTTCGGTGAAGGTATGTTCTCGAAACTTTGACAAAAGCCCGTACCGAGCTACAGAGCGTCTTTCCTGCAGAGTCTTCCACTGGAGTTTATCTATCATCTCCGTAACGCTTTCGCGATTACTACATGATCCTGTAACGAAGCGCGCTGCTCTCCGTTGGATCTTCTCTATATCTTCTATCAACCCTATCTGGTACGGATCCCACACTGCTGAGCAGTATTCAAGCAGTGGGCCAACAAGCGTACTGTAACCTACTTCCTTTGTTTTCGGATTGCATTTCCTTAGGATTCTTCCAATGAATCTCAGTCTGGCATCTGCTTTACCGACGATCAACATTATATCATCATTCCATTTTAAATAACTCCTAATGCGTACTCCCAGATAATTTATGGTATTAACTGCTTCCAGTTGCTGACCTGCTATATTGTAGCTAAAAGATAAGGGATCTTTCTTTCTGTGTATTCGCAGCACATTACACTTGTCTACATTGAGATTCAATTGCCATTCCCTGCACCATGCGTCAATTCGCTGCAGATCCTCCTGCATTTCAGTACAATTTTCCATTGTTACAATCTCTCGATACACCACAGCATCATCCGCAAAAAGCCTCAGTGAACTTCCGATGTCATCCACAATGTCATTTATGTATATTGTGAATAGCAACGGTCCTATGACACTCCCTTGCGGCACACCTGAAATCACTCTTACTTCGGAAGACTTCTCTCCATTGAGAATGACATGCTGCGTCCTGTTATCCAGGAACTCCTCAATCCAATCACACAATTGGTCTGATAGTCCATATGCTCTTACTTCGTTCATTAAACGACTGTGGGGAACTGTATCGAACGCCTTGCGGAAGTCAAGAAACACGGCATCTACCTGTGAACCCGTGTCTATGGCCCTCTGAGTCTCGTGGACGAATAGCGCGAGCTGGGTTTCACATGACCGTCTTTTTCGAAACCCATGCTGATTCCTACAGAGTAGATTTCTTGTCTCCAGAAAAGTCATTATACTCGAACACAATACGTGTTCCAAAATTCTACAACTGATCGACGTTAGAGATATAGGTCTATAGTTCTGCACATCTGCTCGACGTCCCTTCTTGAAAACGGGGATGACCTGTGCCCTTTTCCAATCCTTTGGAACGCTACGCTCTTCTAGAGACCTACGGTACACCGCTGCAAGAAGGGGGGCAAGTTCCTTCGCGTACTCTGTGTGAAATTGAACTGGTATCCCATCAGGTCCAGAGGCCTTTCCTCTTTTGAGCGATTTTAATTGTTTCTCTATCCCTCTGTCGTCAATTTCGATATCTACCATTTTGTCATCTGTGCGACAATCTAGAGAAGGAACTACAGTGCCATCTTCCTCTGTGAAACAACTTTGGAAAAAGACATTTAGTATTTCGGCCTTTAGTCTGTCATCCTCTGTTTCAGTACCATTTTGGTCACAGAGTGTCTGGAAATTATGTTTTGACCCACCTACCGCTTTGACATAAGACCAAAATTTCTTAGGATTTTCTGCCAAATCAGTACACAGAACTTTACTTTCGAATTCATTGAACGCCTCTCGCATAGCCCTCCTCACACTACATTTCGCTTCGCGTAATTTTTGTTTGTCTGCAAGGCTTTGGCTATGTTTATGTTTGCTGTGAAGTTCCCTTTGCTTCCGCAGCAGTTTTCTAACTCGTTTGTTGTACCACGGTGGCTCTTTTCCATCTCTTACGATCTTGCTTGGCGCATACTCATCTAACGCATTATGTACGACGGTTTTGAACTTTGTCCACTGATCCTCAACACTATCTGTACTTGAGACAAAACTTTTGTGTTGAGCCAACAGGTACTCTGAAATCTGTTTTTTGTCACTTTTTCTAAACAGAAAAATCTTCCTACCCTTTTTAATATTCCTATTTACGGCTGAAATCATCGATGCCGTAACCGTTTTATGATCGCTGATTCCCTGTTCTGCGTTAACTTTTTCAAATAGTTCGGGTCTGTTTGTCACCAGAAGGTCTAATATGTTATCGCCACGAGTCGGTTCTCTGTTTAACTGCTCAAGGTAGTTTTCAGATAAAGCACTTAAAAAAATTTCACTGGATTCTTTGTCCCTGCCACCCGTTATGAACGTCTGAGTCTCCCAGTCTATATCCGGCAAATTAAAATCTCCACCCAGAACTATAACATGGTGGGGAAATCTACTCGAAATATTTTCCAAATTATCCTTCAGGTGTTCAGCCACAACAGCTGCTGAGCCAGGGGGCCTATAGAGACATCCAATTACCATGTCTGAGCCTGCTTTAACCGTGACCTTCACCAAAATCATTTCACATTTCGGATCTCCGTCAATTTCCTTCGATACTATTGCACTTCTTATCGCTATAAACACGCCTCCCCCTTCACTGTCCAGCCTGTCTCTGCGGTATACATTCCAATCTGAGTTTAAGATTTCATTACCGTTTACGTCTGGTTTTAGCCAACTTTCTGTCCCTAGTACTATATGCGCGTTGTCACCGTTTATTAATGAGAGCAGTTCTGGGTCCTTTCTGTAGACGCTCCTGCAGTTTACTATTAGCACATTAATACTGTTATTCCCTGTTGCATTTTGCCTACTCCTACCTTGCCGCGTCTCAGGATGCGTCTTGTCGGTCCTAGGGAGGGAAGTATCTAACCTAAAAAAAACCCACGTGCATTCCACACGTACTCCGCTACCCTTGTAGCCGCTTCCGGTGTGTAGTGCACGCCTGACCTATTCAGGGGGACCCTACAATTCTCCACCCGATAGCGGAGGTCGAGAAATTTGCACCCCAGATCTCCGCAGAATCGTCTGAGCCTCTGGTTTAAGCCTTCCACTCGGTTCCAAACCAGAGGACCGCGATCGGTTCTGGGAACGATACTACAAATAGTAAGCTCTGATTTCACCCCGCGAGCGAGGCTTTCCGTCTTCACCATTTCCGCCAACCGCCTGTACGAACTGAGGATGACCTCTGCACCCAGACGGCAGGAGTCATTGGTGCCGACATGAGCAACAATTTGCAGTCGGGTGCACCCAGTGCTCTCTAACGCCGCCGGTAGGGCCTCCTCCACATCTCGGATGAGACCCCCCGGCAAGCAAACAGAGTGAACACTGGCCTTCTTCCCCGACCTTCCCGCTATTTCCCTAAGGGGCTCCAACACCCGCCTAACGTTGGAGCTCCCAATAACTAATATGTAGTAAAAACCTAAGAAATCGGACCGTTTGCTCCATTTGCTATCGCATCGACGTAATGCGAGATTGTCACATTGGGCGCTTTTCTGTCTGAAACGCTTACATTTATCGTCTGCAAACGTATGTTGCTTGGTGCGGAATGCGGAAACACGAAAAGCAACACACTAGAACACAGAAGAAGCTACTATGTTGATGTAATCGGCCAGTTACAAGCAGTAGAATTCAAGTTTTAGTTATCGATTATTGACTTATTAGCTGGCTTTGTTGCATGAGCCATGACCAAGGACCTTAAGATTTGGCATGAAACGAAGTCTGGCAGCCACGTTACATGAGAGAATGTGAAAAGTGTTCATCTGTAGTAAAAACCTAAGAAGTCGGCCCATTTGCTCCATTTGCTATCGTATCGACGTAATGCCAGATCGTCACATTGGCCGCTTTTCTGCCTGAAACGTTTACATTTATCGTCTGAAAACTTATGTCGCGTGGTGCGGTATGCGGAGACACTGAAAGCATCACACTAGAACACAGAAGAAGCTTCTAAGTTGATGTAATCGGCCAGTAAGGAGCAGTACAATTCAAGTTTTAGTTATCGATTTTGACTTATTAACCGGCTTTGGTGCTTTGAACATGACCGAGGACCTTTAGATTTGGCATGAAACGAGGTCTGGCACCCACGTTACACGAGAGAATGTGAAAAGGGTTCATATGTAGTAAAAAGCTAAGAAATCGGCCCGTTTGCTCCATTTGCTATCGCATCGACGTAATGCCAGATGGTCACAATGACCGCTTTTCTGTCTGAATCGCATACATTTATCGTCTGCAAACTTATGTCGCGTGTTGCGGTATGCGCAGTGACTAAAAGCATCGGCCAGTAAGAAGCAGTGCAATTCAAGTTTTAGTTATCGATTATTGACTTATTAGCCGGCTTTGGTGGCTTGGACATGACCGAGGACCTTAATATTTGGCATGAAACGAGGTCTGGCAGCCATGTTACACGAGAGAATGTGAAAAGTGTTCATATGTAGTAAGAACCTATGACATCGGCCCGTTTGCTCCAATTGCTGTCGCATCGATGTAATGCCAGATCGTCCCATTGGCCGCTTTTCTGTCTGAAACGCTTACATTTATGGTCTGTAAACATATGTCGCGTGGTGCGGTATGCTGAGGCACTAAAAGCATCACACTAGAACACAGAAGAAGCTGCTAAGTTGATGTAATCGGCCAGTAACAAGCAGTAAAATTCAAGTTTCAGTTATCGATTATTGACTTATTATCCGGCTTTGGTGCCTTGGACATGACCGAGGACCTTAAGATTTGGCATGAAACGAGGTGTGGCAGCCACGTTACACGAGAGTATGTGAAACGTGTTCATATATTGTAAAAACCTAAGAAATCGGCCGGTTTGCTCCATTTGCTATAGCATCGACGTAATGCCAGATCGTCACATTGGCCGCTTTTCTGTCTGCAACGCTTACATTTATCGTCTGCAATCTTATGTCGCGTGTTGCGGTATGCGCAGTGACTAAAAGCATCGGCCAGTAAGAAGCAGTGCAATTCAAGTTTTAGTTATCGATTATTGACTTATTAGCCGGCTTTGGTGGCTTTGTCATGACCGAGGACCTTAATATTTGGCATGAAACGAGGTCTGGCAGCCACGTAACACGAGAGAATGTGAAAAGTGAACATATATTGTGAAAACCTAAGAAATCGGCCCGTTTGCTCCATTTGCAATCGCATCGACGTAATGCCAGATCGTCACAATGGCCGCTTTTCTGTCTGAATCGCTTACATTTATTGTCTGCAAACTTATGTCGCGTGCTGCCGTATGCGGAGACGCTAAAATCATCACACTAGAACATAGAAGAAGCTTCTAAGTAGATGTAATCGGCCAGTAACAGGCAGTACAATTCAAGTTTTAGTAATTGATTATTGACTTATTAGCCGGCTTTGGTGCCTTGGACATGACCGAGGACCTTACGATTTGGCATGAAACGAGGGCTGGCAGCCACGTTACACGAGAGAATGTGAAAAGTGTTAATATGTAGTAAAAACCTACGAACTCGTCCCGTTTGTTCCATTTGCTATCGCATCCACGTAATTCCAGATCGTCACATTGGCCGCTTTACTGTCTGAAACGCTTACATTTACTTTCTGCAAATTTACGTCGCGTGCTGCGGTATGTGGAGACACTAACCGTATCACTAGAACACAGAAGAATGATCTAAATTTATGTAATCGGCCAGTAAGAAGCAGTACGTTTCAAATTGTAGTTATCGATTATTGACTTATTAGCCGGCTTTGGTGCCTTGGACATCACCGAGGACCTGAAGATTTGGCACGAAACGAGGTCTGGCAGCCACGTTAACGAGAAAATTTGAAAATTGTTCATTTGTAGTAAAAACTTAAGAAATGCTCCATTTGCTACCGCATCGACCTGATGCCAGATTGTCACATTGGCCGCTTTTCTGTCTGAAACGCTTACATTTATCGCCTGCAAACTTATGTCACGTGCTGCGGTATGCGGAGACACTACAAGCATTAGACTAGAACCCAGAAGATGCTTCTAAGTTGATGTAATCGGACAGTAAGTAGTAGTACATTTCAAGTTTTAGTTATCGATTATTGACTTATTAGCCGGGTTTGGGGCCTTGGACATGACCGAGGACCGTACGATTTATCATGAATCGAGGTCTGGAAGCCACGTTACAAGAGAGAATGTGAAATGTGTTCATATGTAGTAAAAACCCAAGAAATCGGCCCGTTTCCTCCATTTGCTATCGCATCGACGTAATGCCAAATCGTCACATTGGCCGCTTTTCTGTCTGAAGGGCTTACATTTATCGTCTGCAAACTTATATCGCGTGGTGCAGTATGCGGTGATACTAAAAGCATCACACTAGTACACAGAAGCATCTTCTAAGTCGATGCAATCGGCCAGTTAGAAACAGTACAATTCAAGTTTTAGTTATCGATTATTGACTTATTAGCCGGCTTTGGTGACCTGGACATGACCGAGGACCTTAAGAATTGCATGAAACGAGGACTGGCAGCCCCGTTACACGAGAGCATGTGAAAAGTATTCATATGTAGTAAAAACCTAAGAAATCGGTCCGTTAGCTCCATTTGCTATCGCATCGCCGTAATGCCAGATCGTCACATTGGCCGCTTTACTGTCTGAAAGCTTACATTTAACGTCTGCAATCTGATGTCGTGTGGTGCAGTATGCGGAGACACTAAAAGCATCACACTAGAACACAGAAGATGCTTCTAAGTTGATGTAATCGGCCAGTAACTAGCAGTACAATTTATGTTTTATTTATGGATTATTGTCTTATTAGCCGGCTTTGGTACCTTGGACATAACCGAGGTTCCTAAGATTTGGCATGAAACGAGGTATGGCAGCCACGTTACACGTATGTGAAACGTGTTCATATATAGTAAAAACCTAAGAAATCGGCCCGTTTGCTCCATTTGCTATAGCATCGACTTAATGCCAGATCGTCACATTGGTCGCTTTTCTGTCTGAAACGCTTACATTTATCGTCTGCAAACTTATGTCGCGTGGTTCCGTATGCGGAGACACTAAAAGCATCACACTAGAACACAGAAGAAGCATCAAAGTTGATGTAATCGGCCAGTAAGAAGCAGTACATTTCAAGTTTTAGTTATCGATTATTGACTTATTAGCCGGCTTTGGTGGCTTGGACATGACCGAGGACCTTAAGATTTGGCATGAAACGAGGTGTGGCAGCCACGTTACACGAGAGTATGTGAAACGTGTTCATATATTGTGAAAACCTAAGAAATCGGCCCGTTTGCTCCATTTGCTATCGCATCGACGTAATGCCCGATCGTCACAATGGCCGCTTTTCTGTCTGAATCGCATACATTTATCGTCTGCAAACTTATGTCGCGTGCTGCCGTATGCGGAGACGCTAAAAGAATCACACTAGAACATAGAGGAAGCTTCTAAGTTGATGTAATCGGCCAGCAACAGGCAGTACAATTCAAGTTTTAGTTATTGATTATTGACTTATTAGCCGGCTTTGGTGCCATGGACATGACCGAGGACATTACGATTTGGCATGAAACGGGGGCTGGCAGCCACGTTACACGAGAGAATGTGAAAAGTGTTCATATGTAGTAAAAACCTAAGAAATCGCCCCGTTTGTTCCATTTTCTATCGCATCAACGTAATGCCAGATCGTCACATTGGCCGCTTTACTGTCTGAGACGCTTACATTTATCGTCTGTAAACTTATGTCGCGTGCTGCGGTATGCAGGGTGTAACGGAACTGAAGTGATGGTGGGCTGACAGTAATAGGAGCCCGCGCGTCGGAAACGGGCGCGCTGGTGTGAGACTGCCAGGGAGTGCACCCTGATGCCATCTATTGGCGAAACTGGGAATTAGCGCTGTCTCAGACAATGCACAGAGCTCTCGGAGTCAAATGTATTCTTTTTCTTGGTAATAATAAGTTATTACTGTATGATTTAATGTTATAAATAGCTAGTAGTAAATTATTATGACTGGTATGAACTCCAGGGTAATAAATATAAATATTCTTAAATACTAAATGATTTCGGTGAAAAGGTGGTAGGGGAACGCCCCCACTCTTGATGATACGAGCGTAGCTAGAGGTAGCTGGAGACACAGGGACTGAACAATGGAATGGCCTGGGGAGTGTTGACGTGAGCGGACGTGCATAACTGTGCTCACGCAAAAGTGACTGTGCAACAGCGAAAAGGAGAATATCGTCGCCGTTTGTGGAGTAGAACGCGACGAATGGTTGTCGAAGCCGTCTCTGTGCCACTGGGGCTGATTGTAAGAGTTCCTGCGCCCAGATTTTATGGCGGACGCGCAGTAGCTTATACGAGTGCTATAGCTCGTAGTTCCAGCCGCCATTAAGGGCACGAGGCGTGAAGAGGAAGAGCTGCGTTAACCACATGCATCTCACCACCAGCACCGACACGTCTATCCAAGGCAAGACTGCTTGAAATTGTTAAGTCGAACTTTGTATACATGTAAAAGGAGAATACCAGTTTTCTTTTGTGCAAGTGCAGAGGACAGAATATAGTAATGAGTAAAATTACGACGCATGTGGTTCATTGTAAAGTGTAGTAACCTGAAACATAGTGTAGTGAAATCAGACTGAGGCCACCATCGCCTCTTTCATTTACAATTCTTTTCGTTGTAGAATACTTTAGCGTTTAAGAATGTAGAAAAGAGCAATGGTCACACCAGAATGAGTCGCCTATTTTTAGTTACTTAAATTTTTCTGAGTAACCTTTCAAGTAAAGTCACTTAACTTAATATCCAAAATCATTAAATAAGTTGAAGGATAGAATTTTGTTAACCTAAGTTGCATAAGTTGTCTTGGTGGTAATTACCAAACCAACTCACAGAAATTGAGAGAGTATTTGCTTTGTAGAATCACCTAGAATGATCAGAAATAGTAATATTCAGAATTAAGTTTAAATTCAACTCAAGCCGTTTCACTTTGAAACGAGCCAAAAAATTGATTTATTCTTTTGCTCCTTCAGAGCTGGCGACCGTAGTTATAAGTATTTTCAGGAGGATTCGACGGTAAGTCTGCTGCTCTCGTCGTGCTGATAGGATTATCCACTGCTGCTAGCAGTGGTGATTGGATACATAAGCTCACTACCAAGTTAAGTGGGTCAGGTAGGCAGTGTTACCGTGTGAACTGTAGGGCACTGTAGGCCGTGGATCGAACCCGTTCAATCATCACAGCTCTTTGAGAAATAGTCCGGTTAGGAGTGTACTAATCCAATAGGTAAATACTGGCGGGTAACGGTCAAAAATGTATACGCAAGTGAATTTGGCAAGGTCCATGTAGCACCTAGTTAATGTGGTGTAATGGCGAGGGTAGGAGTGGAGTAAAAGTGAGTTGAGCTTGTGGCAGCTGTGCTGTCCTCAAAGATTAATAACGTGAATTCACTACTACCTCGCACCATTAGGACTGAGCTATTTACGGTTAAAATACGTAGCAGTAAGCGCAAAGGCGTGACAGCTACAAGTCCGTATTGGCTTTATACATACCGAAGTAGGAAGCGGGTCATTCCGTCAGTGGGGGGGGGGGGGGTTAAAACAACTGAGTCAGTTGAGAACATCCCCCATTTACTGATGGAAAGATTCGGCGGTTCGGTCGCAAGGGACACTAAAAGCATCACACTAGAACACAGAAGAAGCTTCTAACTTGATGTAATAGGCCAGTAAGAAGCAGTAGATTTCAAGTTTTAGTTATCGATTATGACTTATTAGCCGGCTTTGGCGCCTTGGACATGACCGAGGACATTAAGATTTGGCATGAAACGAGGTGTGGCAGCCACGTTCGCGAGAGAATGTGATACGTGTTCAAATATAGTAAAAATCTAAGAAATCGGCCCGCTTGCTCCATTTGCTATCGCATCGACGTAAATGCCAGATCGTCACATTGGCCGCTTTTCTGTCTGAAACGCTTACATTTATCGCCTGCAAACTTATGTCGCGTGCTGTGGTATGCGGAGACACTAAAAGCATCACACCAGAACACAGAAGAAGCTTCTAAGTTGATGTAATCGGCCTGTAAGAAGCAGTACAATTCAAGTTTTAGTTATCGATTATTGACTTATTAGCCGGCTTTGGTTCCTTGGACATGACCGAGGACTTTAAGATTTGGCATGAAACGAGGTCTGGCAGCCACGTTACACGAGAGAATGTGAAAAGTGTTCATATGTAGTAAAAACCTAAGAAATCGGCCCGTTTGCTCCATTTGCTATCGCATCGACGTAATGCCAGATCGTCACATTGGCCGCTTTTGTGTCTGAAACGCTTACATTTATCGCCTGCAAAGTCATGTAGTATGCTGCGGTATACGGAGACACTAAAAGCATCACAATAGAACACCGAAGAAGCTTCTAAGTTGATGTAATCGGCCAGTAAGAAGCAGTACAATTCAAGTTTTAGTTATGGATTATTGACGTATCAGCCGGCTTTGGTGCCTTGGACATGACCGAGGATCTTACGATTTGGCATGAAACGAAGTCTGGCGGCCACGTTACACGAGAGAATGTGAAAAAAGTTTATATGTAGTAAAAACCTAAGAAATCGGCTCGTTTGGTCCACTTGCTATCTCATCGACGTAATGCGAATTCGTCACATTGGCCCCTTTTCAGTCTGAAACGATGGCATTTATCTTCTGCAAACTTATGTCGCGTAGTGCGGTATCCGGAGACATTAAAAGCATCACACAGAACACAGAAGAAGCTTCCATGTTGATGTAATCGGCCAGTCAGAAGCAGTACAATTCAAGTTTTAGTTATCGATTATTGACTTATTAGACGGCTATGGTGCCTTGGACATGATCGAGGACCTTGAGATTTGGCATGAAGTGAGGTCTGGAAGTCACTTTACACGAGATAATGTGAAAAGTGTTCATATGTCGAAATAACCTAAGAAATCAGCCCGTTTGTTCCATTTGCTATCGCATCGACGTAATGCCAGATCGTGACATTGGCCGCTTTTCTGTCTGAAACGCTTACATTTATCGTCTGCAAACCTATGTCGCGTGCTGCGTTTTGAGGAGAAAATAAAAACATCACACTTGATCACAGAAGAAGCTTCTAAGTTGATGTAATCGGCCACTAAGAAGCTGTAAAATTCAAGTTTAATTATCGATTATTAACTTATTAGCCGGCTTTGGTGGCTTGGGCATGACCGAGGACCTTAAGATTTGGCAAGAAGCGAGGTCTGGCAGCCACGCTACACGAGAGAATGTGAAAAGTGTTCATATGTAGAAAAAACCTAAGAAATCGGCCCGTTTGCTCCATCTCCTATCGCATCGACGTAATGACAGATTGTCACTTTGGCCTCTTTTGTGTCTGCGACGGTTACATTTATCGTCTGCAAACTTATGTAGCGTGGTGCGGTATGCGGAAACACTAAAAGCATCACACTAGAACACAGAAGAAGCTTCTAAGTTGATGTAATCGGCAAGTAAGAAGCAGTACAATTCAGGTTTTAGTTATCGATTATTGACTTATTAGTCGGCTTTGGTGCCTTGGACATGACCGAGGACCTTAAGATTTGGCATGAAACGAGGTCTGGCAGCCACGTTACACGAGTGAAACTGAAAAGTGTTCGTATGTTGTAACAACCTAAGATATCGACCCGTTAGCTCCATTTGCTATTGCATCGACGTAATGCCAGATCGTCACATTGGCCGCTTTTCTGTCTGAAACGCTTACATTTATCGTCTGCAAATTTATGTCGCGTGGTGCGGTATGCGGAGACACTAATAGCACCAAACTAGAACACAGAAGAAGCTTCTAAGATGATGTAATCGATCAGTAAGAAGCAGTACAATTCAAGTTTTAGTTATCGATTATTGACTTATTAGCCGGCTTTGGTTCCTTGGACAAGACCGAGGACTTTAAGGGTTTGGCATGAAACGAGGGCTGGCAGCCACGTTACAGGAGAGAATATGAAAAGCGTTCATATGTAGTAAAAACCTAAGAAATAGTTCCGTTTGCTCCATTTGCTATCGCATCGACATAATGCCAGATCGTCACATTGGCCGCTTTTCTGTCTGAAACGCTTACATTTATCATCTGCAAACTTATGTCGTGTGGTGCGGTATGTGGAGACACTAAAAGCAACACACTAGAACACAGAAGAAGTTTCTAAGTTGATGAAATCGGCCAGTAAGATGCGGTACAATTTAAGTCTTAATTATCGATTATTGTCTTATTAGCCGGCTTTGGTGCCTTGGACATTACCGAGGACCTTAAGATTTGGCAGGAAACGAGGTCTGGCAGCCACGTTTCACGAGAGAATTTGAAAAGTGTTCATATGTAGTAGAAACCCAAGAAATGGGCCAGTTTGCTCCATTTGCTATCGCATCGACATAATGCCCGATCGTCACATTGGCCGCTTTTCTGTCTGAAACGCTTACATTTATCGTCTCAAAAATTATGTCGCGTGCTGCGGTATCCGGAGACACTAAAAGCATCATACTAGAACACAGAAGAAGCTTCTAAGTTGATGTAATCAACCAGTAAAAAGAAGTACAAATCAAGTTTTAGTTATCGATTATTGACTTATTAGCCGGCTTTGGCGCTTTGTACATGACCGAGGACCTTAAGATTTGGCATGAAACGAGAGAATGTGAGAAGTGTTCATATCTACATCTACATCTACATCTACATCCTTTCTCCGCAAGCCACCTGACGGTGTGTGGCGGAGGGTACCTTGAGTACCTCTATCGGTTCTCCCTTCTATTCCAGTCTCGTATTGTTCGAGGAAAGAAGGATTGTCGGTATGCCTCTGTGTGGGCTCTAATCTCTCTGATTTTATCCTCATGGTCTCTTCGCGAGATATACGTAGGAGGGAGCAATATACTGCTTGACTCTTCGGTGAAGGTATGTTCTCGAAACTTTGACAAAAGCCCGTACCGAGCTACAGAGCGTCTCTCCTGCAGAGTCTTCCACTGGAGTTTATCTATCATCTCCGTAACGCTTTCGCGATTACTACATGATCCTGTAACGAAGCGCGCTGCTCTCCGTTGGATCTTCTCTATATCTTCTATCAACCCTATCTGGTACGGATCCCACACTGCTGAGCAGTATTCAAGCAGTGGGCCAACAAGCGTACTGTAACCTACTTCCTTTGTTTTCGGATTGCATTTCCTTAGGATTCTTCCAATGAATCTCAGTCTGGCATCTGCTTTACCGACGATCAACATTATATCATCATTCCATTTTAAATCACTCCTAATGCGTACTCCCAGATAATTTATGGTATTAACTGCTTCCAGTTGCTGACCTGCTATATTGTAGGTAAAAGATAAGGGATCTTTCTTTCTGTGTATTCGCAGCACATTACACTTGTGTACATTGAGATTCAATTGCCATTCCCTGCACCATGCGTCAATTCGCTGCAGATCCTCCTGCATTTCAGTACAATTTTCCATTGTTACAATCTCTCGATACACCACAGCATCATCCGCAAAAAGCCTCAGTGAACTTCCGATGTCATCCACAAGGTCATTTATGTATATTGTGAATAGCAACGGTCCTATGACACTCCCCTGCGGCACACCTGAAATCACTCTTACTTCGGAAGACTTCTCTCCATTGAGAATGACATGCTGCGTCCTGTTATCCAGGAACTCCTCAATCCAATCACACAATTGGTCTGATAGTCCATATGCTCTTACTTTGTTCATTAAACGACTGTGGGGAACTGTATCGAACGCCTTGCGGAAGTCAAGAAACACGGCATCTACCTGTGAACCCGTGTCTATGGCCCTCTGAGTCTCGTGGACGAATAGCGCGAGCTGGGTTTCACATGACCGTCTTTTTCGAAACCCATGCTGATTCCTACAGAGTAGATTTCTTGTCTCCAGAAAAGTCATTATACTCGAACACAATACGTGTTCCAAAATTCTACAACTGATCGACGTTAGAGATATAGGTCTATAGTTCTGCACATCTGCTCGACGTCCCTTCTTGAAAACGGGGATGACCTGTGCCCTTTTCCAATCCTTTGGAACGCTACGCTCTTCTAGAGACCTACGGTACACCGCTGCAAGAAGGGGGGCAAGTTCCTTCGCGTACTGTGTGTGAAATTGAACTGGTATCCCATCAGGTCCAGAGGCCTTTCCTCTTTTGAGCGATTTTAATTGTTTCTCTATCCCTCTGTCGTCAATTTCGATATCTACCATTTTGTCATCTGTGCGACAATCTAGAGAAGGAACTACAGTGCCATCTTCCTCTGTGAAACAACTTTGGAAAAAGACATTTAGTATTTCGGCCTTTAGTCTGTCATCCTCTGTTTCAGTACCATTTTGGTCACAGAGTGTCTGGAAATTATGTTTTGACCCACCTACCGCTTTGACATAAGACCAAAATTTCTTAGGATTTTCTGCCAAATCAGTTCACAGAACTTTACTTTCGAATTCATTGAACGCCTCTCGCATAGCCCTCCTCACACTACATTTCGCTTCGCGTAATTTTTGTTTGTCTGCAAGGCTTTGGCTATGTTTATGTTTGCTGTGAAGTTCCCTTTGCTTCCGCAGCAGTTTTCTAACTCGTTTGTTGTACCACGGTGGCTCTTTTCCATCTCTTACGATCTTGCTTGGCACATACTCATCTAACGCATTATGTACGACGGTTTTGAACTTTGTCCACTGATCCTCAACACTATCTGTACTTGAGACAAAACTTTTGTGTTGAGCCAACAGGTACTCTGAAATCTGTTTTTTGTCACTTTTTCTAAACAGAAAAATCTTCCTACCCTTTTTAATATTCCTATTTACGGCTGAAATCATCGATGCCGTAACCGTTTTATGATCGCTGATTCCCTGTTCTGCGTTAACTTTTTCAAATAGTTCGGGTCTGTTTGTCACCAGAAGGTCTAATATGTTATCGCCACGAGTCGGTTCTCTGTTTAACTGCTCAAGGTAGTTTTCAGATAAAGCACTTAAAAAAATTTCACTGGATTCTTTGTCCCTGCCACCCGTTATGAACGTCTGAGTCTCCCAGTCTATATCCGGCAAATTAAAATCTCCACCCAGAACTATAACATGGTGGGGAAATCTACTCGAAATATTTTCCAAATTATCCTTCAGGTGTTCAGCCACAACAGCTGCTGAGCCAGGGGGCCTATAGAGACATCCAATTACCATGTCTGAGCCTGCTTTAACCGTGACCTTCACCAAAATCATTTCACATTTCGGATCTCCGTCAATTTCCTTCGATACTATTGCACTTCTTATCGCTATAAACACGCCTCCCCCTTCACTGTCCAGCCTGTCTCTGCGGTATACATTCCAATCTGAGTTTAAGATTTCATTACCGTTTACGTCTGGTTTTAGCCAACTTTCTGTCCCTAGTACTATATGCGCGTTGTCACCGTTTATTAATGAGAGCAGTTCTGGGTCCTTTCTGTAGACGCTCCTGCAGTTTACTATTAGCACATTAATACTGTTATTCCCTGTTGCATTTTGCCTACTCCTACCTTGCCGCGTCTCAGGATGCGTCTTGTCGGTCCTAGGGAGGGAAGTATCTAACCTAAAAAAAACCCACGTGCATTCCACACGTACTCCGCTACCCTTGTAGCCGCTTCCGGTGTGTAGTGCACGCCTGACCTATTCAGGGGGACCCTACAATTCTCCACCCGATAGCGGAGGTCGAGAAATTTGCACCCCAGATCTCCGCAGAATCGTCTGAGCCTCTGGTTTAAGCCTTCCACTCGGTTCCAAACCAGAGGACCGCGATCGGTTCTGGGAACGATACTACAAATAGTAAGCTCTGACTTCACCCCGCGAGCGAGGCTTTCCGTCTTCACCATTTCCGCCAACCGCCTGTACGAACTGAGGATGACCTCTGCACCCAGACGGCAGGAGTCATTGGTGCCGACATGAGCAACAATTTGCAGTCGGGTGCACCCAGTGCTCTCTAACGCCGCCGGTAGGGCCTCCTCCACATCTCGGATGAGACCCCCCGGCAAGCAAACAGAGTGAACACTGGCCTTCTTCCCCGACCTTCCCGCTATTTCCCTAAGGGGCTCCATCACCCGCCTAACGTTGGAGCTCCCAATAACTAATATGTAGTAAAAACCTAAGAAATCGGCCCGTTAGCTCCATTTCCTAACGCATCGACGTAATGCGAGATTGTCACATTCGCCGCTTTTCTGTCTGAAACGCTTACATTTATCGTCTGCAAACTTATGTCGTATGCTGCGGTATGCGGAGAGAATAAAAGCATCACACTAGAACACAGAAGAAGCTTCTAAGTTGATGAAATCGGCCAGTGGGAAGCAGTACAATTCAAGTTTTAGTTATCGATTATTGATTTATTAGCCGGCTTTGGTGCCTTGGATATGACCGAGTACCTTAAGATTTGGCATGAAACGATTTCTGGCAGCCACGTTACACGAGAGAATGTGAAAACTGTTCATATGTAGTAAAATATTAAGAAGTCGGCCCGTTTGCTCCATTTGCTATCGCATCGACGTAATGCCTGATCGCCATATTGGCCGCTTTTCTGTCTGAATCGTTTACATTTGTCGTCTGCAAACTTATGTCGCATGGTGCGGTATGCGGAGACACTAAAAGCATCACACTACAACACGGAAGAAGCGTCTAAGTTGATGTAATCGCCCGGTAAGAAGCAGTACGATTCAAGTTTTAGTTATTGATTATTGACTTATTAGCCGGATTTGGTGCATTGGACAAGACCGTCGACCTTAAGATTTGGCATGAAATGAGGTCTGGCAGCCACATGACACAAGATAATGTGAAAAGTGTTCATATGTAGAAAAAAGCTGAGAAATCGGTCCGTTTGCTCCATTTGCTATCGCATCGACGTAATGCCAGATCGTCACATTGGGCGCTTTTCTGTCTGAAACGCTTACATTTATCGTCTGCAAACGTATGTTGCGTGGTGCGGAATGCGGAAACACGAAAAGCAACACACTAGAACACAGAAGAAGCTTCTATGTTGATGTAATCGGCCAGTTACAAGCAGTAGAATTCAAGTTTTAGTTATCGATTATTGACTTATTAGCTGGCTTTGTTGCATGAGCCATGACCAAGGACCTTAAGATTTGGCATGAAACGAAGTGTGGCAGCCACGTTACATGAGAGAATGTGAAAAGTGTTCATCTGTAGTAAAAACCTAAGAAGTCGGCCCATTTGCTCCATTTGCTATCGTATCGACGTAATGCCAGATCGTCACATTGGCCGATTTTCTGCCTGAAACGTTTACATTTATCGTCTGAAAACTTATGTCGCGAGGTGCGGTATGCGGAGACACTGAAAGCATCACACTAGAACACAGAAGAAGCTTCTAAGTTGATGTAATCGGCCAGTAAGGAGCAGTACAATTCAAGTTTTAGTTATCGATTTTGACTTATTAACCGGCTTTGGTGCCTTGAACATGACCGAGGACCTTTAGATTTGGCATGAAACGAGGTCTGGCGCCCACGTTACACGAGAGAATGTGAAAAGGGTTCATATGTAGTAAAAAGCTAAGAAATCGGCCCGTTTACTCCATTTGCTATCGCATCGACGTAATACCAGATCGTCACATTGGCCGCTTTTCTGTCTGAAACGCTTACATTTAACGTCTGCAAACTGATGTCGCATGGTGCGGTATGCGGAAACACTCAAAGAATCACACTAGAAGACAGAAAAAGCTTCTAAGTTGATGTAATAGGCCAGTAAGAAGGTGTACTATTCATGTTTTAGTTTTCGATTTATGACTTATTAGCCGGTTTTGGTGCCTTGTACATGACCGAGGACCTTAAGATTTGGCACGAAACGAGGTCTGGCAGCCAATTTACACGAGACAATGTGAAAACTGTTCATATGTAGAACAAAAATAAGAAATCGGCTTGTTTCCTCCATAGGCTATCAGATCGACGTAATGCCAGATCGTCACATTGACCGCTTTTCTCTCTCAAACGCTTACATTTATCGTCTGCAAACTTATGTCGTGTGCTGCGGTACGCGGAGAAAATAAAAGCATCACACTAGAACACAGAAGAAGCTTCTAAGTTGATGTAATCGGCAAGTGAGGAGCAGTAAAATTCAAGGCTTAGTAATCGATTATTGACTTATTAGCCGGCTTTGGTGCCTTGGACATGACTGAGGACCTCAAGACTTGGCATGGAACGGGGTCTGGAAGCCACGCTATACGAGAGAGTGTGAAAAGTGTTCATATGTAGTAAAAACATAAGAAATCGGCCCGTTTGCTCCATTTGCTATCCCATCGACGTAATGCCAGATCGTCACATTGGCCACTTTTCTACCTGAAACGCTTACATTTATCGTCTGCAAACTTATGTCGCGTAGTTCGGTATGCGGAGACACTAAAAGCATTACACTAGAACACAGAAGAAGCTTCTAAGTTGATGTAATCGGATAGTAAGAAGCAGTACTATTCAAGTTTTGTTATCGATTATTGACTTATTAGCCGGCTTTGGTGCCTTGGACATGACCGAGGACCTTAAGGTTTGGCATGAAACGAAGTCTGGCAGCCACGTTACACGAGACAATGTGAAAACTGTTCATATGTATTATAAAATTAAGAAATCGGCTTGTTTGCTCCATACTCTTTCACATCGACGTAATGCCAGACGGTCGCATTGGCCGCTTTTCTGTCTGAAACGCTTTTATTTATCGTCTGCAAACTTATGTCGTGTGCTGCGGTTTACGGAGTAAATAAAGGCATCACACTAGAACACAGGAGGAGCTTTGAAGTTGATGTAATCGGCCAGTGAGAAACAGTACAAATCAAGTTTTAGCTATCGATTATTGACTTATTTGCCGGCTTTGGTGCATGGGCCATGACCGAGGACCTTAAGATTTGGCATGAAACGAGGTCTGGCAAACACGTTACATGAGAGAATGTTAAAAGTGTTCATATGTAGTAAAAACATAAGAAATCGGCCCGTTTGCTCCATTTGCTATCGCATCGACGTAATGCCAGATCGTCACATTGGCCGCTTTTCTGTCTGAAACGCTTACATTTATCGTCTGCAAACTTATGTCGCATGGTGCGGTATGCGGACACACTAAAAGCATCACACTTGAACACAGAAGAAGCTTCTAAGTTGATGTAATCGGATAGTAAGAAGCAGTACTATTCAAGTTTTGTTATCGATTATTGACTTATTAGCCGGCTTTGGTGCCTTGGACATGACCGAGGACCTTAAGGTTTGGCATGAAACGAAGTCTGGCAGCCACGTTACACGAGACAATGTGAAAACTGTTCATATGTATTATAAAATTAAGAAATCGGCTTGTTTACTCCATACTCTATCACATCGACGTAATGCCAGACGGTCGCATTGGCCGCTTTTCTGTCTGAAACGCTTTTATTTATCGTCTGCAAACTTATGTCGTGTGCTGCGGTTTGCGGAGTAAATAAAAGCATCACACTAGAACACAGGAGGAGCATTGAAGTTGATGTAATCGGCCAGTGAGAAACAGTACAAATCAAGTTTTAGCTATCGATTATTGACTTATTTGCCGGCTTTGGTGCATGGGCCATGACCGAGGACCATAAGATTTGACATGAAACGAGGTCTGGCAAACACGTTACATGAGAGAATGTGAAAAGTGTTCATATGTAGTAAAAACCTAAGAAATCGGCCCGTTTGCTCCATTTGCTATCGCATCGACGTAATGCCAGATCGTCACAATGGCCTCTTTTCTGTCTGAATCGCTTACTTTTATCGTCTGCAAACTTATGTGGCGTGCTGCCGTATGCGGAGACGCTAAAAGCATCACACTAGAACATAGAAGAAGCTTCTAAGTAGATGCAATCGGCCAGTAACAGGCAGTACAATTCAAGTTTTAGTTATTGATTATTGACTTATTAGCCGGCTTTGGTGCCTTGGACATGACCGAGGACCTTAAGGTTTGGCATGAATCGAAGTGTGGCAGCCACGTTACACGAGACAATGTGAAAACTGTTCATATGTATTATAAAATTAAGAAATCGGCTTACTTGCTCCATACTCTATCACATCGACGTAATGCCAGACGGTCGCATTGGCCGCTTTTCTGTCTGAAACGCTTTTATTTATCGTCTGCAAACTTATGTCGCGTGCTGCGGTATGCGGAGACACTAAAAGCATCAGACTAGAACTCAGAAGAAGCTTCTAAGTTGTAATCGGCCAGTAAGAAGGAATACAATTCATATTTAGTTATCGATTATTGACTTATTTGCCGCGTTTGGTGCCTTCGCCATGACCGAAGACCTTAAGATTTGGCATGAAACGAGGCCTGGCAGCCACGTTAGCCGAGAGAATATGAACAGTGTTCATATGTAGTAAAAACCTAAGAAATCGGCCCGTTTGCTCCATTCGCCATCGCAACAACATAATGCCAGATCGTCACATTGGCCACTTTTCTGTCTGAAACGCTTATATTTATCGTCTCCAAACTTATGTCTCTTGCTGCGGTATGCGGAGACACTAAAATCATCACACTAGAGCACATAAGAAGCTCTAAGTTGATATAATCGGACAGTAAGAAGCAGTACCATTCAAGTTTTAATTATCGATTATTAACTTATTACCTTGGTACCTTGAACGTGACCGAGGACCTTACGAATTTGCAGCCACGTTACACGAGAAAATGTAAAAAGTGTTCATATGTAGTAAAAACGTAAGAAATCTGTCCGTTCTCTAAATTTGCTATAGCTTCGACGTAATGCAAGTTAGTCACAATGGCCTCTTTTCGGTCTGAAACGATCACATTTATCGTTTGCAAACTTATGTCTAATGGTGCGGTATGCGGAGATTCTAAAAGCATCACACTAAAACACAGAAAAAACTTCTAAATTTATGTAATAGACCAGTTACAAGTATTACAATTCAAGTTGTAGTTTACGCTTATTGAGTTATTTGCCGGCTTTGGTGCCTTGGACATGACCGAGGACCTTACGATTTTTGCATGAAACGAGGTCTGGCAGCCACGTTACACGAGAGAATGTGAAAAGTGTTCATATGTAGTAAAAACCTAAGAAATCATCCCGTTTGCTCCATTTGCTATCGCATCGACGAGAATGTGAAAAGTGTTCATATGTAGTAAAAACCTGAGATATCTTCCCGTTTTCTCAATTTGCTGTCGCATCGACGTAATGCCAGATCGTCACATTGGCCGCTTTTCTCTGTGAAACGCTTACATTTATCGTCTGCACACTTATGTCGCGTGGAGTGGTACGCGGAGACACTAAAAGCAACACACTAGAACACAGAAGAAGCTTCTAAGTTGATGTAATCGGCCAGTAAGGAGCAGTACAATTCAAGTATTACTTATCGATTATTGACTTATTAACTGGTATGGTGCCTTGGACATGACCGAGGACCTTAAGATTTGGCATGGACCGAGGTGTGTCCGCCACGTTACACGAGAGAATGTGGAAAGTATTCATATGCATTAAAAACATAAGAAATCGTCCCGTTTTCTCCATTTGCTATCGCATCGACGAAATGCAAGATCGTCACATTGGCCGCATTTCTATGTGAAACGCTTACATTTATCGTCTGCAAACTTATGTCGCGTGGTGCGGTATGCAGAGACACTAAAACAACACACTGGAACACAGAAGAAGCTTCTAAGTTGATGAAATCGGCCAGTAAGAAGCTGTATAATTGAAGTTTTAGTTATCGATTACTGACTTATTAGCCGGCTTGGTGCCTTGGACATGACCGAGGACCTTAAGATTTGGCAAGAAACTCGGTGTGGCAGCCATGTTACACGAGAGAATGTGAAAAGTGTTCGTATGTAGTAAAAACCTAAGAAATCGGCCCGTTTGCTCCATTTGCTATCGCATCGACGTAATGCCAGATCGTCACATTGGCCGCTTCTTCTGTCTGAAACGCTTACATTTATCGTTTGCAAACTTACGTCGCATCATGCGGTATGCGGAGACACTAAAAGCATCAGACTACAACTCGGATGAAGCTTCTAAGTTGTAATCGGCCAGTAAGAAGGAATACGATTCATATTTAGTTTTCGATTATTGACTTATTTGCCGCGTTTGGTGCCTTCGCCATGACCGAGGTCCTTAAGATTTGGAATGAAACGAGGCCTGGCAGCCACGTTACATGAGAGAATGTGAAAAGTGTTCATATGAAGTAAAAACCTAAGAAATCAGCCCGTTCGCTCCATTTGTTATCGCATCGACGTAATGCCAGATCGTCACATTGGCCGCTTCTTCTGTGTGAAAGGCATACATTTATCGTTTGCAATCTTATGTAACGTGCTGCCGTATGCGGAGACACTAAAAGCATCACACTAGAACACAGAAGAAGCTTTTTAGTTGACGTATTCGGCCAGTAAGGAGCAATACAATTCATAATTAGTTATCGATTATTGACTCATTTGCCGGCTTTGGTGCCTTCGGCATGACCGACGACCTTAAGATTTGGCATGTACCGAGGTCTGGCAGCCACGTTAGCCGAGAGAATGTGAACAGTGTTCATATGTAGTAAAAACCTAAGAAATCGGCCCGTTTGCTCCATTTGCTATCGCATCGACGTAATGACAGATCGTCACATTGGGTGCTTTCCTGTCTGAAACGCTTACATTTAACGTCGGGAAACTTATGTCGCGTGTTGCGGTATGAGGAGACACTAAAAGCATAACACTAGAACACAGAAGAAGCTTCTAAGTTGATGTAATCGGCCAGTAAGAAGCAGTAGAATTAAGGTTTTAGTTATCTATTATTGACTTATTAGCAGGCTTTGGTGCCTTCGACATGACCGCGGTCGTTAAGATTTGGCATGAAACGAGGTCTGCGTGCCACGTTACATGAGTAAATGTGAGAAGTGTTCATATGTAGTTAAAACTTAAGAAATCGGCCCGTTCGCTCCATTTGCTATCGCATCGACGTAATGCTACATCGTCACATTGGCCGCTTCTTCTGTCTGAAACGATTACATTTATCGTTTGCAAACTTACGTCGCGTCATGCGGTATACGGAGACACTAAAAGCATCACACTAGAACACAGAAGAGGCTTTGAAGTTGACGTATTCGGCCAGTAAGGAGCAGTTAAATTCAAGTTTTTGTAATCAATTATTGACTTATTAGCTGGCTTTGGTGCCTTGGACATGACCGAGGACCTTAAGATTTGGCATGAAACGAGGTCTGGCAGCTACGTTACATGAGAGAATGTGGAAAGTGTTCATATGTATTAAAAACCTAAGAAAGCGGCCCGATTGCTCCATTCGCTATCGCATCGACATAATGCCAGATCGTCACATTGGCCGCTTTTCTGTCTGAATCGCTTACATTTATCGTCTTCAAACTTATGTCGCGTAGTGTGGTATGCGGAGACACTAAAAAGCATCACACTAGATGACAGAAGAAGCTTTTTAGTTGACGTATTCGGCCAGTAAGGAGCAATACAATTCATATTTAGTTATCTACTATTGACTTATTTGCCGGCTTTGGTGCCTTCGGCATGACCTAGGACCTTAAGATTTGGCATGTACCGAGGTCTGGCAGCCACGTTATCCGAGAGAATGTGAACAGTGTTCATATTTATTAAAAACCTAAGAAATCGGCCCGATTGCTCCATTTGCTATCGCATCGACATAATGCCAGATCGTCACATTGGCCGCTTTTCTGTCTGAAACGCTTACATTTATCGTCTCCAAACTTATGTCTCGTGCTGCGGTATGCGGAGACACTAAAATCATCACACTAGAGCACATAAGAAGCTCTAAGTTGATGTAATCGGACAGTGAGAAGCAGTACCATTCAAATTTTAATTATCGATTATTGACTTATTACCTTGGTACACTGAACATAACCGAGGACCTTACGAATTGGCATGCAACGAAGTGTGGCAGCCACGTTACACGAGAGAATGTGGAAAGTGTTCATATGTAGTAAAAACCTGAGATATCTTCCCGTTTTCTCAATTTGCTGTCGCATCGACGTAATGCCAGATCGTCACATTGCCCGCTTTTCTCTGTGAAACGCTTACATTTATCGTCTGCACACTTATGTCGCGTGGAGTGGTATGCGGAGACACTAAAAGCAACACACTAGAACACAGAAGAAGCTTCTAAGTTGATGTAATCGGACAGTAAGAAGCAGTACAATTCAAGTTTTAGTTATCGATTGTTGACTTATTAGACAGCTGAGGTGCCTTAGACGTGACCGAGTACCTTAAGATTTGGCATGAACTGAGATGTGGCCGCCACGTTACACGAGAGAATGTGGAAAGTGTTCATATGCAGGAAAATCCTAAGAAATCGGACCGTTTTCTCCATATGCTATCGCATCGACGTAATGCCAGATCGTCACATTGGCCGCATTTCTATGTGAAACGCTTACATTTATCGTCTGCAAACTTATGTCGCGCGGTGCGGTTTGCAGAGAGACTAAAAGCAACACCCTAGAACACAGAAGATGCTTCTAAGTTGATGTAATCGGCCAGTAAGAGGCAGTACAAATCAAGTTTTAGTTATCGATTGTTGACCTATTTGCCGGCTTTGGTGCCTTGGACGTTACCGAGGACCTTAAGGTTTGGAATGAACCAAGGTGTGGCCTCCACGTTACCCGAGAGAAATTGGAAATGGTACAAATGCAGTAAAAACCTAAGAAATTGGCCCGTTTTCTCCATTTGTAATCGCATCAATGTAATGCCAGATCGTCACATTTTCCGCTTTTCTCTGTGAAACGCTTACATTTATCGTCTGCAAATTTATGTCGCGTGGTGCGGTATGCGGAGACAGTAAAAGCAACACACTAGAACACAGAAGAAGCTTCTAAGTTGATGTAATCGGCCAGTAAGAAGCAGTACAATACATGTTTTAGTTATCGATTGTTGACTTATGAGCAGGCTTTGGTGCCTTGGACGTGACCGAGGACCTTAAGATTTGGCATGAACCGAGGTGTGGCCGCCACGTTACCCGAGAGAATTTGGAAAAGTTCATATGCGGTAAAAACCTAAGAAATCGGCCCGTTTTCTACATTCGCAATCGCATCGACGTAATGCTAGATCGTCACATTGTCCGCGTTTCTCAGTGAATCGCTTACATTTATCGTCTGCAAACTTATGTCGCATGGTGCGGTATGTGGAGACACTAAAAGCAACACACTAGAACACAGAAGAAGCTTCTAAGTTGATGTATTCGGCCAGTAAGAAGCAGTGCAAATCAAGTTTTAGTTATCGATTATTGACTTATTAGCCGGTTTCGGTGCCTTGGACATGAACGAGGATCTTAAGATTTGGCATGATACGAGGTGTGGCAGCCACGTTACACGAGAGAATGTGAAAAGTGTTCAAATGTAGTAAAAACCTAAGAAATCTTCCCGATTTCACAATTTGTTATCGCATCGACGTAATGCCAGATCGTCAAATTGGCCGCTTTTCTCTTTGAAGCGTTTACATTTATCGTCTGCAAACTTATGTCGCGTGGTGCGATATGCGGAGAGACTAAAAGCAACACACTAGAACACAGAAGAAGCTTCTAAGTTGATGTAATCGGCCAGGAAGGAGCAGTACAATTCAAGTTTTAGTTATCGATTATTGACTTATTAGCCGGCTTTGGTGCCTTGGACATGACCGAGGACCTTAAGATTAGGCATGAAACGAGATGTGGCAGCCATGTTACAAGAGAGAATGTGAAAAGTTTTCGTATGTAGTAAAAACCTAAGAAACCTTCCCGTTTTCACGATTTGCTATCGCATCGACGTAATGCCAGATGGTCACATTTGCCGCTTTTCTACATCTACATCTACATCTACATTTATACTCCGCAAGCCGCCCAAAGGTGTTTGGCGGAGGGCATTTTACGTGCCACTGTCATTACCTCCCTTTCCTGTTCCAGTCGCGTATGGTTCGCGGGAAGAACGACTGTCTGAAAGCCTCCGTGCGCGCTCTAATCTCTCTAATTTGACATTCGTGATCTCCTCGGGAGATATAAGTAGGGGGAAGAAATATTTTCGATACCTCATCCAGAAACGCACCCTCTCGAAACCTGGCGAGCAATCTACACCGCGATGCAGAGCGCCTCTCTTGCAGAGTCTGCCACTTGAGTTTATTAAACATCTCCGTAACGCTATCACGGTTACCAAATAACCCTGTGACGAAACGCGCCGCTCTTCTTTGGATCTTCTCTATCTCCTCCGTTAAACCGATCTGGTACGGATCCCACACTGATGAGCAATACTCGAGTATAGGTCGAACGAGAGTTTTGTAAGCCACCTCCTTTGTTGAAGGACTACATTTTCTAAGCACTCTTCCAATGAATTTCAACCTGGTACCCGCCTTACCAACAATTAATTTTATATGATCATTCCACTTCAAATCGTTCCGCACGCATACTCCCAGTTATTTTACAGAAGTAACTGCTACCAGTGTTTGTTCCGCTATCATATAATCATACAATAAAGGATCCTTCTTTCTATGTATTCGTAATACATTACATTTGTCTATGTTAAGGGTCAGTTGCCACTCCCTGCACCAAGTGCCTAGCCGCTGCAGATCTTCCTGCATTTCACTACAATTTCCTAATGCTGCAACTTCTCTGTTTACTACAGCATCATCCGCGAAAAGCCGCATGGAACTTCCGACACATTCTACTAGGTCATTTATATATATTGTGAAAAGCAACGGTCCCATAACACTCCCCTCTGGCACGCCAGAGGTTACTTTAACGTCTGTAGACGTCTCTCCATTGATAACAACATGCTGTGTTCTGTTTGCTAAAAACTCTTCAATCCAGCCACACAGCTGGTCTGATATTCCGTAGGCTCTTACTTTGTTTATCAGGCGACAGTGCGGAACTGTATCGAACGCCTTCCGGAAGTCAAGGAAAATAGCATCTACCTGGGAGCCTGTATCTAATATTTTCTGGGTCTCATTCAAATAAAGCGAGTTGGGTCTCACACGATCGCTGTTTCCGGAATCCATGTTGATTCCTACATAGTATATTCTGGGTTTCCAGAAACGACATGATACTCGAGCAAAAAACATGTTCTAAAATTCTACAACAGATCGACGTCGGAGATATAGGTCTATAGTTTTGCGCAACTGCTCGACGACCCTTCTTGAAGACTGGGACTACCTGTGCTCTTTTCCAATCATTTGGAACCCTCCGTTCCTCTAGAGACTTGCGGTACACGGCTGTTAGAAGGGGGGCAAGTTCTTTCGCGTACTCTGTGTAGAATCGAATTGGTATCCCGTCAGGTCCAGTGGACTTTCCTCTATTGAGTGATTCTAGTTGCTTTTCTATTCCTTGGACACTTATTTCGATGTCAGCCATTTTTTCGTTTGTGCGAGGATTTAGAGAAGGAATTGCAGTGCGGTCTTCCTCTGTGAAACAGCTTTGGAAAAAGGTGTTTAGTATTTCAGCTTTACGCGTGTCATCCTCTGTTTCAATGCCATCATCATCCCGGAGTGTCTGGATATGCTGTTTCGAGCCACTTACGTATTTAACGTAAGACCAGAACTTCCTAGGATTTTCTGTCAGGTCGGTACATAGAATTTTACTTTCGAATTCAGTGAACGCTTCACGCATAGCCCTCCTTACGCTAACTTTGACATCGTTTAGCTTCTATTTGTCTGAGAGGTTTTGGCTGCGTTTAAACTTGCAGTGAAGCTCTCTTTGCTTTCGCAGTAGTTTCCTAACTTTGTTGTTGTACCACGGTGGGTTTTTCCCGTCCCTCACAGTTTTACTCGGCACGTACCTGTCTAAAACGCATTTTACGATTGCCTTGAACTTTTTCCATAAACACTCAACATTGTCAGTGTCGGAACAGAAATTTTCGTTTTGATCTGTTAGGTAGTCTGAAATCTGCCTTCATTACTCTTGCTAAACAGATAAACCTTCCTCCCTATTTTTATATTCCTATTAACTTCCATATTCAGGGATGCTGCAACGGCCTTATGATCACTGATTCCCTGTTCTACACTTAAAGAGTCGAAAAGTTCGGGTCTGTTTGTTATCAGTAGGTCCAAGATGTTATCTCCACTAGTCGGTTCTATGTTTAATTGCTCGAGGTAATTTTCGGATAGCGCACTCAGTATAATGTCACTCGATGCTCTTTCCCTACCACCCGTCCTAAACATCTGAGTGTCCCAGTCTATATCTGGTAAATTGAAATCTCCACCTAAGACTACAACATGCTGAGAAAATTTATGTGAAATGTATTCCAAATTTTCTCTCAGTTGTTCTGCCACTAATGCTGCTGAGTCGGGAGGTCGGTAAAAGGAGCCAATTATTAACCTAGCTCGGTTGTTGAGTGTAGCCTCCACCCATAATAATTCACAGGAACTATCCACTTCTACTTCACTACAGGATAAACTACTACTAACAGCGACGAACACTCCACCACCGGTTGCATGCAATCTATCCTTTCTAAACGCCGTCTGTACCTTTGTAAAAATTTCGCAGAATTTATCTCTGGCTTAAGCCAGCTTTCTGTACCTATAACGATTTCAGCTTCGGTGCTTTCTATCAGCGCTTGAAGTTCAGGTACTTTACCAACGCAGCTTCGACAGTTGACAATTACAATACCGATTGCTGCTTGGTCCCCGCATGTCATGACTTTGCCCCGCACCCGTTGAGGCTGTTGCCTTTTCTGTACTTGCCCAAAGGCCATCTAACCTAAAAAACCGCCCAGCCCACGCCACACAACCCCTGCTACCCGTGTAGCCGCTTGTTGCGTGTAGTGGACTCCTGACCTATCCAGCGGAACCCGAAACCCCACCACCCTATGGCGCAAGTCGAGGAATCTGCAGCCCACACGGTCGCAGAACCGTCTCAGCCTCTGATTCAGACCCTCCACTCGGCTCTGTACCAAAGGTCCGCAGTCAGTCCTGTCGACGATGCTGCACATGGTGAGCTCTGCTTTCATCCCGCTAGCGAGACTGGCAGTCTTCACCAAATCAGATAGCCGCCGGAAGCCAGAGAGGATTTCCTCCGATCCATAGCGACACACACCATTGGTGCCGACATGAGCGACCACCTGCAGATGGGTGCACCCTGTACCCTTCATGGCATCCGGAAGGACCCTTTCCACATCTGGAATGACTCCCCCCGGTATGCACACGGAGTGCACATTGGTTTTCTTCCCCTCTCTTGCTGCCATTTCCCTAAGGGGCCCCATTACGCGCAGTTTCTCTGTGAAACGCTTACATTTATCGTCTGCAAACTTATGTCGTTTGGGTCGGTATGCGGAGAGGCTAAAAGCAACACACTAGAACACAGAAGAGGCTTCCAAGTTGATGTAATCGGCCAGTAAGAAGCAGTACATTTCAAGTTTTAGTTAACGATAATTGACTTATTGGCCGGGTTAGGTGCCTGGGACATGACTGAGGACCTTAAGATTTGGCATGAACCGAGGTGTGGCCGCCACGTTACCCGAGAGAATTTGGAATGTGTTCATATGCAGTAAAAACCTAAGAATTCGGCCCGTTTTCTCCATTTGCAATCGCATCGACGTAATGCCAGATCGACACATTGGCCGCTTTCATCTATGAAACGTTTACATTTATCGTCTGCAAACTTATGTCGCGTGGTGCGATACGCGGAGACACTAAAAGCAACACACTAGAACACAGAAGAAGCTTCTAAGTTGATGTAATCGGCCAGTAAGAAGCAGGACAATACAAGTTTTATTAGCGATTATTGAATTATTAGCTGCCTTTGGTGCCTTGGACATGACCGAGGACCTTAAGATTTGGCATGAACCGAGGTGTGACCGCCACGTTACCCGAGAGAATTTGGAATGTGTTCATATGCAGTAAAAACCTAAGAAATCTTCCCGTTTTCACAATTTGCTATCGCATCGACGTAATGCCAGATCGTCACATTGACCGCTTTTCTCTGTGAAACGGTTACATTTATCGTCTGCAAACTTATGTCGCATGGTGAGATAGGCGGAAAGACTAAAAGCAACACACTAGAACACAGAAGAAGCTTCTAAGTCGAGGTAATCGGCAGTAAGAAGCAGTACAATTCTAGTTCTAATAATCGATTATTGACTTATTAGCCAGCTTTGGTGCCTTGGACATGACCGAGGACCTTACGAATTGGCACGAAACGAGGTGTGGCATCCACGTTACACGAGAGAATGTGAAAAGTGTTCATATATAGTAAAAACCTAAGAAATCGGCCCATTTACTCTATTTGCTATCGCATCGAGGTAATACCAGATCGTCACATTGGCCGCTTTTCTCTGTGAAACGCTTACATTTATCGTCTGCAAACTTATGTCGCGTGGTGCGGTATGCGGAGACACTAAAAGCAACACACTAGACCACAGAAGAAGCTTCTAAGTCGAGGTAATCGGCCAGTAAGAAGCAGTACAATTCAAGTTTTAGTTATCGATTATTGACTTATTAGCAGGCTCTGGTTCCCTGGACATGACGAAGGACCTTAGGATTTGTCATGAAACGAGGTGTGGTCGCCATGTTACACGAGAGAATGTGAAAAGTGTTCATATGTTGTAAAAACCTAAGAAATCTGCCAGTTTTCTTCATTTCCTATCCCATCGACGTAATGCCAGATGGTCACATTGGACGCTTTTCTCTGTGAAACGCTTACATTTATCGTATGCAATCTTATGTCTCGTGGTGTGGTATGCGGAGACACTAATGGCAACACACTAAAACACAGAAGAAGCTTCTAAGTTGATGTAATCGGCCAGTAAAAAGCAGTACAATTCAAGTTTTAGCTATCGACCATTGACTTTTTAGCCGGCTTTGGTGCCATGGTCATGATCGAGGACTTTAAGATTTGGCATGAACCGAGCTGTGGCCGCCACGTTACACGAGAGAATGTATAAAGTGTTCATATATAGCAAAAACTAAAGAAATCGGTCCGTTTTCTCCATTTGCTATCGCATCGACGTAACTCCAGATCGTCACATTGGCCGCTTTTCTCTGCGAAACGCTTACATTTATCTTCTGAAAACTTATGTCGCGTGGTGCGGTATCGCGGAGACACTAAAAGCAACGCACTAGAACACAGAAGAAGCTTCTCAGTTGATTTAAACGACTAGTAAGAAGCAGTACAATTCACGTTTTAGTCATCGATTAATGACTTATTAGCCGGCTTTGGTAGTTCGGACATGACCGAGGACCATACGATTTGGCATGAAACGAGGTGTGGCCGCCACGTTACACGAGAGAATGTGAAAAGTGTTCATATGTAGTAAAAACCAAAGAAATCGGTCCGTTTTCTCCATTTGCTGTCGCATCGACGTATTGACAGATCGTCACCATGGCCGCTGTTCTCTGTGAAACGCTTACATTTTTCGTCTGCAAACTTATGTCGCGTGGTGCGGTATGCGGAGACGCTAAAAGTAACACACTAGACACAGAAGAAGCTACTAAGTTGATGTCATCGTCCAGTAAGAAGCAGTACAATTAAAGTTTTAGTTATCGATTATTGACTTATTAGCCGGCTTTGGTGCCTTGGAAATGACCGAGGATCTTAAGATTTGGCGTGATACGCGTTGTGTCAGTCACGTTACACGAGAGAAAGTGAAAAGAGTTCATATGTAGTAAAAAACTAAAAATCAGCCCATTTTCTCCACCTGCTATCGCATCGACGTATTGCCAGATCGTCATATTGGCCGCTTTTCTCTGTGAATCGCTTACATTTATCGTCTGCAAACTTGTGTCGCGTGGTGCGGTATGCGGAGACAGTAAAAGTAACACACTAGATCACAGAAGAAGCTTCTAAGTTAATGTAATCGCCCAGTAAGGAGCAGTTCAATTGAAGTTTTAGTTATCGATTATTGACTTATTAGCCGGCTTTGGTGCCTTGGACGTGACCGAGGACCTTAAGATTTGGCATGAAACGAGGTGTGGCAGCCATGTTACACGAGAGAATGTGAAACGTGTTCATATGTAATGCATATAAAATTAATTGTTGGTAAGGCGGGTACCAGGTTGAGATTCATTGGGAGAGTGCTCAGAAAATGTAGTCCATCAACAAAGGAGGTGGCTTACAAAACTCTCGTTCGACCTATACTTGAGTATTGCTCTTCAGTGTGGGATCCGTACCAGATCGGTTTGACGGAGGAGATAGAGAAGATCCAAAGGAGATCGGCGCGTCTCGTCACAGGGTTATTTGGTAACCGTGATATCGTTACGGAGATGTTTAATAAAGTCAAGTGGCAGACTCTGCAGGAGAGGCGCTCCGCATCGCGGTGTAGATTGCTCGCCAGGTTTCGAGAGGGTGCGTTTCTGGATGAGGTATCGAATATATTGCTTTCCCCTACTTATACCTCCCGAGGAAATCACGAATGTAAAATTAGAGAGATTAGAGCGCGCACGGAGGCTTTCAAACAGTCGTTCTTCCCGCGAAGCATACGCGACTGGAACAGGAAAGGGAGGTAATGACAGTGGCACGGAAAATGCCCTCCGACACACACACCTTTGGGTGGCTTGCGGAGTATAATTATAGATGTAGATGTAGATGTAGATATGTAGCAAAAAGCTAAGAGATCGGCCCGTTTTCTCCATTTGCTATCACATCGACCGCTTTTCTCTGTGAAACGCTTACATTTATCGTCTGCAAACTTATTTCGCGTGGTGCGGTATGCGGAGACATTAAAAGCAATAGACTGGAACACAAAAGAAGCTTCTAAGTTGATGTAATCGACCAGTAAGAAGCAGTACAATTCGAGTTTTAGTTATCGATTGTTGACTTACTAGCCGGTTTTGCTGCCTTGGACATGACCGAGGACCTTAAGATTTATCATGAAACGAGGTGTGGCGGCCACGTTAGTTTATATGTAGTAACGAACTAAGAAGTCAGCCCGTTTTCTCCATTTGCTATCGCATCGACGTAATGACAGATCGTCACATTGGCCGCTATTCTCTGTGAAATGCTTACATTTATCGTCTGCAAACTTATGTGGCGTGGTGCGGTATGCGGAGACACTAAAAGCAACTCACTAGAACACAGAAGGAGCATCTAAGTTGTTGTAGTTGGCCTTTAAGAAACAGTACAATTCAGGTTTTAGCTATCGATTATTGACTTATTATCCGGCTTTGGTGCATTGGACACGACCGAGGACCTTACGATTTCCCATGAAACGTGGTGTGGCAGCCACGTTACACAAGACTATGTGAAAAGTGATCATATGTAGTAAAACCTAAGAATTCGGCTTGTTTTCTCCATTTGCTAACGCATCAACGTAATGCCAGATTGTAACATTGGTCGATTTTCATTGTGAAACGCTTACACTTATTGTCTGCAAACTTAAGTCGCGTGGCGCGGTATACGGCGACACTAAAAGCAACACACTAGAACACACAAGAAGCTTCTAAGTAGATGTAATCGGCCAATAAGAAGCAGTACAATTCAAGTTTTAGCTATCGATTATTGACTTATTAGCCTGCGTTAGTGCCTTGGACATGACCGAAGACCTTAAGATTTGGCACGAAAAGAGGTGTGGCAGCCACGTTACACGAGAGAATGAGAAAAGTGTTCAAATGTATTAAAAACCTAGGAAATCGGCCGGTTTTGTCCGTTTGCTATCGCATCGACGTAATGCCAGTTCGTCACATTGGCCGCTTTCCTCTGTGAAACGCTTACATATATCGTCTGCAAAGTTATGTCGCGTGGTGCGGTATGCGGACACACTAAAAGCAACACACTAGAACACAGATGATGCTTCTAAGTTTATTTAATCGACCAGTAAGAAGCAGTACGATTCACGTTTTAGTTATCGATTATCGACTTCTTAGCCGGCTTTGGTGCCTTGGACGTGACCGGTGACCTTACGATTTGGCATGAAACGAGGTGTGGCAGCCAAGATACACGAGAGATTGTGATAAGTGTTCATATGCAGTAAAAACCTAAGAAATCGGCCGTTTTCTCCGTTTGCTATAGCATCGATGTAATGCCAGATCGTCACATTGGCTGCTTTCCTCTGTGAAACGCTTACATTCCACGTCTGCAAACTTATGTTGCTTGATGCGGTATGTGGAGACACTAAAAGCTACTCACTAGAACACAGAAGAAACTTCTAAGTTGAGGCAATCGACCAGTAAGAAGCAGTACGATTCAAGTTTTAGCTATCCATTATCGACTTATTACCAGGCTTTGGTGCCTTGGGCATGACCGAGGACGTTAGGATTTGGCATGAAACGACGTCTGGCAGCGAAGTTACACGAGAGAATGTGAAAAGTGTTCATATATAATAAAAACCTGAGAAATCGGCCCGTTTACTCCATTTGCTATGGCATCGACGCAATCCCTGATCGTCACATTGGCCGCCTTTCTCTTTGTTACGCTTACTTTTATCGTCTGCAAACTTATATCGCGTGGTGCAGTATGCAGAGACACTGAAAGCAACACACTAGAACACAGAAGAAGCTTCTAAGTTGATGTAAGCGGCCAGTAAGAAGCAGTACAATTCAAGTTTTAGCAATCGATTATTGACTTATTAGCCGGCTTTAGTGCCTTGGACATGACCGAGGACCTTCAGTATGGCATAATAAGAAGTGTGGCAGACTCGTTACACTAGAGAATGTGAAAAGTGTCCATATGTAGTAAAAACATAAGAAATTGCGCCGTTTTCTGCATTTCCTATCGCTTCGACGTATCAAAGATCGTCACATTGGCCGCTTTTCTCTCTGGATCGCTTACATTTATCGTCTGCAAACTTATGTCGTGTGGTGCGGTATGCGGAGACACTAAAAGCAACACACTAGAACACAGAAGAAGCTTGTAAGTTGATGTAATCGGCCAGTGAGAAGCAGTACAATTCAAGTTTTAGTTGTCGATTACTGACTTATTAGGGGGCTTTGGTGCATTGGATATGTCCGAGGACCTTAAGATTTGGGGTGAAACGAAGTGTGGCAGGCACTTTATACGAGAGAATGTGAAAAGTGTTCATATGTAGTAAAATCCTAAGAAATCGGCCCGTTTTCTCTATTTGCAATCGCATCGACGTAATGCCAGATCGTCAAATTGTCCGCTTTTCTCTCTGAAACGCTTACATTTATCGTCTGCAAACTTATGTCGCGTTATGCGGTATGCGGAGACACTAAAAGCTGCACACTAGGACAGAGAAGAAGCTTCTAAGTTGATGTAAGCGGCCTGTAAGAAGCAGTACAATACAAGTTTTAGCTATCAATTATTGACTTATAAGCCGGCTTTGGTGCCTTGGACATGACCGACGACCTTAAGATTTGGCATGAAACGAAGTGTGGCAACCACGTTACACGAGAGAGTGTGAAAAGTGTTCGTATGTAGTAAAAGCCTAAGTAATCGGCCGGTGTTGTCCATTTGCTATCGCATCGACGTAATGCCAGATCGCCACATTGGCCGCTTTTCTCTCTGAAATGCTTACATTTATCGTCTGCAAACTTATGTCGCGTGGTGCGGTATGCGGACACTGAAAAAGCAACACACTAGAACACCGGAGAAGCTTCTAAGTTGATGTATTCGGGCAGTAAGAAGCGGTATAATTCAAGTATCAGTTATCGTATATTGACTTATTAGCCGGCTTTGGTGCCTTGGACATGGCCGAGGACCTTAAGATTCTGCATGAAACGAGGTGTGGCAGACTCGTTACACGAGAGAATGTGAAAAGTGTTCATATGTAGCAAAAACCTAAGAAATCGGCCCGTTTTCTCCATTTGCTATCGTTTCGACGAAATCCCAGATCGTCACATAGGCCGCTTTTCTCTCTGAAACGATTACATTTATCGTCTGCAAACTTATGCCGTGTGGCGCGGTACACGAAGACACTAAAAGCAACGCACTACAACACAGAAGAAGCTTCTAAGTTGATGTAATCGGCCAGTAAGAAGCAGCACAATTCAAGTTTTTGCTATCGATTATTGACTTACTAGACAGCTTTGGTGTCTTAGACATGATCGAGGAACTTGAGATTTGACATGAAACGAGATGTGGCAGCCACGTTACACGAGAGAATGTGAAAAGTGTTCATATGTAGTCAAAACCGATGAAAGCGGCCCGTTTGCTCCATTTGCTATCACATCGACGTAATGTCCCAACGTCACGTTGGCCGCTTTTCTGTCTGATACGCTTACATTTATCGTCTGAAAACTTATGTCGCGTGGTGCGGTATGCGGAGACACTACAAGCAACACACTAGAACACAGAAGAAGCTTTTAAGTTGAGGTAATCGGCCAGTAAAAAGCAGTGCAATTCAAGTTATTGTCATCGATTATTGACTTATTAGCAGGTTTTCGAGCCTTGTACATGACCGAGGACCTTAAGATTTGGCACTAAACAAGGTCTGGCAGCCATGTTACACGAGAGAATGTGAAAAGAGTTCATATGTAGTAAAAACCAAAGAAATCGGTCCGTTTTCTCCATTTGCTGTCGCATCGACGTATTGACAGATCGTCACCATGGCCGCTGTTCTCTGTGAAACGCTTACATTTATCGTCTGCAAACTTATGTCGCGTGGTGCGGTATGCGGAGACGCTAAAAGTAACACACTAGACACAGAAGAAGCTACTAAGTTGATGTCATCGTCCAGTAAGAAGCAGTACAATTAAAGTTTTAGTTATCGATTATTGACTTATTAGCCGGCTTTGGTGCCTTGGAAATGACCGAGGATCTTAAGATTTGGCGTGATACGCGTTGTGTCAGTCACGTTACACGAGAGAAAGTGAAAAGAGTTCATATGTAGTAAAAAACTAAAAATCAGCCCATTTTCTCCATCTGCTATCGCATCGACGTATTGCCAGATCGTCATATTGGCCGCTTTTCTCTGTGAATCGCTTACATTTATCGTCTGCAAACTTGTGTCGCGTGGTGCGGTATGCGGAGACAGTAAAAGTAACACACTAGATCACAGAAGAAGCTTCTAAGTTAATGTAATCGCCCAGTAAGGACAGTTCAATTGAAGTTTTAGTTATCGATTATTTACTTATTAGCCGGCTTTGGTGCCTTGGACGTGACCGAGGACCTTAAGATTTGGCATGAAACGAGGTGTGGCAGCCATGTTACACGAGAGAATGTGAAACGTGTTCATATGTAATGCATATAAAATTAATTGTTGGTAAGGCGGGTACCAGGTTGAGATTCATTGGGAGAGTGCTCAGAAAATGTAGTCCATCAACAAAGGAGGTGGCTTACAAAACTCTCGTTCGACCTATACTTGAGTATTGCTCTTCAGTGTGGGATCCGTACCAGATCGGTTTGACGGAGGAGATAGAGAAGATCCAAAGGAGATCGGCGCGTCTCGTCACAGGGTTATTTGGTGACCGTGATATCGTTACGGAGATGTTTAATAAAGTCAAGTGGCAGACTCTGCAGGAGAGGCGCTCCGCATCGCGGTGTAGATTGCTCGCCAGGTTTCGAGAGGGTGCGTTTCTGGATGAGGTATCGAATATATTGCTTTCCCCTACTTATACCTCCCGAGGAAATCACGAATGTAAAATTAGAGAGATTAGAGCGCGCACGGAGGCTTTCAAACAGTCGTTCTTCCCGCGAAGCATACGCGACTGGAACAGGAAAGGGAGGTAATGACAGTGGCACGGAAAATGCCCTCCGACACACACACCTTTGGGTGGCTTGCGGAGTATAATTATAGATGTAGATGTAGATGTAGATATGTAGCAAAAAGCTAAGAGATCGGCCCGTTTTCTCCATTTGCTATCACATCGACCGCTTTTCTCTGTGAAACGCTTACATTTATCGTCTGCAAACTTATTTCGCGTGGTGCGGTATGCGGAGACATTAAAAGCAATAGACTGGAACACAAAAGAAGCTTCTAAGTTGATGTAATCGACCAGTAAGAAGCAGTACAATTCGAGTTTTAGTTATCGATTGTTGACTTACTAGCCGGTTTTGCTGCCTTGGACATGACCGAGGACCTTAAGATTTATCATGAAACGAGGTGTGGCGGCCACGTTAGTTTATATGTAGTAACGAACTAAGAAGTCAGCCCGTTTTCTCCATTTGCTATCGCATCGACGTAATGACAGATCGTCACATTGGCCGCTCTTCTCTGTGAAATGCTTACATTTATCGTCTGCAAACTTATGTGGCGTGGTGCGGTATGCGGAGACACTAAAAGCAACACACTAGAACACAGAAGGAGCATCTAAGTTGATGTAGTTGGCCTTTAAGAAACAGTACAATTCAGGTTTTAGCTATCGATTATTGACTTATTATCCGGCTTTGGTGCATTGGACACGACCGAGGACCTTACGATTTCCCATGAAACGTGGTGTGGCAGCCACGTTACACAAGACTATGTGAAAAGTGATCATATGTAGTAAAACCTAAGAATTCGGCTTGTTTTCTCCATTTGCTAACGCATCAACGTAATGCCAGATTGTAACATTGGTCGATTTTCATTGTGAAACGCTTACACTTATTGTCTGCAAACTTATGTCGCGTGGCGCGGTATACGGCGACACTAAAAGCAACACACTAGAACAAACAAGAAGCTTCTAAGTAGATGTAATCGGCCAATAAGAAGCAGTACAATTCAAGTTTTAGCTATCGATAATTGACTTATTAGCCTGCGTTAGTGCCTTGGACATGACCGAAGACCTTAAGATTTGGCACGAAAAGAGGTGTGGCAGCCACGTTACACAAGAGAATGTGAAAAGTGTTTATATGTAGTAAAAACATAAGAGATCGGCCCTTTTTCTCCATTTGCTATCGGCTCGACGTAATGCCAGATCGTCACATTGGCCGCTTATCTCTGTGAAACGCATACATTTATCGACTGCAAACTTATTTAGCGTGGTGCGGTATGCGGAGACACTAAGAGCAACTCACTACACCACAGAAGAAGCTTCTAACTTGATGTAATCGACAAGTAAGAAGCAGTACAATTCAAGTTTTAGTTATCGATTATTGACTTATTAGTCAGCTTTGTTGCCTGGGACATGAGCGAGGACCTTAAGATTTTGCATGAAACAAGGTGTGGCAGCCACGTTACACGAGAGAATGAGAAAAGTGTTCAAATGTATTAAAAACCTAGGAAATCGGCCGGTTTTGTCCGTTTGCTATCGCATCGACGTAATGCCAGTTCGTCACATTGGCCGCTTTCCTCTGTGAAACGCTTACATATATCGTCTGCAAAGTTATGTCGCGTGGTGCGGTATGCGGACACACTAAAAGCAACACACTAGAACACAGATGATGCTTCTAAGTTTATTTAATCGACCAGTAAGAAGCAGTACGATTCACGTTTTAGTTATCGATTATCGACTTCTTAGCCGGCTTTGGTGCCTTGGACGTGACCGGTGACCTTACGATTTGGCATGAAACGAGGTGTGGCAGCCAAGATACACGAGAGATTGTGATAAGTGTTCATATGCAGTAAAAACCTAAGAAATCGGCCGTTTTCTCCGTTTGCTATAGCATCGATGTAATGCCAGATCGTCACATTGGCTGCTTTCCTCTGTGAAACGCTTACATTCCACGTCTGCAAACTTATGTTGCTTGATGCGGTATGTGGAGACACTAAAAGCTACTCACTAGAACACAGAAGAAACTTCTAAGTTGAGGCAATCGACCAGTAAGAAGCAGTACGATTCAAGTTTTAGCTATCCATTATCGACTTATTACCAGGCTTTGGTGCCTTGGGCATGACCGAGGACGTTAGGATTTGGCATGAAACGACGTCTGGCAGCGAAGTTACACGAGAGAATGTGAAAAGTGTTCATATATAATAAAAACCTGAGAAATCGGCCCGTTTACTCCATTTGCTATGGCATCGACGCAATCCCTGATCGTCACATTGGCCGCCTTTCTCTTTGTTACGCTTACTTTTATCGTCTGCAAACTTATATCGCGTGGTGCAGTATGCAGAGACACTGAAAGCAACACACTAGAACACAGAAGAAGCTTCTAAGTTGATGTAAGCGGCCAGTAAGAAGCAGTACAATTCAAGTTTTAGCAATCGATTATTGACTTATTAGCCGGCTTTAGTGCCTTGGACATGACCGAGGACCTTCAGTATGGCATAATACGAAGTGTGGCAGACTCGTTACACTAGAGAATGTGAAAAGTGTCCATATGTAGTAAAAACATAAGAAATTGCGCCGTTTTCTGCATTTCCTATCGCTTCGACGTATCAAAGATCGTCACATTGGCCGCTTTTCTCTCTGGAACGCTTACATTTATCGTCTGCAAACTTATGTCGTGTGGTGCGGTATGCGGAGACACTAAAAGCAACACACTAGAACACAGAAGAAGCTTGTAAGTTGATGTAATCGGCCAGTGAGAAGCAGTACAATTCAAGTTTTAGTTGTCGATTACTGACTTATTAGGGGGCTTTGGTGCATTGGATATGTCCGAGGACCTTAAGATTTGGGGTGAAACGAAGTGTGGCAGGCACTTTATACGAGAGAATGTGAAAAGTGTTCATATGTAGTAAAATCCTAAGAAATCGGCCCGTTTTCTCTATTTGCAATCGCATCGACGTAATGCCAGATCGTCAAATTGGCCGCTTTTCTCTCTGAAACGCTTACATTTATCGTCTGCAAACTTATGTCGCGTTATGCGGTATGCGGAGACACTAAAAGCTGCACACTAGGACAGAGAAGAAGCTTCTAAGTTGATGTAAGCGGCCTGTAAGAAGCAGTACAATACAAGTTTTAGCTATCAATTATTGACTTATAAGCCGGCTTTGGTGCCTTGGACATGACCGACGACCTTAAGATTTGGCATGAAACGAAGTGTGGCAATCACGTTACACGAGAGAGTGTGAAAAGTGTTCGTATGTAGTAAAAGCCTAAGTAATCGGCCGGTGTTGTCCATTTGCTATCGCATCGACGTAATGCCAGATCGCCACATTGGCCGCTTTTCTCTCTGAAATGCTTACATTTATCGTCTGCAAACTTATGTCGCGTGGTGCGGTATGCGGACACTGAAAAAGCAACACACTAGAACACCGGAGAAGCTTCTAAGTTGATGTATTCGGGCAGTAAGAAGCGGTATAATTCAAGTATCAGTTATCGTATATTGACTTATTAGCCGGCTTTGGTGCCTTGGACATGGCCGAGGACCTTAAGATTCTGCATGAAACGAGGTGTGGCAGACTCGTTACACGAGAGAATGTGAAAAGTGTTCATATGTAGCAAAAACCTAAGAAATCGGCCCGTTTTCTCCATTTGCTATCGCTTCGACGAAATCCCAGATCGTCACATAGGCCGCTTTTCTCTCTGAAACGATTACATTTATCGTCTGCAAACTTATGCCGTGTGGCGCGGTACACGGAGACACTAAAAGCAACGCACTACAACACAGAAGAAGCTTCTAAGTTGATGTAATCGGCCAGTAAGAAGCGGCACAATTCAAGTTTTTGCTATCGATTATTGACTTACTAGACAGCTTTGGTGTCTTAGACATGATCGAGGAACTTGAGATTTGACATGAAACGAGATGTGGCAGCCACGTTACACGAGAGAATGTGAAAAGTTTTCATATGTAATCAAAACCGATGAAAGCGGCCCGTTTGCTCCATTTGCTATCACATCGACGTAATGTCCCAACGTCACGTTGGCCGCTTTTCTGTCTGATACGCTTACATTTATCGTCTGAAAACTTATGTCGCGTGGTGCGGTATGCGGAGACACTACAAGCAACACACTAGAACACAGAAGAAGCTTTTAAGTTGAGGTAATCGGCCAGTAAAAAGCAGTGCAATTCAAGTTATTGTCATCGATTATTGACTTATTAGCAGGTTTTCGAGCCTTGTACATGACCGAGGACCTTAAGATTTGGCACTAAACAAGGTCTGGCAGCCATGTTACACGAGAGAATGTGAAAAGAGTTCATATGTAGTAAAAACCGAAGAAAGCGGCCCGTTTTCTCCATTTGCTATCGGATCGACGTAAAGCCAGATCGTCACATTGGCCGCTTTTCTGTCTGAAACCCTTACATTTATCGTCTGCAGACTTACGTCGCGTGTAGCGATATGCGGAGACACTAAAAGCATCACACTAGAAAACAGAAGAAGGTTCCAAGTTGATGTAATCGGGCAGTAAGAAGCAATTCAATTCAAGTTTTAGCTATGGATTATTGACTTATTAGTCAGCTTTGGTGCCTGGGACATGACTGAGGATCTTAAGATTGTGCATGAAACGAGGTGTGCCAGCCACGTTACACGAGAGAATGTGATATGTGTTCATATGTAGTTAAATCTAAATATTGGCCCGTTTTCTAATTTTGCTATCGCATCAACGTAATGCCAGATCGTCACATTGGCCGCTTTTCTCTGTGAAACGCTTACATTTATCGTCTTCAAACTAATGTAGCGTAGTGCGGTATGCGGAGACACTAACAGCAGCACACTAGAACACAGAAGAAGCTTCTAAGTTGACGTAATCGGCCAGTAAGAAGCAGTACGACTCAAGTTTTTGTTTTCGATTATTGACTTATTAGCTGGCTTTGGTGCCTTGGACATGACCGAGAACCTTAAGATTTGGCATAACTCGAGGTGTGGCAACCACGTTACACAAATGAATGTGAAAAGTGTTCATATGTTTTGAAACCAAAGAAATCGGCCCGTTTTCTCCATTTGCTATGGCATCGATGTAATGTCACATTGTCACATTGGCCGCGTTTCTCCATGAAAAGCTTACATTTGTCGTCTGCAAACTTATGTCGTGTGGTGCGGTATCCGGAGACACTAAAAGCAACACAATAGAACACAAAAGAAGCTTCTAAGGTGATGTAATCGGCCAGTAAGAAACAGTACAATTCAAGCTTTAGTTATCGATAATAACTTATTAGCCGGATTTGGTGCCTTGGACTTGATGGAGGACCTTAAAATTTGCATGAAACGAGGTCTGGCAGCATCGTTACATGAGAGAATGTGAAAAGTGTTCATATGTAGTAAAAACCAAAGAAATCGGCCCGGTTTCTCCATCTGCTATTGCATCGACGTAATTCCAGATCGTCACATTGGCCTCTTTTCTCCGTGAAACGCTTACATTTATCGTCTGCAAACTTACGTCGCGTATTGCGGTATGCGGAGACACTAGAAGCAGCACACTAGAACTCAGAAGAAGCTTGTAAGTTGATGTAATCGGCCAGTAAGAAGCAGTATAATTCAAGTTTTAGTTGTCGATCATTGACTTATTAGTCGGCTATGGTGCCTTGGACATGACCGAGGACCTTAAGATTTGGGGTGAAACGAGGTGTGGCAGCCACGTTACACGACAGAATGTGAAAAGTGTTCATATGTAGTAAAAACCTTAGAAATCGGCCCGTTTTCGCCATTTGCTATCGCATCGACGTAATGGCAGATCGTCACATTGGCCGCTTTTCTGTCTGAAACCCTTACATTTATCGTCTGCAGACTTAGGTCGCGTAGTGCGGTATGCGGAGACACTAAAAGCATCACACTAGAACACAGTAGAAGCTTCTAAGTTGATGTAATCGGCCAGTTAGAAGCTGTACTATTCAAGTTTTAGTTATCGATTAATGACTTATTAGGCGGCTTTGGTGCCTTGTACATGACCGAGGACCTTACGATTTGGCATGAAACGAGGTCTGGCCGCCACAGTACAAGAGAGAAAGTGAAAAGTGCTCATATGTAGTAAAAACCTAAGAAATCGGCCCGTTTTCTCCATTTGCTATGGCATCGACGTAATGTCAGATCGTCACATTAGCCGCTTTTCTCTGTGAAAAGCTTACATTTATCATCTACAAACTTACGTCGCGGTGTGCGGTATGCGGAGACACTAACAGCAACACACTAGAACACAGAAGTAGCTTCTAAGTTGATGTAATCGGCCAGTAAGAAGCAGTACATTTCAAGTTTTAGTTATCGATTATTGACTTATTAGCCGGCTTTGATGCCTTGGACATGACCGAGGACCTTCTGATTTGGAATGAAACAAGGTGTGGCAGCCACGCTACACGAGAGAATTTGAAAAGTATTCATATGTAGTAAAAACCTAAGAACTCGGGCCGTTTTCTCCATTTGCTATCGTTTCGACGCAATGACAGATCGATTTTCTCTCTGAAACGCTTACATTTATCGTCTGCAAACTTATGCCGTGTGGTGCGATACACGGAGACACTAAAAGGAACACACTAGAACACTGAAGAAGCTTCTAAGTTGACGTAATCGGACAGTAAGAAGCAGTACTATTAAAAGGTATACTTATCGTTTTATGACTTATTAGCCGGCTTTGGTGCCTTGCACATGTCCGAGGACCATAAGAATTGGCATGAAACGAGGTGTGGCGTCCACGTTACACGAGAGAACGTCAAAAGTGTCATGTGTCGTAAAAACTTGAGAAATCGGGCCGTTTTCTCCATTTGCTATCGCACCGACTTAATGCCAGATCGTCACATTGGGCGCTTTTCTGTCTGAAACGCTTACATTTATCGACTGCAAACTGATGTCGCGTGGTGCAGTATGAGGAGACACTAAAGGCAACACACTAGAACACAGAAGAAGCTTCTAAGTTGACGTAATCGGCCAGTAAGAAGCAGTACAATTCAAGTTTTAGTTATCGATTATTTACTTATTAGACGGCATTGGTGCGTTGGACATGACCAAGGACCTTAAGAGTTGGCAAGAAACGTGGTGTGGCAGCCACGTTACACGAGAGAATGTGAAAAGTGTTCATATGTAATTAAAACCTAAGAAATCGGCCCGTTTTCTCCATTTGCTATCGCATCGACGTAATGCCAGATCGTCACACTGCCTGCTTTTCTGTCTGAAACGCTTACATTTAACGTCTCCAGCTTATGTCGCACGCTGCGGTATGCGGAGACACTGAAAGCATCACACTAGAACATAGAAAAAGCTTCTAAGTGATGTAATCGGACATTAAGAAGCAGTACAATTCAAGTTTTAGTTATCGATTAATGATTTATTAGCCAGCATTTGTGAGTTGGACAAAACCAACGACCTTAAGATTTGGCATGAAACAAAGTCTTTCAGCCACGTTACACGAGAGAATGTGAAAAGTGTTCATATGTAGTAAAAACCTAAGAAATCGGCTTGTTTGCTCCTTTTGCTGTCTCATCGACGAAATGCCAATTCGTCACATTGGCCGCTTTTCAGTCGGGAACGCTTACACTTATCGTCTGCAAACTTATGTCGCGTGGTGCTGTATGCGGAGACACTAAACGCATCACACTAGAACACAGAAGAAACTTGTAAGTTGATGTAATCGGCCAGTAAGAAGCAGTACAATTCAAGTTTTAGTTATCGATTTTCGACGTATTAGCCGGCTTTGGTGCCTTGGACATGACCGAGGACCTTAAGATTTGGCTTGAAACGGGGTCTGACACCCAAGTTACTCGACAGAATGTGAAAAGTGTTCATATCCAGTATTAGCCTAAGAAATCGCCCCGTTTGCTCCATTTGCTAACTCATCGACGAAATGCCAATTCGTCACATTGGCCGCTTTTCAGTCGGGAACGCTTACACTTATCGTCTGCAAACTTATGTCGCGTGGTGCTGTATGCGGAGACACTGTAAGCAACACACTAGAACACAGAAGAAGCCTCTAAGTTGATGTAATCGGCCAGTAATAGGCAGTACAATTCAAGTTTTAGTTATCTATTATTGACTTGCTAGCCGGCTTTGGTGCCTTGGACATGACCGAGGACATTAAGATTTGGCATTAAACGAGGTGTGGCAGCCACGTTACACGAGAGAATGCGAAATGTGTTCATGTGCCGTAAAAACCTAAGAAATCTGGCCTTTTTTACCATTTGCTATCGCATCGAAGAAATGCCAAATCGTCACATTGGCCGCTTTTCTGTCTGAAACGCTTATATCTATCGTCTAAAAACTTATGTCGCGTGGTGCGGTACACGGAGACACTAAAATCAACACACTAGAACACCGAAGAGGCTTCTAAGTTGATTTAATCGGCCAGTAAGAGGTAGTACAATCCAAGTTTTAGTTATGTATTATTGACTTGTTAGCCGGCTTTGGTGCCTTGGACATGACGGAGGTCCTTAAGATTTGACACGAAACGAGGTGTGGCAGCCACGTTACACCAGAGAATGTGAAAAGTGTTCATATGTTGTAAAAACCTAATAAATCGGCCCGTTCGCTCCATTTGCTATCGCATCGAAGTAATGCCAGATCGTCACAAAGGCCGCTTTTCTCTTTGAAACGCTTACATTCCTCGACTGCAAACTTATGTCACGTGGTGCGGTATGCGGAGACACTAAAACCAACACACTAGAACACAGAAGAAGCTTCTAAGTTGATGTAATCGGCCAGTAAGAAGCAGTAGAATTCAAGTTTTAGTTATCGATTATTGACTTATTAGCCGGCTTTGGTGCCTTGGACATGACCGAGGACCTTAAGATTTGGCATGAAACGAGGTGTGGCAGCTAAGTTACACGAGGGAATGTGAAGACTGTTCATATATAGTAAAAACCTAAGAAATCGGCCCGTTTTCTCCATTTTCTATCGCATCGACGTAATGCCAGATCGTCACATTGGCCGCTTTTCTCTGAGAAACGCTTACATTTATCGTCTGCAAACATATGTCGCGTGGTGCATTATGCGGAGACACTACAAGCAACACAGTAGAACAAAGAGTAAGCTTTTAAGTTGATGTAATCGGCCAGTAAGAAGCAGTACAACTCAAGGTTTAGGTATCGATTATTGACTTATTAGCCGGCTTTCGTGCCTTGGAAATGACCGAGGACCTTAACATTTGGCATGAAACGAGGTGTGGCAGCCACGTTTCACGAGAGAATGCGAAAAGTGTACATATGAAGTTAAACCTAAGAAATCGGCCCGTTTTCTTTATATGCTATCGCATCGAAGTAATGCCAGATCGTCACATTGGCCGATCTTCAGTTTAAAACGCTTACATTCATCGTCTGCAAACTTATGTCGCGTGGTGTGGTATGCGGAGACAATAAAAACAACACACTAGAACACAGAAGAAGCTTCTAAGTTGATGCAATCGGCCAGTAAGAAGCAGTACAATTCAAGATTTAGCTATCGATTATTGACTTATTAGCCGGCTTTGGTGCCTTGGACATGACCGAGGACATTAAGATTTGGCATAAAACGAGGTGTGGCAGCCACGTTACACGAGAGAATATGAAAGGTTTTCATATGTGGTAAAAGCCTAAGAAATCAGTCCGTTTTCTCCATTTGCTATCGCATCGACGTAATGCCAGATCGTCACATAGCCCGCTTTTCTCTCTCAAACGCTTACATTTATCGTCTGCAAACTAATGTCGCGTGCTGCAGTATGCGGAGACACTAAAAACATAACACTAGAACACAGAATAGGCTTCTAAGTTGATGTAATCGGCCAGTAAGAATCAGTACAATTCAAGTTTTAGCTATCGGTGATTGACTTCTTAGATGGCTTTGGTGCCTTGGACATGACCGAGGACCGTAAGATTTGGCATGAGACGAGGGGTGGCAGCCACGTTACACGAGAGAATGTGAAAAGTGTTCATAAGTAGTAAAAACCAAAGAAATCGGCCCGTTTTTTCCACTTGCTGTTGCATCGAAGTAATGCCAGATCGTCTCATTGTCCGCTTCTGTGTCTCAAACGCTTACATTTATCGTCTGCAAACTTACGCCGCGTGTTGCGGTATGCAGAGACACCAAAAGTATCACACTAGAACACAAAAGAAGCTTCTCAGTTGATGTAATCGGCCAGTAAGAAGCAGTACAATTCAAGATTTAGTTATCGATTATTGACTTATTAGCCGGCTTTCGTGCCTTGGAAATGACCGAGGACCTTAACATTTGGCATTAAACGAGGTGTGCCAGCCACGTTACCCGAGAGACTGGGAAAGGTGTTCATATTTAGTAAAAACCTAAGAAATCGGCCCGTTTTCTCCATTTTCCATCGCACCAAAGTAATGCCAGATCGTCACATTGGCCGCATTTCTGTCTGAAACGATTACATTCATCGTCTGCAAACTTATGTCGTGTGGTGCGGTACACGGAGACGCTGAAAGCAATACGCTAGAACACAGAAGAAGCTTCTAAGTTGATGTAATCAGCCAGTAAGAAGCAGTACAAATCAAGTTTCAGTTATCGATTTTAGACTGATTAGCCGGCTTTGGTGCCTTGGACATGACCATGGACCTTAATATTTGGCATGAAACGCGGCCTGTCAGCCACGTTACACGAGAGAATGTGAAAAGTGTTCATATGTAGTAAAAACCTAAGAAATCGGCCAGTTTGCTCCATTTGTTATCGCTTCGACGTAATGCCAGATCGTCACATTGGCCGCTTTTCTGTCTGAAACGTTTACATTTAACTTCTGCAAACTTAAGTCGCATGGTGAGGTAGGCGGAGACACTAAGAGTATCACACTGGAACACAGAAGAAGCTTATAAGTTGATACAATCGGCCAGTAAGAAGCAGTACAATTCAAGATTTAGCTATCGATTATTGACTTATTAGCCGGCTTTGGTGCCTTGGACATGACCGAGGACATTAAGATTTGGCATAAAACGAGGTGTGGCAGCCACGTTACACGAGAGAATATGAAAAGTGTTCATATGTGGTAAAAGCCTAAGAAATCAGTCCGTTTTCTCCATTTGCTATCGCATCGACGTAATGCCAGATCGTCACATAGCCCGCTTTTCTCTCTCAAACGCTTACATTTATCGTCTGCAAACTAATGTCGCGTGCTGCAGTATGCGGAGACACTAAAAACATAACACTAGAACACAGAATAGGCTTCTAAGTTGATGTAATCGGCCAGTAAGAAGCAGTACAATTCAAGTTTTAGCTATCGATGTTTGACTTCTTAGATGGCTTTGGTGCCTTGGACATGACCGAGGACCGTAAGATTTGGCATGAGACGAGGTGTGGCAGCCACGTTACACGAGAGAATGTGAAAAGTGTTCATAAGTAGTAAAAACCAAAGAAATCGGCCCGTTTTTTCCACTTGCTGTTGCATCGAAGTAATGCCAGATCGTCACATTGTCCGCTTCTCTGTCTCAAACGCTTACATTTATCGTCTGCAAACTTACGCCGCGTGTTGCGGTATGCAGAGACACCAAAAGTATCACACTAGAACACAGAAGAAGCTTCTAAGTTGATATAATTGGCCAGTAAGATGAAGTACAGTCAAGGGTTTTAGTTATCGATTATTGACTTATTAGCCAGCTTTGGTGCCTTCGACATGACCGAGGACTTTAAGATTTGGCTTGAAACGAGGTCGTGCATCAACGTTAAACGAGGGAATGTGAACAGTGTTCATGTGTAGTAAAAAGCTAAGAAATCGGCCAATGTGCTCCATTTGCTATCGCATCGACGTATTGCCAGATGGTCACATTGCCCGCTTTTCTGTCTCAAACGCTTACATTTATCGTCTGCAAACTTATGTCGAGTGCTGCGGTATGCGGAGACAGTAAAAGCATCACACTAGAACACAGAAAAGCTTCTAAGTAGATGTAATCGGCCAGTAAGACGCAGTACAATTCAAGTTTTAATTATCGATTGTTGACTTATTAGCCGGCTTTGGTGCCTTGGACATAACCGAGGACCTTAAGACTTCTCACGAAACGAGGTGTGGCAACCACGTTACACGAGAGAATGTGAAAAGTGCTCATATGTAGTAAAAACCTAAGAAATCGGCCCATTTGCTCCATTTGCTATGGCATCGACGTAACGCCAGATCGTCACACTGGCCGCTTTTCTCTCTGAAACGCTTACATTTATCGTCTGCAAAGTTATGTCACGTGGTGCAGCATGCGGAGACGCTAAAAGAATCACACTAGAATACAGAAGAAGCTCCTAAGTTGATGTAATCGGCCAGTAAGAGGCAGTTCAAATCAAGTTTTAGTTATCGATTGTTGTCTTATTAGCCGGCTTTGGTGCCTTGGACATGACCATGGACCTTAACATTTGGCATGAAACGAGGTCTGACAGCCACGTTACACGAGAGAATGTGAAAAGTGTTCATATGTAGTAAAAACCTTAGATATCGGCTTTTTTTCACCATTTGCTATCGCATCGAAGTAATTCAGGATCGTAACATTGGCCGCTTTTCTCTCTGAAACGCCTACATTTATCGTCTGCGAACTTATGTCACGTGGTGCGGTATGCGGAGACACTAAAAGCAAACCACTAGAACACCGAAGAAGATTCTAAGTTGATGTAATCTTCCAGTAAGAAGCAGTACAATTCAACTTTTAGTTATCGATTGTTGACTTACAAGAAGGATTTGGTGCCTTGGACATAACCGAGGATCTTTAGATTTGGCATGAAACAAGGTGTGGTAGCCACGTCACACGAGAGAATGCGAAAAGTGTTGATATGTAGTAAAACCCTAAGATATCGGCCGGTTCTCTCCATTTATTTTCGCATCGAGGTAGTGTCAGATCTTCACATTGGCCGCTTTTCTGTCTGAAACGATTACATTCATCGTCTGCAAACTTATGTCACGTGGTGCGGTATGCGGAGACACCAAAAGCAAACCACTAGAACACCGAAGAAGATTCTATGTAGATGCAATCGGCCAGTAAGAAGCAGTACAATTCAAGTATTAGTTATCGATTATTGGCTTCTTAGCCGGGTTTGGTGCCTTGGACATGACCGAGGACCTTAAGATTTGGCATGAAACGAGGTGTGGCAGCCACGTTACACCAGAGAATATGAAAAGTTTTCATATGTAGTGAAAACCTAAGAAGTCGGCCCGTTTTCTCCAATTCCTATTGCATCGAAGTAATGCCAGATCGTCACAACGGCCGCTTTTCTCCCTGAAACGCTTACATTTATCGTCTCCTAACTTGTGTTTCGTGGAGCGGTATGCGGAGACACTAAACGCAACACACTAGAACACAGAAGAAGCTTCTATGTTGATACCATCGGGCAGTAAGAGGCAGTAAAATTCAAGTTCTAGTTACCGATTATTGACTGGTTAGCCGGCTTTGGTGACTTGGACATGACCGAGGACCTTAAGATTTGGCATGAAACGAGGTGTGGCAGCCTCATTACACGAGAGAATGTGAAAAGTGTTCATATGTAGTGAAAACCTATGAAATCGTCCCGTTTTCTCCATTTGCTATCGCATCGAAGTAATGCCAGATCGTAACATTGGCCGCTTTTCTGTGTGAAACGCTTACATTTATCGTTTGCAAACTTATGTCACGTGGTGCGGTATGCGCAGACACTAAAAGCTACACACTAGTACACAGAAGAAGCACCTAAATTGATGTAATCGGCCTGTAATAAGCAGTGCAATTCAGGATTTAGTTATCGATTATTGACTTGCTAGCCGGCTTTGGTACCTTGGACATGACAGAGGACCTTAACATTTGGCATGAAACGAGGTGTAGCAGCCACGTTTTACGATGGAGTGGGAAAAGTGTTCATATGTAGTAAAAACCTTAGAAATCAGCCCGTTTTTTCCATTCTCTATCGCATAAAGGTAATGCCAGATCATCACATTGGCCGCTTTTCCATCTGGAACGCTTACATTTATCGTCTGCAAACTGATGTCGCGCTGTGCGGTATGCGGAGACACTAAAAGCAACACACTAGTACACAGAAGAAGCTTCTAAGTTGATGTAATCGACCCGTAAGAAGCAGTACAATTCAAGTTTTAGCTATCGATTATTGACTTCTTATCCGGCTTTGGTGCCTTGGACATGACCGAGGACCTTAAGATTTGGCATGAAACGAGCTGTGGCAGCCACGTTACACGAGAGAATGTGAAAAGTGCTCATATGTAGTAAAAACCTATGAAATCGGTAGTTTTCTCCATTTGCAATCGCATGGAAGTAATGCCAGATCGTCACATTGGCCGCTTTTCTCTCTGAAACGCTTACATTTATCGTATGCAAACTTATATCGCGTGGTGCGGTATGCGGAGGGACCAAAAACAACACTCTAGAACACAGAAGAAGCTTCTAAGTTGATGTAATGGGCCAGTAAGAGGCAGTACAATTCAAATTTTAGTTATCGATTATTGACTTTTTAGATGGCATTGGTGCCTTGGACATGACCGAGGACCTTAAGGTTTGGCATGAAAGGAGGTGTGGCAGCCACATTAAACGAGAGAATGTGAAAAGTGTTTATATGTAGTAAAAACGTTTGAAATCTGCCCGTTTTCTCCATTTGCTATCGCATCGAAGTAATGCCAGATCGCCACATTGGCCGCTTTTCTCTCTGAAACGCTTACATTTATCGTCTGCAAACTTACGTCGCGTGGTGCGGTATGCGGAGACACTAAAAGCAACACACTAAAACACAGAAGAACCTTTTAAGTTGATGTAATCACCCGGTAAGAAGCAGTAAAATTCAAATTTTAGTTATCGATTATTGACTTATGAGCCGGTTTGGTAACTTGGACATGACCGAGGACCTCAAGATTTGGCATGAAACGATGTGTGGCAGCTACGTTACACGAGATAATGTGAAAAGTGTTCATATGTAATAAAAACCTCAGAAATCGCCCCGTTTTCTGCATTTGCTATCGCATCGACGTATTGCCAGATCGTCACATTGGCCGCTTTCCTCTGTGAAACGCTTACATTTACCATCTACAAACTTATGTCGCGTGGTGCGGTATGGGGAGACACTAAAAGCAACACACTAGAACACAGAAGAAGCTTCGAAGTTGATGTAATCGGCTAGTAAGAAGCAGTACAATTGAAGATTAAGTTACCGATTATTGACTTATTAGCCGGCTTTGGTGCCTTGGACATGACCGAGGACCTTAAGATTTGGCATGAAACGTAATTGTAATAACAATGCACTGGTCTCTGAAACATATTCCTCAGTGCTATTCGGCTGTGCATTTGAACTGGCAATATTCGCGTTTTGAAAAGCAGATAATGTGTCTTGTCTTATTTGAGGAAACGGTGAGGATGCAGGACCTTAATCTACAGTATTTGCAAGATTGTGTCCTGTCATTTCGGGTTCCTGATGCGAGCTGTTGCCGGCCGAGTGATCGATAATGCTTCCGTGTTCAATAATTGTTCACTGTCTACACCATTATTTGGCGCCCGCTCCATTTATCTATGCACAATTACCAAATTACTACTTTGAATATCTGTTAATTCATTACACGTTGGTGCTGGTAAGATCTGCTCGTCGTGACTGTCATTTCTCAATTTACTTTGGAGCCTAGTGTTAAGTTTTTCACACGTCATAATTATCATGCATTCCACACGATAAAAAGAAAAGCACAATTTGAAGAGCAAAAAAAGAAAACACATTATCATAGCACTGAAAATAATATCTAGTTAATTGAAAGCGCAGCTGCGAAATACTTCATGCATATTTACATGCATGCCACAACTGTTTTACTGTACAACAATGAAAAACTACAATTACAAAGGAGATTCTCTCTACAATTACGCGCCAGCTATAAACAATAGCTACACTAATTACACAAACTACAGGAAAAAAATCAGACGATTCCAGTGAGGTATCCTCGGCTAAGGGTCGACATACGAAACGTCCCCTTAGAAAATGTATAAATGACTGTGCTTAAACTGACACACAATATTTTTAGCGCAACGCAATCTGACTTTCAAAAATCCCTACAAAAGAATGGCCCTGACTAACAATAACCTATACCTTTCATGAACCACTCACTTCACAAAAATCTTCGTTACTCGAACTACTGCAATACAGCGAGCGCCAATACTGAAAGCTAAATAAAAGATTCAAACTACTGAAGGCACTAACTACTGATAGCCATACTTAGCAAATTAAAGATTTTGATAGGGAACAAACAATGTATTTACCTCAACAGTGTTCAAAAGTCGTTATATATATATATATATATATATATATATATATATATATATATATATATATATATATATATATATATATATATATACTCTCTCTGATGGACACACGTCCAGATCATCCACTCTCAAAATTGCGCCATCTCTCTCCCCACATCGACCACTGCTGGCGGCTCACCTGCAACTATGCAACGCTACGTGCTGTTAACAGCCAACAGCCCAACACTACAATAGCAAATTCCAACAATGCGAACCAGCCACAGACTGCACACAGCACAGTCAGTGATTTTCATATAGGGCGCTAGGTGACGTTACCAACATAAAAACCTAAACAGTCTACTTACACTTCAACCTCGTACAGTTTTGCGCTGACTTCATACTAACGAAGTTGCTAAATTTCAGGCAAGATCTGTTATTAGCCGTAACTCGTAACTAAGCATTTGCGGACCTATGTTTATATGAACTTTTTTCTTTAGTTTTACTTTTAGAAAAACATATTAAAATATTTGCATATCTTCGTGAATCACTCTGTATATCCTACCAACCCTGGTACATGAAGAAGAATAATGATGCACTGTGGTGGCCGTTCTGTCACAGGAAATAGCGACTCCATTTAATTATACTAGGTCAGTTCAAAAAATTGCGGAATGTTGCCCACAAAATTTTTCTACGCTTACCTTTAATTTATTGTGTACGGTATCCTTCGAAATACTCTTCTCCACAATTGATACTCCGCTCCCAACGCCGTTCCACTTCCGCAGGCAGTCTTGGTACGCCTTTTGCTGGCTCGCGCGAAGCGCCTTCTGCAGTTTTTTTTTTTTTTTTTTATCTCGTCCGTCGTTATAAACCTTCGTCAATTCATAGAGTATTTCAAGTTTGGAAATGAAACACTGTCCGAAGGGGACAGGTCTCTCATTTGTGCGATCGAAAAGCTCTTCACAGGCTGCGAGGCGAAAGTCTTTCCGGCCTTTACTCGTGAGTCGTGGGTCGAACTTGGCGGCGACACGATGCATTCCAAGATGCTGTGTCAGGATTTCAAGACATGATCCAACTGATATTTTATATTCTTATGCAGTCTCTCGGACAGCCATTCTTCGACTGGCACGCACAATTTCGTTGAAATTCTTTACATGAGCGTCGAAGGACATGCTGAATGAGGGTCATCTTTAACTTCCCTTCGGCCATTTTTAAACCGTGCGATCCATTCGTAACAACGAGTACGGCTTAAGCAATCATCACCGTAGGTATCCTGCATCATTAGGTGTGTCTCTGTAAAGGTTTTCTTGAGTTTCACGTAAAATTTAATGCAGACGCGTTGCTCCTCTAAGTCCGTCATCTCGAAATTCGCAAACTGTGCGACACAACGGTCTTCCTAATACAACACTGAACAATAAGAAAGAGTCATACAACAATGAAACTTCCAGCAGTTACAGATTAAACACAGGCGTGTGCAAGGATGCCAACCGCATTTTGCTCCAACTCACCATTGCCAGTAAATTAAGAACGTTCCGAAATTTTTTGAAGAGACCTCCTATACCTACTAACGGTGTATACGTTGAGATAGTTACAATGACATCCGACATCGTCTTCTGGGTGGGATCACTTTTTTGTCAGATAGTGTATATCCCAATGGTAAATTCCCGGATATGGGTTCCCTGACAAAATTTTATTTACAAGTCCCCTCTACAACCCCTGTAACCCAATATAATTTTCTAGATCCTGGGATGTTTCATACTGCTTATGTGAGCTTGGAAAAGAGAATCGAGATCAACACCCACATAAACAGCATAAAATAATGAGTAGACAAATACAATTAAACCGGCAATCGCGTTCTGTCACTCATCTTTTGTTTCCAACGAAAGCGCTGTTACACTATACTATCTGACTAGGCACAAGCGTGTTGATCACAAAACATATTATATCTTACTAAGACTCAGAAACAGAAAAGTGAGACTAGAACATTATGAGAACAATATGTTATTAAGTGCCATTAGGTAGTACACAGTTCTTCGATTGGCTAATCTGTAGCGTGATAATTTTTCTGGTATAATGTGCAGACATTTGTCACATGACTATCACCACTGTATCGAACTACACACCATTCGAAACTACACTCATCTAGACTAACAGTAATTAATATTTTTCACTTCTATTGATATTTAACCATTTAAACCGCCTAGAACCTTAACTGAGGTTTAAGTTACCTCTGCTCGTTTGCTCTGATACTTTGTGGCCTTAGCTCTGTCTGACAACTGTTTTCCAAGATAACACGTGAGGAAAGCGAATTTTGTCCCCGAATTACATTCACATCTGTGTTATCTTGTCCATGATACTAAGATCTTGTCAACTACAGAATCCAAATGCTTCACATGTTTCTCTAGGAAACAGCGCTGACGCACTCACATTAATATTTCCTTAGTTGCCGACCGTCAAATCAGATGTGGGACTACTCAGCAGCTAGTGTCTATATGAAAGCTTTAGCTGGTCCGGAGGTGTTTAACTCACTGTATTTCCTTATGCGAAAGTATAATGTCGTGTGACATTGTCGGCTTGGATATCCTACGGGGTGGGTTTAGCTGCCTGGCGGAGAAGGTGTCCTTCTTGTGGGGTCTTGCCCACTCGTCGCTAATAGGGCGCCTATGGGATGCAGCGTTCTCGGAATGCTATACAACAATTCAAACAAATAACATTAGTAGTTTTAATTCTATAAAGCAATTGACAATACTTAATTTTGGAGATTTACAAGCAGTAGTCCCAAACGATGGGCGACAGGCAATATAGTTTAGAGTCCTTAATATGAGGACTGTTCAGGCAAGTTGACACACGTCACTGATAACTAACGTCCGCGATCCGGTGCCGATCTGAGCGGCCGAGGCTAGAAGTAGCGGCGTTTATATTATCTTCTTCCAGATGTCGCTCTTGGCGCGGCGCGATTCAATTCCGCTCACCGTTGGCCGACGTTTCCTCACTGCTTTCTCTGCTGTTGCATTCCTCATCTTCGTTCCGGCGCTTGTGATTACACCAGAACACTTCCCCCTTCTGCATTGGCCCCTTTCCTTGAGGATACGTGACCGTTGTGCTGTACGTGTAATTGTAGGATGGAGACGAGTGATGATGTGAGAAGCAGAGGCTGAACCCCGTGCTTGCAAATAGCCTTTTGCTCTCAAATAACCCCCAAGGCGGCCAGAAAGCTTTACGTCCCCTTCCAGCGGACGATCACCATCAACAATGTCATATGTCCTCACTTCATGAGATGCTGGAAAGAGCTTTGGAGTCTAATTGAGGACTGGTGATCGGGAACTTCACGCCACCACCTCTTCTCCCCTTGCCCGTCAAGTACTGCAGAGAAGGGATTCTAAACGAGAAAGGAATGACAGGAAAAAAAATAAGACTAACTGAGAAAGTCAATACGAAGATGAAAATGACGCAGCAAAGTATCAGATATTAAAAATGACATTTAAAACTATTAACTGAATAAAAATAATAAAGTCTATTCATTAGGTTCAGAAAGACATCCATAGATCTTTCTAAACATTCTTCAAAAAAAATACAAAAAAGGCCTGTAGATGTCTTTATTAAGAAGGCGTTGCAGCAATAAACATATGAGCATCCGCAAACGAGGAAAAAAACTGAAAGTAAACTAAGAGGTGTGACGCCGTTAACGAAGAGGAAAGAGCGGAGGGGGTACCGTGGCAAGACTTGCAGGTATCCGCCTGCTTGGCAGATGGGGCGTGGAGGCAGAAGAGTCGGGGGCCAACATCTGAGGCCTGGCCGCGGTATCCCCGGCACCACCACCGGGCGGAAGCCACTAAAGGACGGCGGAAGCCAAGAAGGACATCACAGTAGAATTGAAGAAATGTCTGGCTGGCACTGGTTTAGTGCATAAGAGAAAGGGTTGCGTGCCCATGCGCCTACCCTGCTCTGAAGTGCTATATACACGGTGATTTTTTCCACAGTATACAAAATCTAGGAATAGATCTACGAGAGAATATGGAACAAAAAAGGTCTAATGACTTATGTCCGGAAATGTATGGTTTCCGTGCTAAAGACCTTTGTTCCATCATACATTGTTAAAGGGACTGAAGTCTAATACGCGCTGTACCATGCAGTTACTGTTACATTATGCATGGTTCCCTCCTGGAGGGTGGCACTGTTCCTCATAATCTATGTAATCAAAAGTATCCGGACACCTGACTGAAAATGACTTACAAATTCGTGGAGCTCTCCATCGGTAATGCTGCAATTCAATATGGTGTTGGCCTACTTACTCTTAGCCTCGATGACAGCTTCCACTCTCGCAGGCATACGTTCAATCAGGTGCTGGAAGGTTTCGTGCGGAATGGCACCCCATTCTTCACGGAGTGCTGCACTGACGAGAGGTATCTATGACGGTCGGTGAGGCCTGCCACGAAGTCGGCGATCCAAAATATCCCAAAGGTGTTCTATAGGATTTAGATCAGGACTCGATGCAGGCCTGTCCATCACAGAGATGTTACTGTCGTATAACCACTCCGCCACAGGCCGTACATTATGAACAGGTGCTTGATCATGTTGAAAGATGCAGTCGCCATCCGCGAATTGCTCTTCAACAGTGGCAAGCAAGAAGGTGCTTAAAACATCTATGTAAGCCTGTGCTGTGATAGTGACACCCAAAAAAACAAGTGGTTCATGCCTCCTCCATGAAAAACAATACCACACCGTAACACCACCGACTCCGAATTTTACTGTTGGCACTACACACACTAGCAGATAACTTTCACCGGGAATTCGCCATACCCACACACTGTCATCGGATCGCCACATTATGTACCGTGATTCTTCACCATACACAACGTTCTTCCACCGTTCAGTCGTCCAATGTTTACGCTTCTTACACCAAGCGAGGCGTCGTTTGGCATTTACTGGCGTGATGTGTGGCTTATGAGCAGCTGCTCGACCATGATATCCAAATTTTCTCACCTCCTGGCTAATTGTTATAGTGCTTGCAGTGGATCCTGATGTGGTTTGGAATTCCTTTGTGAAAGTCTGGATAGATGTCTGCATATTACACATTACGGCCCTCTTCAGCTGTCAACGGTCTCTGTCAGTCAACAGACGAGGTCGGCCTGTACGCTTTTGTGCTGTACGTGACCCTTCACGTTTCCACTTCACTATCACATCGGAAACAGTGGAGCTAGGGCTGTATAGGAGTGGGAAAATCTCGCGTACAGACGTATGACACAAGTGACACCCAATCACCTGTCCACGTTCGAAATCTGAGTTCCGCGGAGTACCCCAATCTGGTCTCCCACGATGTCTACTGACTACTGAGGTCTCTGATACGGAGTACCTGCAAGTAGATGGCAGTACAACGTACCTAATATGAAAAACGGATGTTAGGTGTCCGGATACTTATTTTCACATAGTGTACGCCATGCCCTAGCGCTCTTTCCTAGTATGGTAATTGATAATGTTGTGTCCGATTTACTTCTCTTGCTGACTTACCTTGTAATGGATGTGATACAGCGTAGTATACAATGGTTCCGTATTCGAATCGAGAACTTGCCGAGATAGTATTTACTTGCGGACAGGCAAATGGCAATGGGGGGCGAGCAGCGAGATTGTATCAGAAGACCTACCCCGCTGTCAACAACCACAGCATTCAATATTTGCAAGTAAATAATCAAGATTATAAGATACTGAATAAATTTATGATGAGTTTATCAAAAGATGTACTGTCCGAATGGCCGAATAGCGAAAACACAGTGTAAGATAAGTGATTTTAGAAGAGACTACGTGCACACAAGAAAGATAAGCCAAGGGCATTTGACTCGTTATGGTAATTTTCTGAACAGACAACATACAGGTACATAATTACTTGCTGATGATGAAATTTATATTTCGAAGTATGTCGTTTTGGAAAAAACAATCAGTGCGAAAACTTTCAGATCTAAATTATGTTCGCCTTCTTCCTCTTGTTTGTTCTGTGAAGTAATCCATGCAAAATGAGCTGTAAAATTGCAAAAGTAATCGTTTTCATTGGTATGGTAACGTGCTGCGCATCAGATACACAGCTCGTGGAGTTTTGTTGACTCTCAGCAGCAACACTAGTACAGTATAAAGAAAAATAACGTCTTTCCTTTTAAATATAACTCTCTTCTTGAAGCAGTACAAACAGGAAACGTTTCATACAATAAATTCTTGTTTTAAGTTCAAAAATGTGTGTAAAATCTTTGGGGACTTACTGCTAAGGTCATCAGTCCCTAAGCTTAAACACTACTTTACCTAAATTATCCTAAGGACAAGCACACACACCCATGCCCGAGGGAGGACTCGAATCTCTGCCGGGACCAGCCGCACAGTCCATGACTGCAGCGCCTTAGACCGCTCGGCTAATCCCACGCGGCAGGGACTTAACTGCTAATGTCATCAGTCCCTAAGCTTACACACTATTTAACCTAAATTATCCAAAGAACAAACATAAATTTTCTCAGCATGTTATAGTCTTAGGTGGAGATTTCAATTTACCAGATGTAAACTGGGACACTCAGATGTTTGGCTCTGAGCACTATGGGACTCAACTGCTGAGGTCATTAGTCCCCTAGAACTTAGAACTAGTTAAACCTAACTAACCTAAGGACATCACAAACATCCATGCCCGAGGCAGGATTCGAACCTGCGACCGTAGCGGTCCTGCGGTACCAGACAGCAGCGCCTTTAACCGCACGGCCACTTCGGCCGACACTCAGATGTTTAGGACGGGTTGTAGGGAAAGAGCATCGAGTGACATTATACTGAGTACACTATCCAAAAATTACCTCGAGCAATTAAACAGAGAACCGACTCGTGGAGATAACATCTTGGACCTACTGATAACAAACAGACCCGAACTTTTCGAATCTGTAAGTGCAGAACAGGGAATCAGTGATCATAAGGCCGTTGCAGCATCCCTGAATATGGAAGTTAATAGGAATATAAAAAAAGGGAGAAACGTTTATCTGTTTAGCAAGAGTAATAGAAGGCAGATTTCAGACTACTTAACAGATCAAAACGAAAATTTCTGTTCTGACACTGAGAATGTTGAGTGTTTATGGAAAAAGTTCAAGGCAATCATAAAATGCGTTTTAGACAGGTACGTGTCGTGTAAAACTGTGAGGGACGGGAAAAACCCACCGTGGTTCAACAACAAAGTTAGGAAACTACTGCGAAAGGAAAGAGAGCTTCACTGCAAGTTTAAACGCAGCCAAAACCTCTCAGACAAACAGAAGCTAAACGATGTCAAAGTTAGCGTAAGGAGGGCTATGCGTGAAGCGTTCACTGAATTCGAAAGTAAAATTCTATGTACCGACTTGACAGAAAATCCTAGGAAGTTCTGGTCTTAGGTTAAATCAGAAAGTGGCTCGAAACAGCATATCCAGACACTCCGGGATGATGGTGGCATTGAAGCAGAGGATGACACGCGTAAAGCTGAAATACTAAACACCTTTTTCCAAAGCTGTTTCACAGAGGAAGATCGCACTGCAGTTCTTTCTCTAAATCCTGGCACAAACGAAAAAATGGCTGACATCGAAATAAGTGTCCAAGGAATAGAAAAGCAACTGGAATCACTCAACAGAGGAAAGTCCACTGGACCTGACGGAGTACCAATTCGATTCTACACAGAGTACGCGAAAGAAATTGCCCCCCTTCTAACAGCCGTGTACCGCAAGTCTCTAGAGGAACGGAAGGTTACAAATGATTGGAAAAGAGCACAGGTAGTTCCAGTCTTCAAGAAGGGTCGTAGAGCAGATGCGCAAAACTATAGACCTATATCTCTGACGTCGATCTGTTGTAGAATTTTAGAACATGTTTTTTGCTCGAGTATCATGTCGTTTTTAGAAACCCAGAATCTACTCTGTAGGAATCAACATGGATTCCGGAAACAGCGATCGTGTGAGACCCAACTCTTTGTTCATGAAACCCAAAAAATATTAGATACAGGCTCCCAGGTAGATGCTATTTTCCTTGACTTCCGGAAGGCGTTCGTAACAGTTCCGCACTGTCGCCTGATAAACAAAGTAAGAGCCTACGGAATATCAGACCAGCTGTGTGGCTGGATTGAAGAGTTTTTAGCAAACAGAACACAGCATGTTGTTATCAATGGAGAGACGTCTACAGACGTTAAAGTAACCTCTGGCGTGCCAGAGGGGAGTGTTATGGGACCACTGCTTTTCACAATATATATAAATGACCTAGTAGAATGTGTCGGAAGTTCCATGCGGCTTTTCGCGGATGATGCTGTAGTAAACAGAGAAGTTGCAGCATTAGGAAATTGTAGTGAAATGCAGGAAGATCTGCAGCGGCTAGGCACTTGGTGCAGGGAGTGGCAACTGACCCTTAACATAGACAAATGTAATGTATTACGAATACATAGAAAGAAGGATCCTTTATTGTATGATTATATGATAGCGGAACAAACACTGGTAGCAGTTACTTCTGTAAAATGCCTGGGAGTATGCGTGCGGAACGATTTGAAGTGGAATGATCATATAAAATTAATTGTTGGTAAGGCGGGTACCAGGTTGAGATTCATTGGGAGAGTCCTTAGAAAATGTAGTCCATCAACAAAGGAGGTGGCTTGCAAAACACTCGTTCGACCTATACTTGAGTATTGCTCATCAGTGTGGGATCCGTACCAGATCGGGTTGACGGAGGAGACAGAGAAGATCCAAAGAAGAGCGGCGCGTTTCGTCACAGGGTTATTTGGTAACCGTGATAGCGTTACGGAGATGTTTAGCAAACTCAAGTGGCGGACTCTGCAAGAGAGGCGCTCTGCATCGCGGTGTAGCTTGCTCGTTAGGTTTCGAGAGGGTGCGTTTCTGGATTGAGGTATCGAATATATTGCTACCCCCTACTTATACCTCCCGAGGAGATCACGAATGTAAAATTAGAGAGATTCGAGCGCGCACGGAGGCTTTCAGACAGTCGTTTTTCCCGCGAACCATACTCAACTGGAACAGAAAATGAGGTAATGACAGTGGCACGTAAAGTGCCAACCGCCACACACCGTTGGGTGGCTTGCGGAGTATAAATGTAGATGTAGATGTAGATGTAGACACACTTCCACGCCCGAGGGAGGACCTGAACCTCCTCCGGGCCCAGCAGCACAGTCCATGGCTACAGCGTCTGAGACCGCTCGGCTAATCCCGCGCGGCTTGTTTTAAGTAAAAATATTTCTGTCATCACATTCCGTCAAGAAATGCAAACAGCATACACTTCATCTAATGAATATTCTCTATTAGAGTAAAACATATTGTTTGTTACTTATGGGACTCACTGCTGAATACAACGATAATGAAAAAATTTTCTTAAATTAAAAATCGCAGTTGGTGTTGAATACCGAATACAAGACACAATTATTGTTGCTCATAATCGTTCACATGCTGTTAGCTAAATTTATATTCCATGGCTGTGTGAAACAGGATGCGCTAAAAATTTTCCTAATTACTAATAGGTTCTCACTAAAAGCAAGACTGAGTTTAGGCTACATAACATAACTGATTACAGTTGATAAGGTGTAAGATGAACTTCGAAATAAACAAACAGGATGCAAGAAGAATAATTTCTAAATTCTCAAACCCTGTAAGCTATTTGTTTGAAGATACTTTTATAGAAGAAGCAGAGAACTTAGGGTCATGCGTTATAATTGGCCTTGGAATAAGAGAGAAACATAAAAAAGACATGGTGACCAGGGCCAGTATGACGGAAGAATCCAACAGCCTACGTTATTTGAAAATTAAATGGACAGCGGAAGGAAGGGAAGCTGGAACCCACAATCTCTCGAAAATTACGTGTCAAATCAGTTTCGTTGACGTCTTCGTCAAAAGAGTGGTAAACTGATTCCATTTTGTTAAACTAATGAGAATACTAGGAGAAGATACACAACTATTTCATCAAAATACCATTGTGTGTGTGTGTGTGTGTGTGTGTGTGTTTGTGTGTGTGTGTGTGTGTGTGTGTGTGTGTGTGTGTGTGCGAAGAGGTGGAGAGGGAAGGAGCACGGGGGCGGGGAAGGTGAAGCTGGGTGAGAGGCGGAAGGAGGGATCTAGAATCATGTTCAGAATTAAGTGTCCAATCAAAATGTCAAATGGATTCCTGTTGAAGAATCTACAAGGGAGGAATAAGAGAGTCGTGGATAATGCCTAAAGGATGGGCAGTGAAGGTGCTAGGACGAAAGTATTATTAGTGGACAATATGGGGTGTGTCCACCCTTCACCTTTGTCGTGAAAAGACAGTTGTCAGCAGCGAGTTTCATTCTAACACACTCTTTAGTTACAAGTCACAGAACATTTACAACAAAAGAGTTTACAACAAGTCATGTTTGCAAAAGTGAGCGTTGCAAATTAGAGATATGAATGTGTTGAGCACCTCAATTTCCAGCGTCCCACCCACCCTCGTCAACCTTCAGGGTGGGATGACCAGCTGAACCAGACGTACTGTCTTCTGTCCTTTCCGCTATACACAGCTTTCTATTTTCCCTTTCCTCCACATATATCTCGGGCTTCCGTCCTCTTGAACCAACGCCAAATCACCCGGACGGAATGCAACAGATCTCGCAATGTGCCTCTAACTTCGTGGAATCACCTAAGCTCCTGGTCCACCTTTGCCAGAAGTCGTCTGCCAGTTTTTTTCCGTAGTTTACATCCTTTGGTCAGATTGAGGGTGACAATAGGTTCTGGACACGTGGGCACTTTTAACAAGCCATCACCAACCAGAAATTGTGCTAGCGACAGGGGTTCTGTATCATCACCCAGAGCGATTGGCCTCGAGTTTGCTGCGGCTTCAGTGATGGCCAGAGTGGTCAGAGTTTTTCTGCAGTTAATCTTGATCGTCCCAACACCCTCTGTAAGCTTCGCTTGACAACGCCCTTCAACCTCTCCCACCATCTTCTTCACCAACATGCTTATGACGCAATGAATTTCCAAGTGATCCCGTTCTTCGCGAAGAAGCGATGGGTCTCCCAGGCGGTCAGTGAGTTTTATAGATCCAACAATTCTTTGTTGGTAGAGTAAAAGGTCTTTGTGTTGTCGGTGTAGATAGTGTGCGGCAGTGGATGTCTACTAGCAGATCTCTGTGAAACCATAAAAAATGTGTCGTTGTTCATATTAGAGCAAAGTTCTAAAGGTATTGCACATGTTCCTGCGTTAGCGAAGAGAGTTGTACAGGCCGTTTCCAAGGGCATGCAGATCTTGGCGTAGAGAGGCCCTGAAAAGTCTGTACCAGTGACAGTAAAGAGCTTAGATGGTATCATTCGATCTGCATGTCGAGGTGCTTCAATTTTTTGTCCTGTTGTATTCTTCATGATATTGCATGGTAAACATGTATACAGAACCCATTCAATGGTATGAGGACCTTTAAGTATCCAAAATTCTTTCTGAAGTTCGGATAACACTATTCTGACACCAAGATGATGAAGATCAACGTGTTTGTTAAATGTGAGGTGTCTCGTAAAGTGATGTAACCACTCTATGAATATTGGATGTCGTTGTTCCCAGGTGGATGAGTCCATCTTCAATGAATAGATGAAAGCGTCCAATTTTAGATTCTTGCGGGGTCGGTTCACCGTTCTGGATTGCATGAAATTCCCGTGTGAAACATTGGTGTTAGACTGGTTTAATCCAGTAAGCTCAAATGGTTCAAATGGCTCTAACCACTATGGGACTTAACGTCTGAGGTCATCAGTCCCCTAGAACTTAGAACTACTTAAACCTAACTAACCTAAGGACATCACACACATCCATGCCCGAGGCAGGATTCGAACTTGCGACCGTAGCGGTCGCGCGGTTGCCATACTGAAGCGCCTAGAACCGATCGGTCACACCGGCCGGCAGTCAAGTAAGCGCTTTCACTTGTAAGCTCTATTGTTGTGAACTCTTCAGCAAGTTTTAATTTGTGACGAATGTTATGTGTGAAGCGAAAGATCCAACCTGTCGTGCGATTTAATCTTCAGCAGGAACTGAATTAGGAAACGTCTATGATGCCAAGAGGTTTTTTACATTGTTCCTTTCTTACGGGAGATCATGACTCATGTTAGGAGTACCAGATGGCCAACTTATTCTGGGCGTGTAAGCCATGGTGGTCCCTTCCACCAAACATGTGAAGATTGGATTTGATTACCAATAAGGCCCCGCGTTAGGTGATCCGCTGCGTTGTCACGTCCAGAACAATGTCTCCACTGACGAGGCGACGTGTGTTTATGAGTATTTGTCACTTTATTGCAGATGAAAGTCTTCCATCGATTCCCGTAACTGCGTATCCATCCCACTGTCCACAAAGTTGCCTGAGCATGTCGTACTTTGCAGCTGTACAGAAATAACTTAGTAATAGTGCTCCCACAAGTTCACCTAGAAGTTTCAGGCGTGACAATATTATCCTTTTGGCAGGTACAGGTCTGTTTTTGCTACAGTCTAAGTGAATCATTGTGTTGTAGTGTAGAACACTGTGGATGAGCAGAGCTGCCCCGTACTGTCGTTCCGAAGCTTCACAAAATACTTGAATCAGAACAGCGTGATCTTTAGTAGTTAGTATCCATTGCGGGATACGGAGAGATACAGAGGTGCAATGGACACCCAAGTATTCCATCGTGTTGCCAGATTGTTGGACAGCAATTATTCCCATCAGTTCCCCTACACCATGTTTCTTGGAATAATAATTTTGCCATGATTCATACTTGACAGAATAACCATAGTCGTAAAATTTAGTTGTAGTCTGTTATAGTTTGCTTTTTGTAGTAGGTCTATCAGATAAATTTTCTGTGACATCATCCGTGTTAATGTATAAACTGTCGATTGCTGTGTCCCAGTACACCCCTAAAACTTGAGTAGCTGCAATGATCTCTCGACCTTCGGTTTTTCGTATATTCTGTAACTAATTTCAAGAAGTGGCCCATTGCGCTAATACACTGAAGCGCCAAAGAAACTTGTATAGGCATGATTATTTAAATACAGAGATATGTAAACAGGCAGAGTATGGAGCTGGCGGACGGAAACGCTTATATAAAACAAGTGTCTGGCGCAGTTGTTAGATCGGATACTGCTGCTACATTGGAAGGTTATCATGATTTAAGTGAGCCTGAACGTGGTGTTGTAGTCGGCGCACGAGCGATGGGACACAGCCTGTCCGAGGCAGCGATGATGTGCACCGTGAATATCAGGAATCCCATGAAACATCGAATTTCCGACATCGTTGCGGCTGGAAAAAGATCCTGCATGAATGGGATCAACGACGACTGAAGAGAATCGTTCAACGTGACAGAAGTGCAACACTTACGCAAACTGCTGCAGATTTCAATGCTGGACCATCAACAAGTCTCAGCGTGCGACCCATTCAACGAAACATCATCGATATGGGCTTTCGTGTGCTATTGATGACTGCACGACACAAAGCTTTACGCCTCGCCTGGTCCTGTCGACTGGAAACATGTTACCTGGTCGGACGAATCTCGTTTCAAATTGTATCGAGCGGATGGACGTGTACGGGTAAGGACACAGCTTCACGAATGCATGGACCCTGCATATCAGCAGGGGACTGTTCAGGCTGGTGGAGACTCAGTAATGGTGTGGGGCGTGTGCAGTTGGAGGGCTATGGGACCCCTGATACGTATATATACGACTCTGACAGGTAACACGTACGTAAGCATCCACTCTGATCACCCACATCCATTCATGTCCATTGTGTATTCCGACGGACTTGGGCAATTCCAACAGGACAATGCGGCATCCCACACGTCCAGATTGCTACAGAGTGGCTTCAGGAACACTCTTCTGAATTTAAACACTTTCGCTGGCTACCAAACACCCCAGACATGAACATGATTGAGCATATCTGGGATGCCTTGTAACGTTCTGTTCGGAAGAATCTCCACCCCCTCGTACTATAACTGATTTAGTGATATGCCTAAAGAGAACAGGTTAAATGTGCATGTGAAAAAACAGAGTAATGTGAGGTGCCCATTGGTTTGAAAGAGGTACGAGCGGAATTTATTGCATATCAGAAAACATTTATTTGAGAAATATTGTACAGTTGCAAAGAAGATAAAGAAAAAGTCTGATGGTGTTTTTGAAATACAACATCAGAAGTACGATATTTAAATAAATAACTTGCTTGTGTTTAATTTCATATCACTCTCATTATAATCAAAGTATTACACTTGTTAATATCATTACTTTCAATGCTGCGCCTGTAATCATGTAGCAGCAGAAAATTTCCTAAGACACTTAACTCACCAGTCGTAATGAAACTGAATGATTATGTTACATTTCATGGGGATATATTTGGCTTGTCAGTACCTCACATAGTCCGTATCATGGCAGGGTTGGTGAGATATGTTCTTCACAAGGTCTTTGTTGATGGTAACTTGTCCTGTGAAGACGCAAAAGAAAACCTGAAGAAGAAGAAGAAGAAGAATGGAATACTCATTCCTGACAATATACGAGTAATTATTGTACGTCCATCCAATTCTGACAAGACTAATGTTCTCATGACGCTGCTAGCACGCATAGATGGAGACCGATTTGAACATGTTTGTGTATTTTCGAAGACACCGTTTCAGCCCAATTTTCGGCTATTTAAGGAGATACTGCGTAGTGTAAAATGCGTTACGCACCTGAGAAAGTAAAGCCAAATGCTGCGTTCATATTTGACGATATTGCTGTGGAAAACAAAGACCACATTCGAAAATATTTATGTTTTGGTCTTCATAAGGGTGCTGATGTATTTCATCTAAGCCAAACATATTCCATAATCCCAAAACTGTTAGTCAGGGATAATGCAAACCTCGTTATAGTCTTCAAACAAGACAATGCGAATTTAAAACACATTTACGAAGCGCATGTAGGAACTGACATCTCATCAAATGATTCTGTAAACATATAATAGCCGACTGCTGGAATCATTCACAGTATGGGTTTCCCGTCATTGATAAAACAAGAAAACTGAATGATGACAGGCATAGGCGAAACTTCCAAGAGTTTCTGTATATATAGACTGGTAAGAGAGGTGAGTGCAGCAGTATACGTTCACCATGGACAAATTCGTGCTCGTATCTGGCTCTCAACCTGAGAGAACGAGTGTGCATAGACAGATCATTCGCTTGTACATGGATGCAAAAATTCAGACTATCGTGCATAAAGTTGGAGGTGTGCGCAAGGAGCTACAGGCGTATTACAAGACGCTTCTGAGAATGATCAACGCGTTAAACGAGTTAGTTACTGAAATCGGTAGGAAAGTAACCGATTTAACTCAAAAGGTGTAGGTTACTGCGGGCAAAATAGATGCAGAAGCCCTTGTTATTGAGAAGGGAAAGCAGGCACATAATAAGACGAAGAAGAGCGGACATATAAAGCCTCACACTGCAGATAAGTATGATTAGCATACACCGAGATGTCAACAAAGCAGGAAGTAATTCAGGCTTGGAATGCTGTTTGAGAGAAATTACGGTTGCTACGGTTAGGGCATATGGATCGACAGCTAGTTACTGAGTCTCTCGGATAACTCTCAGCAAAAACAAAACCACACGATAACGATGGTGTTGCCATCCGTCATGCCTCAAGCCAAATAGAAAGAACATTCTTCGTCAACAGGGGAAGACCGTACATGCTGGGTATGTAGCCTATAAATGTAACTGATGACACAATACAGATTGGTGATACGCAGTTTGAGAGAATACCAGGCTTATTGAATCTTACTCTCCTAATACCCACAAAAAAAAAAAAATACTTAGTTACTGACAGGGGAAAGTACCGTGAAATACTGCATTTGACTGATGTACATAAGATCGCAAAGAGCTAGAGCAAAAATAAGTATAAAACCATTATAGAAACAGTACTTGGTGGTGAAAATAACTACAGCAGCAGCGGTGATGGTATTGACAATGAGCATAAAGCAGTAAACAGTCGAATCCTGTAGTACATATATTTTGACGTCCCCAACATGTTGTGGGCCTTTTATAAATAAAATATTTTGAATCTAAAATCTTAAAATTTTTTACAGCTTTTAAAAAACTAAAAAAATTTTCATAATCGAGAATCATTCTAGCAAAGGCGCGAAGGAAGAGGAGGTAAGGGGACAGAGCGAATGAACTGGGCTATTCATTTAAGAAATCAAAGCTAGCCAATATGGCTATATGCCTTAACTTTCTTAACGCACGGTTGATCTCCCGTTGTTCGAAGATGTTAAGAACTTTTCCTTTGCGCTCCGTAAGCAAAATTGTAAAACCACATCTAATACCAAAATCTGAGTAACCTGTTCCGGATAAACGTGAACTCAAGTCAGAACTGGAATCCGAACCAGAAATACGTTTCTTAAGCCTAACTTCCTAGGTCCTTCCAGTTTGACCCACATATTTCGACTGACAATCACTGTTGATGTTGTAAACACCCGACAACTCGTGAAGCTCGCGTTTTGTCCTCGATCTGTGTTTAAACTTCAGTCCATATTTACTAGGAATGAAATATGCTGGGTCAGTACCTTTTGTAGCCAACTGTACACCCATTCTGTTTGAAACAGTTCCATAGGACAGAATACTATGATCAGAAAAAATCCAGGGGCCATTCTCCTCCACGGGGAGTCATGAAAATGAAACATCCTGTTGATCCTGAGCCGGAGCAGTTCTATGGTTCTTTCCCTTTTCCTGTTTTAAAAGGCTCTTCTTAATAATCGGGGCAAAATCATCGTGGTACACATTAGAACCTGGTACGAACTGGATGGCCCGATATTAGCGTTCATAAGCTACTTTATGTAATGGGGCGTTACGTAATCCATGAAGCACTGACCGGAAACCTGCCTTTTTATACTCCAGAGGGTTGGAGGAAAAGTTGTGAATAGCCAAATCCGTGGTTGCTGGTTTCTCAAAACGATTCCCCGACATAGTGACTGACATGTCCAAAAATGGTAACATTCCATTTCTGGACACTACGTTAGGGAATTCTTTAGAGAATGGCATTTATAGCGACCAGTAACCACTAATTTGGTTCTTCACAGCTCTTCCTATCACCCTCTAAAGTACATAAAGGCAGCTTTCCGGTCAATGCTCTTTATAGATTGCGTAACGCCTCATTACGTTAACTAGCACATGAATGCGAATATAGGGCCATCCAGTTCATTGCACGTTCTGATTGATACCATGTATATTTTGTCCCGATGACAAGAGCCTTCCAAAAAAAAAAGAAAAAAAAAGAGGAAGGAGCCGTAGGACTTCTCTGGCCCAGGATCAACAGGATATTTCATCTTCATTACTTAACGTGGAGGATAATGGCCCTACGGTCTTTTCTTATCGTAATATTCAGTACTATGGAACGGTTTCAAATAGAGCGGGTATACAGTTGGCTACAAAAGATATTGTCCCCGTAAATTTCATTCCTATGAATAACACGCTGAAGTTTAAACACAGGGAAAGGATGAGACGTGAACCCCAGAAGTCGTCAGGTGTTTACAACATCACAAGTGATAATTTTCAGACGAAATATATGGGGCAAACTGGAAGGTCGTTGAAAGATAGGTTTAAGTAACACATTTCTTGTTCGGATTCCAGTTTTGCCTTGCGTTCACATTTATCCGGAACGTCTCAATCAGCTTCTGGTATTACATGTGGTTTTACAATCTTGCATACGGGACGCAAGGGTGATATCTTCGACCAGTAGGACATATACCGTGCATTAAGATAATCTTCAAACCAACCACTTAATTTTCAAAATGAATTATTCGTAAAGTCATTTTGGCTAGCTTTGATTTCTTAAATGAATAGTGTGGTTCATTTTCACTGACCCCTTACCTCCTCTTCCTTGGTGCCTTTGCTAGAACGATTCTCGATTATTGAAAATTTTTAAGAATCGTTCAAATTTGTTTTTTAGTTTTTTTAAACTGTAAGAAATTTAAAGAATTTAAATTCGAAATGTTATGTTTGCAAATGGCCCACAACAACTTCTAGGCTTTTATCCCTATGTCTGTGAGTTATTAATATGTTTATTTTTGTACGATAGATTCCCAATTGTTTCCTTAAAGGTCATCGGATGATATTTACGCTTCCGCGCATGCGCCGCGTCTCTCGGGGCTATGTTTTCATATCCTGCTATTTCATGTATGGCAGTCGCAGCCTTCCGTTCCGGCGCGGATTCGGCTGATGTACTGTTTACTCTATACTTCGTCTTTGCCCCTCCTCCATCTTCTTTTCGGTTCTTTTTATAACGTACTCTCTGGTCCCATTTGTTAATAGGTTCGAGTCTCACGCTGAATTTTTAATCCATGGCTATCGGTTTATGTGCAACTTCCCGAATTTTAAAGAAAGGGTTGGGCTCGGTATGTAAAATAGGCTTCACTACCGTAAGTCTTGCGGCCACTTTTTATCACCGTGATATGGTCTTTGCGTAACACTGCCCACAGTTTCTTTCTTGTTTTTTACTCAGATTTGCACCTAATGATGTAATTTAAAATAAGAAACCGTCCGTGGCTTTAATAAAGGATTTAGAACAGCTGCGGCGGATTTTATTCAATACGCTTCTGTTTTTTATTGTCTGAACGGCTTATCGCCACGTTTCACTCGCGTACAAGCCTGCATTTAAGATAAATTCCGACTGAAAAGACTTCCTAACATTTAAATTTATTATCAGTGTAAGCAACTTCATAGTACAGTTCATAGTAGTTTGCGTAATATGAATGTAGAGGGAAAGCTCTGTTTTATCTTGCTTTTCAAGAGCTGGCTGGACAGTCCTGGCGATATGTGCTGTCATATGTCCTCCGAGTTCACTACATCATGCGCGACGGTGTCAGTGTTGGCAGGCTGTAAACAGTTTCTGGTTTCCGTATCGCTGAGCACCGCCTGGCGGGGTAACGGGTTGCTATCCGCTCACATTGGCCGGGAGCGACACTGCGTACAGAGAAGCATCAGGTGCGCGCGCCTTGTGGACGAGCATATCTGACCATCTGGACAGCTGCCTGCCTGCCTGCCTGCCTGCCCGTTCCTCGTAGCGGAGGGTCGCGGAATCGGATCCTGCTCCGTCACACGGCGCCCACGCATCGCCAGCCGGCTTTGTTCCGCCCTCATCGCAGCCTGAAGATGGTGGCAGTGAGTGTTGAACTTTTATTGTTCTAGACCACCGCCAGACTGCTGAACCGGAAAACGGAAAAAGAAGACCCGAGAATATCTATTTTAAGTTTAGCTTTATTTGCAGCTTAAGTGTCGCGAGATGGTGCCTGGCTACTCTACTTTCATTGAATTTGCATTTGCCAACAACATCTACATCTACATACTTACTCCGCAGGCCATTGTACGGTAAACATGGCGGAAGGTACCTTCTAGTACTGTTATTCCCTCTCCTGTACCACTCACTAATGGAGAGAGAGGGAAAATTTACTGTCTATACGCCTCTGTACGAGCCCTAATTACTTTTATCTTGTCTTCGTGGTCCTTACGGGAAATGCACGTAGGTGGCAGTAGAATTGTACTGTAGTCATCCACAAATGCCGCAACTCTAATATTTTCTCAATATTGTTTCGCGAATAGAATGTCGTCTTCCATCCAGGGATACCCATTTGAGTTAACGAAACATCTCCGCAATGGTCGCGTGTTGGTCGAACCAACCAGTAACAGATCTATAACACGCCACTGAACTGCTTCGAGGTCTTCCTTTGATCCGACGTGGCGGGGATCACAAACATTCTCTCAATAATCCGAAGACGACCATTCGCTCGCCCTACTACAGACCTTACGCTTTGCAACGTTGCGCCTGTATATAATCGATGTTACTGTCTCAAGCAGAAAGTCACTAATACTGTATTTGATAATTAGAGCATTGTTTTCCCACATGATCCACATCAACTTCCAGTTTTCTACATTCAGAGCGCACACCAAATAGATGTTGTCTGCCATTATGTTTTCCTCTGTACTTTCCCGTACAAGTATACGGCAGAATCATCAGCAAACAGTCGCAGATTGCTGCTCACCGTATCCGTCAGGTCGTTTATGTACACTCCTGGAAATGGAAAAAAGAACACATTGACACCGGTGTGTCAGACCCACCATACTTGCTCCGGACACTGCGAGAGGGCTGTACAAGCAATGATCACACGCACGGCACAGCGGACACACCAGGAACCGCGGTGTAGGCCGTCGAATGGCGCTAGCTGCGCAGCATTTGTGCACCGCCGCCGTCAGTGTCAGCCAGTTTGCCGTGGCATACGGAGCTCCATCGCAGTCTTTAACACTGGTAGCATGCCGCGACAGCGTGGACGTGAACCGTATGTGCAGTTGACGGACTTTGAGCGAGGGCGTATAGTGGGCATGCGGGAGGCCGGGTGGATGTACCGCCGAACTGCTCAACACGTGGGGCGTGAGGTCTCCACAGTACATCGATGTTGTCGCCAGTGGTCGGCGGAAGGTGCACGTGCCCGTCGACCTGGGACCGGACCGCAGCGACGCACGGATGCACGCCAAGACCGTAGGATCCTACGCAGTGCCGTAGGGGACCGCACCGCCACTTCCCAGCAAATTAGGGACACTGTTGCTCCTGGGGTATCGGCGAGGACCATTCGCAACCGTCTCCATGAAGCTGGGCTACGGTCCCGCACACCGTTAGGCCGTCTTCCGCTCACGCCCCAACATCGTGCAGCCCGCCTCCAGTGGTGTCGCGACAGGCGTGAATGGAGGGACGAATGGAGACGTGTCGTCTTCAGCGATGAGAGTCGCTTCTGCCTTGGTGCCAATGATGGTCGTATGCGTGTTTGGCGCCGTGCAGGTGAGCGCCACAATCAGGACTGCATACGACCGAGGCATACAGGGCCAACAACCGGCATCATGGTGTGGGGAGCGATCTCCTACATTGGCCGTACACCACTGGTGATCGTCGAGGGGACACTGAATAGTGCACGGTACATCCAAACCGTCATCGAACCCATCGTTCTACCATTCCTAGACCGGCAAGGGAACTTGCTGTTCCAACAGGACAATGCACGTCCGCATGTATCCCGTGCCACCCAACGTGCTCTAGAAGGTGTACGTCAACTACCCTGGCCAGCAAGATCTCCGGATCTGTCCCCCATTGAGCACGTTTGGGACTGGATGAAACGTCGTCTCACGCGGTCTGCACGTCCAGCACGAACGCTGGTCCAACTGAGGCGCTAGGTGGAAATGGCATGGCAAGCCGTTCCACAGGACTACATCCAGCATCTCTACGATCGTCTCCATGGGAGAATAGCAGCCTGCATTGCTGCGAAAGGTGGATATACACTGTACTAGTGCCGACATTGTGCATGCTCTGTTGCCTGTGTCTATGTGCCTGTGGTTCTGTCAGTGTGATCATGTGATGTATCTGACCCCAGGAATGTGTCAATAAAGTTTCCCCTTCCTGGGACAATGAATTCACGGTGTTCTTATTTCAATTTCCAGGAGTGTATAAAGCTGAGTTTCGCTCGACCTATGCTTTCTAAACCGTTCCTGATTTGAGCACGGAAGCTATTGTGTCAAACTTTATTATGTTCGAACTTAGAACATGCCTAAGATTTCTGCAGTGGACAGATGTTAGGGATATTGGTCTGTAATTTTGCTGGTCCGTTCGTTTACCATTCTTATATCCCAAAGTCACCTGTGGTCTTTTTCTGTCGCTTGGAACTTTGCGCTGCATTTGACGATAAATGCAAGCTAAGGAAGGGTCCAATTACGAAGAGTAATTTGTATAAATTGGAATTGGGAATCCATCCGAACATGGCGATTCTCCTGTTTTCAATTGTATCAGTTGCTTCTCAACACCAGGGATTATTTCTGTATCTTTTGCGACGGTTAAACGATGGTATGACTGTATGATCCCATTTCTTTTTCGACGAGTGACTGGATAGAATCCTTCGACCAACATACTAATTTAACTTCGAACAGAATTTTCTCGGATTCTCGCCAAGATCTTTCGGTAAGGTATGACGGGGGACGTTGTATGCTTCACGCAACAGTCTTTTTATACACGCCAGATTTTCTATTAACTGTTGCCTTTTGCCACTTCTTTGTTTTTTGGACCGAGAATGTAACAATATCTGCTTCCTCGGCATTTTACTGATTTTGTTGTTAAATCGCAGCGGGTCATTTACATTTCGGCACATACGTCGCCAGAGCACGATTTACAGTCAGGTTAAATCAGGCCACAATTCCTCTGCGTCCGTCATATCAAAACTAAATGATGCCCATTCACTGCCTTAGTAGGATGCTAACAACCGCTAATCTGCTCTTTGTAGCATAAAAATTCTCCCAATATTCTTGATAGATCTGTTAACTTTGAAAATCATCGTCGCTATGATATCATAATCACTGATACCTGTCTCTCTACTGACACTGGCGATAAGGTCTGACTTCTTTGTAGCTAGAAGGTACAGAATATTTCCATTGGGTGTGCGTTGGTCCATATGGCTCTGAGCACTATGGGACCTAACTTCTGAGGTCATCAGTCAACTAGAACTTAAAACTGCTTAAACCTAAGTAACCTAAGGACATCACATACATCCATGCCCGAGGCTGGATTCGAACCTGCGACCGTAGCGGTCGTGCGGTTCCAGACTGTAACGCCTAGAACCGCTTGGCCACCCCGGCCGGGGGTGTGGGTTGTCGAACTAGCTGCTCAAGACAATTTTCGGAAAATGTACTCAGAACCACTTCACAAAACTGCCTGTTCATACCACCTCCAATGAACCTACAGAGGTCCCAGGCTATATTCTGTAAGTTAAAGTCGCATATCCGCGCTGTTGAATGCAGACTTCGTTAGAATGATACTTCTACTGTAACGGCGGAATCGCGTGGCCGGTAAAAACATACGATTATCTTGAGTTCACCTACTCTGGTTACACACATCCAGATGAATTTCGCAGTCAGACCTCTATAGGCACAATACTTTCGTCCGCTGCCGTGAACAGCCCCTCACCTCTGGTGTCTAACCAGTCTTTTCGATATACGTTCCATACGCCAAATATTTCACTGCTTTCTATTTTGGGTTTCATCCAGCTTCCGGTTCCGAGTGTAATTTGAACGCAACAACTTTCCTGTAGAGCGCTAAATTTAGGTAGTTTGTTACGAATGCTCCGATAGTTGAAGTGTCAGTATTTTGTACGCGGTCTGATTTAGCCCCACGCGGTCGGCGAAAGAGCATTCAACAGAAGACCTCAAACTATCGCATAGCCTTTCTCCTTAAAGAAAAAAAGAAACGTACGCTTCGCACGTACTCTGCTATCCGAGCCGACTAGCTGCTTGCTCTATATAGTGAAGTACAACACTGTCTTGTAATGGCGAGTCCTACAACTCTCCACCCCATAACGCAAGTCCATAAATCTTCAGCCAAGATTTTCACAGAATCGACAGCGCCTCTGGTTCAGACGCTCCACTCGGCTACATAGTAAAGGACCCGATCAATTCTAGGTAAATTATGAATGTTTGAACACCGCAAGCGAAGCCAGCAGTCTTCATCACTTCCGCGAGCTTCACCCATGAACGGGGGATGCCATCAGAACCCATGCTACAGGCATCACTGATGTCGACATGAGCCTCAGCTTAAAGATGACTGCACCCTGTACCCTCGATATTTAGTTTTTACTATTGATTTAATGGCTTGTTTAATTGTAGTGTGGCACTATGTTATTTCTGTTGTCAGTTTACTATTTTTGTGAAATTAGGGGAAAATTTTTAGAATATAGGTTGAGACAAGGAATGGTTATGACTAGCAGGTGTGATAGTAAATGGCGCAACACAGGTCTTACTAGTTTCCAGAGTGGCTACTATTTCTAATGTTATTTAATTAATGATTAAAATATACGTTACTCATTTTAAACACTGATCCGCGAGTAAGATTTTTGCATATAATTTTAAACAATTTGTATAAATTGTCGGAATTACAATGAATTGAAATGAAGTTATGAAAACGAAGCTAATGCCACCTACCGGACGGAGGCCGTTACTTGAGAGAGCAACAGAGCCTTGATTTATCATTTTAGCAGAAAGCGTGGCCAAGTTTGCATCAGGTGCTAAGGTTCTGCCTGTTACCGCCTCTATCGTAACGCTGCGAGAGTTTCCTTGTTCGCCCTCAGTTCTGCGTGAGCAGTCGTTGTCCGCGTCACATCGTGTTTGTTATTCCATTTTGACGCGGCCTTGTCTTGGGTCGTGTTGCCCAGGAACGTTCCACGCAGTTTTAGTTCTGACAAGTCCACGCATCATGTGCCTCCCAGTTTGTTAGAAATTCATGATTGTCTTGTAGATTCGATCAAGGTCACTTCAGACCAGGTTCACACGTCTTACTTAAATTCTGAATCGTATGAGTTTTTAGTCAAGATTCTAGACACGCTTCAGATTAACAGGCTCCTTTTGCAGCACGGACAGGAAGTCCCTTTCATTCATCTCGATGGCTCTAATAGTTTGGTTATTCTGGCGAACGCGGAGGTAGAATACACGGATGACTGACGATGGTTTCCTCAAGACCGTTCTGCTTCCGTTTGGGGATATACGGAAAATATGGAGCGAACGCTGGTCCGCTCAACATCGTCTGCAATTTTATAGCGGAGTTCGATCCGTGGACATGGGTGTCAAACTGAATATTCCCTATAATTTGCGGTTACATATAATTTACACAGGACAAGAAGATATTTGTCTTATATATAAGGAGACTGGATACTTCCGTACAAATTGCTCGCGTCGTGTCACGGTCTTAAAATCCAATTACGAACAACGTAAAAAGCTAACTTTAACGGACGTGGATTACCAAGTGATATCCATTCTGCCTAACAGAGTTTCTGAGGGGCAAAACGAGTAATTTCGTGATGGTCCTAGCGCATCGCGTAGGCACTTTGCCACTGTAGCTTCCGCGCCGCCACCTCCTCCACTTCAAAACAAGCATAGACGGACGCAAGGTGGTAAGGAGTCAGATGATTCCTATTAGCTGCTCCGCTCTACTGAAAAGATTCCAGCGAGGAAGCCTCTCATCTCCCTGAGTTTAGACCGGATGATATGTCGGTTACTGTTCAAGATTCGAAAGCGTCCCACAATCCCTCTGACCTGACTCCCTAGACCGAGAGCCCCTCGTCGGAATCACGCGAGGATAGACATGTTCCGGAGCGCCGTACTATATCAATGGACTTGCCAGACATCCCTGAGTCTGTAATGTATTCCTACCATTCTTCTGCGGCCCAGTATGGGGAAAGTACGCCACAATCCGCTGCTGTTTAGAACCTGATCGGTCCAAGTGTACAAGCGGGACATGCGATGGTAAAAGACGTATCGTCAGTTTTCTTTTTCATTGATTTCTAGGAGCCGCACCACCCACCTGTGAAATAGTGGGGTGTGTCCTCTGTACCTGATCCTGAATTCCTTCCCACCCCAATCTCCTCCTCTTCCCACATTGCCCCATGAGGCAGTCGCCTTCCCCAACAGCCTCGTCAGTGTTTTCTACCTGAGCGCGCGGCATTGCGGAAAAGTAAAAGCAGAAAGAGGGTGGGAGAGAGGGATCACGTTCCTTACATTCGGATTCATTCATGGACTGATAGCGGTCATTTGCAAGTAACAAACTGCATAGTTTTGGGTGTAAATAGATGCGGGCCTATACCTTTCTTACCTTGAGTGCGAACAGAATTAGTTCCAAGCTTAGACTTGCGGTGTTCCGACAGTTCATTTACGATTCGCCGGCCGTTGTGGCCGAGCGGTTCTAGGCGCTTCAGTCCGGAACCGCGCTGCTGCTACGGTCGCAGGTTCGAATCGTACCTCGGGCATGGATGTGTGTGATGTCCTTAGGTTAGTTAGGTTCAAATAGTTCTAAGTCTAGGGGACTGATGACCTCGGATGTTAAGTCCCATAGTGCTCAGAGCCAATTGAACCATTTCATTTATGATTCAAGTGAATACGTGATATTTTTTGCAAGAAGTGTTATGTGACAATTTTTCTATTCTCGGCTTTTCTACTTTCTTTAATGTGGCTCCTGAACTATGTACTGGTACAGCGTTATTTTACATACAGAAAATACCGCTGACTAATTTCGAATTTCTTGATATTGGCCGAAGAATAGGCTGCATTTATTGTGACCTTACTTTCTTATAGATGCCCTGATCTGTGTACAAATGACAGCCTCGCCAGTACACTGCCCTCTTACACCATGTGTACGCCATACTACCGCCATCTGTATGTGTGCATACCCCTACCCCATGGCTTTTGTTACCTCAGTGAAAGTTCAGGTTTTCATTATGAATCGTTTTACTGTGCAGGGTTGTGGATGATTTGGCTGCCTATAGGACAGCAGCAAATCCAGAAGGTTGTAATGAACTGCAGATGATTGACTGCTACAGGGACCTGGTCGCAGGTAAATGTAACTACTGCACGTAAATCCGAGGACACGTCAATTACTGTTTGTTTACACTATTGGTTGAAACAGTAACAACCATATACCGTAATACCTAGGAATAACCATCCAGACAGACCTAAGACAGGATGACAAAATCACGGGAGTGTAATTTATTTATCCACGAAGAAAACACTTGTTCGATTTATTTGAATATTGCTCGCCAACATGGGATCCTTATCAGTTTTGATTAATAGAAAATATAACGCATGCGACCGTTCAATCGGTGCGACACCTGTGGTAGACGCTGCTAGAGGGATGGTTTGCTTTCCTCCAGTTGCGATATCAGTGCACACCGGTTAGGAGTCGCAAAATGATCGAACCTTGATAGAATCGCCGAGAATGTTACGCTACACGAAAAACTAAAAAGACGTAATTGTTCCACACGCTTAAAGTAGTTGTGCATTGTGTGTTACCAACTTGTAGGATGAAATTGTTGTTAGAACTTGGCCCAATTGAAGGAATGTAATGTTGACTTCGGTGCTTGTGTTGACATGCGACTCATTGCTCTACAGTACTAGCATCAAGCACATCAGTACGTAGCATCAACAGGTTAGTGTTCATCACGAACGTGGTTTTGCAGTCAGTGCAATGTTTACAAATGCGGAGTTGGCAGATGCCTATTTGATGTATGGATTAGCTCGGGGCAATAGCCGTGGCGCGGTACGTTTGTATCGAGACATATTTCCAGAACGAAGGTGTCCCGACAGGAAGACGTTCGAAGCAATTGACCGGCGTCTTAGGGAGCACGGAACATTCCAGCCTATGACTCGCGACTGGGGAAGACCTAGAACAGGGCTTCACAACATACGTGCTCGCTGAGCAAGCTGTGAGCAGCAAGGCGCGAGCACGGAGCAGCGCGAGCACGCTACCCCCACTACCGGACCAGAGCGGAGAGTGGGGAGAGTCACGTGGGGCACACAACAGCTGCCGCCAGTCGATGTAAATCCGCGGCCACCTGCAGGGATATGACTCACGAATTATTACTGCAACAAATGAAACAAATAAAGGAGAATGTACATGTGCCACATAATTTTATTAGCTTAGTGTATGCCTCTGCCATCTGTAGACACTGAAACTAAAGAATTCCACGACAATCCTATATTTTCAACACTTTCTTCAACACTACTTAAAATATCACCTCCGGTTGTAGTGTTCTTCACGGCTACTACATCGAGGAGCTCCTCCCTCACCTGAAGATCTCTATTAACACCTCTAATAAATATGGCAAGCTGCGCTGTTCCAGTGATATCAACACTTTCATCCAGAGCTAGAGAATACGCCATAAAATCTTTACCGATATTTGCAAGCTGGCTCTGGACGTCGTCTGCCATGACCTGTATGCGACGCATAATGGTCATGTTAGATAATGGCACAATCCGAAACTGTTCAACTTGAGATGGACACAAATGTTCCGCTGCAACTACCAAACATTCATTTATTAAATCGCCATCAGGTAAGGGGGGCAGGGATTTTGCTAAAAGCAAAGCAATTTTGTAACCCACTCTGAGAGCTGCCTCAGTTGATTTTTCTTCGTCGTCCAGATCTTCGGATAGCTTCCTTTTAAGTTTAATAACTTCCTGTGCACGATCTGGTCAATCATATTTTCCACGTCCATAGTCTTTCGTGTGGTAGGACATATAATGTCGCTGCAAATTAAATTTCGTAAAAGAATTCAGCGTTTTGTGACATACTAAACATTTTGCAACAACATCTTTTTCTGTAAACAGATACAATTCCCCCCAATGGGGGTTGAACTGCGAAAGCATGGTTGGGGTTACACAACGACGACTTCACATGATTCTTAACCAGCGAAGTGACTGTTAAGAGCTGATCGTAGTACTTTAAACGTTACACAGTCGGCGCGAATTCAATAGGCATGCTGCGGCCCTATTCAAACGTGCGCGCGCATTTCCCCTCCCTCCCCTCCCTCCATACTCCGCGACCTTGCAGCTGCTCGCGAGCACGTGCCTGAGCAGACGCGAGTACTCGCGCTCAAAACCGACCAGTTGTTAAGCCCTGACCTAGAACGACGAGGAGGACACCTGCAATGGACGAGGCAATTCTTCGTGCAGTTGACGATAACCCTAATTTCAGCGTCAGAGAAGTTGCTGCTGTACAAGGTAACGTTGACCACGTCACTGTATGGAGAGTGCTACGGGAGAACCAGTTGTTTCCGTACCATGTTACAGCGTGTGCCGGCACTATCAGCAGCTGATTGGCCTCCACGGGTACACTTCTGCGAATGGCTCATCCAACAATGTGTCAATCCTCATTTTAGTGCAAATGTTCTCTTTACAGATGAGGCTTCATTCCAACGTGATCAAATTGTAAATTTTCACAATCAACATGTGTGGGCTGACGAGAATCCGCACGCAATTGTGCAATCACGTCATCAACACAGATTTCCTGTGAATGTTTGGGCAGGCATTGTTGGTGATGTCTTGATTGGGCCCCATGTTCTTCCACCTACGCTCAATGGCGCACTTTCTCACGATTTCATACGGGATACTCTACCTGTGCTGCTAGAACATGTGCCTTTACAACATGTGGTTCATGCACGATGGAGCTCCTGCACATTTCAGTCGAAGTGTTCGTACGCTTCTCAACAGAATCGGTGACCGATGGATTGGTAGAGGCGGACCAATTCCATGGCCTCCACGCTCTCCTGAACTTGACTTTCATTTATGGTGCATTTGAAAGCTCTTGTCTACGCAACCCCGGTACCAAATGTAGAGACTCTTCGTGCTCGTATTGTAGAGGGCTGTGATACAATACGCCATTCTCCAGGTCTGCATAAGCCCATCAGGGATTCCATGCGACGGAGGATGGATGCATATATCCTCGCTAACGGAGAACATTTTGAACATTTCCTGTAACAAAGTGTTTTAAGTCACTCTGGTACGTTCTGTTGCTGTGTGTTTCCATTCCATGATTAATGTGATTTGAAGAGAAGTAATAAAATGAGCTCTAACATGGAAAGTAAGCGTTTCCGGACACATGTCCACGTAACATATTTTCTTTCTTTGTGCGTGAGGAATGTTTCCTGAAAGTTTATCCGTACTTTTGTGTAACGCCCTGTATAATCAGAGGTGCAGCAGCAAGGCATATTTCATTGCTTTGGACAGCTAGAAATCAGCTTTCCGTGTATTCTCGCCATTAACAAATGTTTCATTAATAAATTTCATCAATCTATGTCGGTTGTAGCGAACATAAGAATGAGATAAGAGGCATATAGATACTCGTTTTTACTTGTCAAATTGCTGGCTGGAGAAAGAATTAGACGATTCAGGTTTAGAGTTAAATTATAAGTTAATACTTAAGCTCGAAGTTATCAATTTCGAAGTTCTTCAGAGGCATTTGAGTCTTAGCCTACCCCAAAATTAGAAGAAACCGTACAATTAAAGTTAAAATATAACAATGCTTTGAAAAAAGTGAGTTTGTTTTGTATGTTACTACACTTTCGTTCGATCCATCCGTGAGTTGAGAACTCACTGTTCAGTTATAAAGTTCACTGGAGCTTCCTAGAAATACCCTCTTGTTTCTACGCTGCAGCCGGCAGGACGGAAAACAATCACGCGCGCTGTTCAGCCATGTTTTTAATAGTATAATTCGTGAGAGCAGGGTATTAATTATTTACATCATGGCTTGTGCAGTGAGAACACTTGTGCATTCAGTGAATTAGAGGACAAAACGATTTACAAGCTGGACGCAAGGAACAAAGTGTGCATATAAAGATAGGCGGTTCATACCACACTTCAGACATTAAAATAGTTGATGGGGAACAAATCAGATAATTTAAGATGTCTTGCTACGACAAGTATCCTTGACTTACAAGTTGCTCTGTAACAAATATATTGTATTGCTACGTATGTATTTTGTTTGGTGGATCTGGGATTGAAAAAGAATTGACTTCAGCTTCCATCGGAGCATGTGTAACAACGAAGTTTCACATAAAATCCGACAAGCTCCAGGTTTCAAGAAGGCACCTTCAGAATGAAGAGTGTTTTCAGTTTTGGGGTCATGAACGAACTGAATATTCAATTTCTAAGGGCCCACATTCTAGCTGTAAAACATACTGCTACTGTGCACGAAAATATTTCGTAATCGAGAGACTTACACGTGATGTTTGTTTCTTGGGGAAGCAAGAGCTTGCGTTCATAGGACACTTTGAAGTTGAAAGTTCCGACAACAAAGGCAATAGCAGTGTCTTGATATACTCGAGCTTTCGGCTATATAGGAACAGTTAACAGGTATTCGGGATCACCTGCACAGCACTTCTGGGTTCAAGGGAACATCAAGCAAAGATCGAAACGGATTAATTGAATCGGTTACCAATGTAATTAATGATCGCATTAAAGAAGAGTTACAATCATCTGAGTTTGTTGCAGTGCAAGAAGATGAAAGGTTGTATGTTTCTTGTGAGTCACAAATGAGTATTATTCTCAGATTTTGTATGCAAGAGTGTCCCATAGAAAGAATTATTGATTTATATACTGTTCCTAGTGACAAAACTGCTCAGCATTTATTAGAAATTGTACTCACTGCACTTGGTGTTCGGCGAGTTACTGACAAATAATGTATGACGGAGCCTCAGTGATGGTGAGTAAACGTGGAGGTGACCAAAATTTTGTTAAACATAAATGTCCGTCAACTATATTTTGCACAGTTATGTTCAAAAACTTAATATAGTGATGTTATATTTTCCAAAAATATCAAAGCAGTTAAATTTATCATTTAGTCTCGTAGCATGCCATTCACTTTAGCAAGACCTCAGAGAAAACACAGCTCTTAGAAAACAAAGGATTCACATTGCCTCAGACATGTACTGCACACTGGAATTTCTTTCAACGAGCTGTTCTGACAATATAACGACGAAAGAAAATCGCAACATGTAAAAATATTAATGTAGAGCAATGAAACTTCCAGAATACATTAGTCTAAATAATATATTTAAGTGATTAACATTGCAAGACCGTTGGTTAATGTAAGCGCGAGATAAGCATTGCAAATGTGAAATACTGGTATATTAAAAACCGGTGTAGCCGGCGGAATGTTGAATGCAAGTATGCAAACATGCATGCGTTGTGATGGACAGGTGCCTGATGTCAGTCTGTGGTAGGGAGCTCATGCCTATTAAACTTGGTCGCTCGATACAGTGACAGTTAATGCTGGTTGTGGATGACAGTGGAGTGGACGTCCGATGATGTCCCATATGTTCTCGATTGGACACCGATCTGGTGATCAAGCAGGAAAAGGCAACATGTAGACGCTCTGTACAGGATGTTACGTTACAACAGGGGTATGTGGGCGAGAGTTATCCTCTTGGAAAACACCCCCCTGGTACATAAATACCAGCGCAACAGGTCGGATCACCAGACTGACGTACAAATTTGCAGTCAGGTTGTTGGGATAACCACGACAGTGCTCTTGCTGTCATACTAAATCACGCCCCAGGCCATGACTCCAGGTGTAGTCCCAGTGAGTCCAGCACGCAGACAGGTTGATTGCGAGCCCTCAACTGGTCTCCTCGTCACGAATACACGGCCATCACTGGCAACGAGGCAAAACCGGCTTTCATCAGAAAACGCAACAGACCTGCACCCTGCCCTTCGCTGAGCTCTCGCTCGACGCCACTGAAGTCGCAAATGGCCGTGGTTTGGGGTCTGTCGAATGTACTCTACAGGTGGTTCGGAGCTGTCCTTGAAGTAACCAATTTGTAACAGTTCGTTTTGTCACAATGGTGCCAACTGCTGCCCAGATTGCTGCTGCTGGTGCAGTACAGCGTGCCAGAGCCATACAGCGTACACGGTGGTCTTCCCTCTCTCCCATGCGACGTGGACCTCCGGAGCCCGGTCATCTCGCGACCGTGCGTTCTCGTGACCACCGCTGCAAGCAATCGTGTACAGTGGATATATTCCTGCCAAATCCTTCTGCAGTATATCAGAAGAAACGTCCAGCTTTTCGTAGTCCTATTATACTACCTCGTTCAAACTCAATGAGATTCTGATAATGGCGTCTTTATCGCCTTAAAGGTAAATAACGCTCACGACCGTTACAGCGTGTATTCAAAGCAAACCTAATTTTCATCCTCATAGTGGCTCTACTGGCGCCATTCTTATGCGACTGGCGCGAAATTTCAGTAACCATCTTTCAAATGTAGAACACGCCTAGCTACTTTCATTTATGTTGCTCAACTCGTTCTTGGTGTGCGATATTTTTCCGTCAGTGTATTTGTTGCGAATAGTCAGTAGCTAAGAAGTAATAAATTAAAATGTCATCTATGATGTCGAAGTTTTTCACGCATCTCAGTGTTTATGACGTCACATCTCCTGAACTGTGTGTTGAACAATGATATGTTTGCATGTATATTCAGTGATATATATGAATACTGTCTGCGAAATTTGATGCAAATGGAGTTGGTAGTAAATAAGAAAGAAATTAAAATATCATTCCTGATACGGCAGTTTTACTGCATAAACAGTGAAAATGATGTAAGCGATAAACTTATTTCCTTTCATCGTTTAGTGGGAGGTGTCAGCGAGAAAGTGTCTCCTACATGTTTGAAATTATGTGTAAAATTGGCTGTAAATCACTAACTGCTCTGATTCTCATATGCTGGACGAATCTAGTCTGGCTATTTGCGCGTCATGAGCAACGCCTCTTTTTCACCCCCACCCCCCACCTCTTTGAGGGGAGGGTGGCTGTCACCCCATCAGTGATTCTTTCCAGACAGTAAAAGATGTATCAGGTTTGGTTGAAATCTATGGAATGGTTAGGAGATGTTGAATATACACACACACACACACACACACACACACACATATACGTACACTTCTATAATACGAGAGTGATCACAAAAGTAAGGTCTCCTATTTTTTTTATAAGTACAGAACTCTGTTTGTGTGGCAGTTGGTCACACTGTTTTGAAGAGTGCTTCACGCGCTGTGTGTAAACATGCGCATGCCGCACGGAGGCGCTCAGTCTTGGCTTGGAAGACGTTGAGAATGGAGCTCCCTTTGCATGTTACCGGAGTGCAAATTGCGCGCAGTTATTCGGTTTTTGAACGCAAAGGGCACTGCACCGATTGAAATCCATCGCCAGTTGATGGAAGTGTGTGGTGAGACGTGCATGGATGTCAGACATGTTCTTAACTGGTGTAGAGGTTTTGCAGCTGGTCGGGCCGAAATTCACGACGAACAAAGGAGCGGGAGGCCGTCAATTTCTGAGGAGACTGTGTTGAAGGTTGAGCAAAGCATGCGTGAAGATCGGCGGATCACTCTGGATGATCTCTGCACGTTGGTTCCTGACGTTTCCCGAAGCGCCGCCCACATAATTTTAACGGAAACGTTGAACTACCGGAAGGTGTACGTACGATGGGTGCCACGCATGCTGACTGAGGACCATATGCGGCAACGAGTTGATGCTTCCCGCGCATTTCTTCGCCGCCTTGCAGCCGAACAGGACAACTTTCTGGACTCAATTGTTACGGGTGACGAAACCTGGGCATACCACTTTACACCTGAGACCAAGCAACAATCACGCCAGTGGTGGCATCCTTCTCCACCAAAGCAAACAAACACAGTCTGCCGGTAAAGTCATGACAACCGTGTTTTTGGGATTGGGAAGGGGTATTGTTCGTCGACTTCATGCCCACTGGGACCACAATTAACGCTGACAGGTACTGTGAGACTCTGAAAAAACTCAAACGGGCAATTCAAAAACAGAGAAGAGGAATGCTGAGCAAGGGTGTACACATTCTCCATGACAACGCTCGCCCACACATCGTTCGGCAAACCGTTGCTCTTCCGCAACAGTTTCAGTGGAACATAATCACCCACCCTATAGTCTGACTTGGCGCCCAGTGACTATCACCTGTTCCCTAGGTTAAAAGAACATTTGGCCGGAAAGCGATTCAGCTCCGACGACGAGGTGAAAGAACAGGTTCATAACTTTCTGAACAGCATGACAGCGAGCTAGTATGACATGGGCATACAAAAACAGCCGCAGCACCTACAAAAATGCATCGACAGAAATGGTGATTATGTAGAAAAATAGCTAAATGTTCAAGCTGTAAACTGATTTAAACGACTGTAGAAATAAACAGGTCTATGTACTTTTAAAAAAATAGGAGACCTTACTTTTGGGATTTCCCTCGTATGTATGGATTTTCGTCATTTAACGTCAAATGAAAGAGGTGCTCCAGTCAGTTTTTCGGATTTTCATGAAGTTTTCTTTGTTCTCTCCTACATCAGTTTGGAATTGATAGCGCTTAAGTTGATCTTACGCTTGTTATAATTCCTGAATAGCGCTGTATTAAAATTTAAAAAAAACTGATGCATTTCTTTCTTGATTCCATAAAACCGCTAAAAAAAAGCCCAAAGACGATCGAACAAGGTTCAGGATTATCGCTAGATATCGCGTTAAAAATAAAATTAAAAGGAAAACTGCAGCGTGAAATAACATTTAGAAAAAGCTTCCATCATAAATCTGAGTAATATCTCACTTGTTACTATTATGGGAAAAAACCGCAAAATATTTTCTTCTTTGCTCTTTTCTTGTCGTCTGTTTTCGAAACGTTTGTTTCATTGTTTTGAAGTGGTAAGAGAATGTGACAGGAAGCTGTATTCGATAGGATAAATGTTTATTAACACTATTTCTGGTTTTAGATAGTTTACTGAAAGCAATACTTATAGTTTTGTGGTTTACGTTAGAGGAATGTGAAGCGTTAACTGTATGTCACATCTTAAAGTATAATCTGTCTTCCAATGAACAGTCGTGAAGCAACTACGTAAATTGAGTATAACTGTAACAGACTAAACTTTTACTTCTAGGCACATGTCCAATGAAGAAGTGAAGCTATACTCTGACACTGAAGTGTCTGTAAGCTAGACAACGTTGGTCGTTGTCGCGAGTGAAATATTCACAATGACAGAAGTGCAGCTCAGTTTGCAAATATGAAGGAACTCTGCATGCATCTATCAACTCTGTCCTCCGAATCGCGCTTTCGAATTGCAGCTCAGGCTGACTGGGTATTACAATTCTCCCGTTGCTTTTGCGTTTAGGAGTGTAAATACGTACATGGATATCCCATACTAGATGTGCGAATTTCTCTCATTATTTTGTTATTCAAATATTATTAAAAATAATGAAGTGCAAATCGTATTCCACTGCTTTCTCGCTTACATTTCAGAAACAAATTTATCACATTAACTAACCACGTATTTCTGTGAACTGTCGTTTCATTCACAGACGATATTGGGGACAGCATACTGTTTAGAATAATAAAATCAATATTGCTCTAAAATTAAGCATAGATAAAATTATCCTAATAACACCTTATGAAAATAAAACTTTAACAAAGCCAACTGGACTCCGAAGGAGGCATTTCATGTTGTTTTAGTAACTTGCTCTAGGACGTGATACTGACAGCGCGGATGCGACTTTCCGAATGTACAGCTTTCAAATATTCGCGCGCACCTGTGTTTGCACCTGCACCTCTGCAGCCGTACAGGAGACAACGCTTTGCGCTTGCGCGACGTTTTTTGTTTTTTTGTGGTGGTGCTGAAGTCTGATCAACTTCGTTGATTTTTACTTCTGTAGGGAATGGAAGGGGTAAAAATTTTCTCTTTATTTATTTATCCTTCTTTCAGCTTTAGTTTGGGCACACAGAAGGGTCCTTTAACTCGCTGCTTTTGGTGTATGTTTGAAAACATGTGTGTAGAAGTGCTAAAGAACGATATGTCCTTAAATTATGGAGAATTACGTAGGGATATCATTTACGGAGGCTCAAATACTGTCGCCTTCGGTACTTTATATTTGTGGTTGCGTAATGGTTCTACCACACCTACTGTGGTGAGTTGTGGTGTACTGTCTCGTATCATGTCCAACTTCCGAAATAATGTTCGTGCCTTCTCCTTAACCTTGTCTGAGAGGTAAGATTCGCTTAAGGCTCGATGAATGTCATGATTTCGGATCCACCATTGGGCTCCTGTGATCCATCGTAGGCATCTGCTTTGTACAACCTGTAGCTTCTTGTAGTTAGTGGCACACGTAGTATCCCAAGAGGTCGATCCATACAAAATAGATGGTTCGACTGTGGCATGGTACAACTTGAGTTTCGTGCGTTGGCTGAGGTATGAGCTCTTCAGAAATGGGAGGAGAGCTCCCAGCATTTTGAGGCCAGACGTCTTCTTCTCCATAATGTGATGACTATACAACAGTTTGGCGTCCAGATGCACTCCCAGGTATTTTACAGTTGTTGCCCAGGGGAGTGGCTGGTCTGATATCCGTAGGCGTGCATTGACGATGGGTCTCCGACGTGTGAAGACAATAACTTTGGTTTTCTCTGCATTGACCGTTATTTTGTTCATGTGGGTCCAGTGGTCCACTAAATCTAGTTGGCGCTGCATCCCTGTGACGAGGTGGTCCATTCTGGTGCCTGCAGTCAGGAGCGCTGTGTCGTCGGCATAGAAACTGGCAGTAACATGTGGCACCGTCGGGAGGTCGTTAATATATAAATTAAACAACAGTGGAGATATGACCGATCCTTGTGGAAGTCCTTCAAGGACAGGCCGTGTTGTTGAATTCTTGTCGTCAATGCGAACATATAATCTGCGATCCTGAAGAAAATTATCGAGAAGTTTTAAGTAGCAGTCTGGTAGGGGAGTGGTACGTCGGAGCTTGACGATCAAGTTGCGTCGCCATACTTTATTGTAAGCCTTCTCTATATCGAGAAATACTCCAATAGTATGTCGTTTCTTGTTGAAATTGTCTTGGATAGATTCCGTGATGCGCAGTAGTTGTAACTCAGCCGATAGCTTCGCCTGGAAGCCAAACTGCTCCGGTCGGATGATGTTGTGTGCCACAACGATGTCCAGCATGCGTTCCAGTAGGACACGTTCCAGGACCTTTCCCAGCGTCGGCAGTAAACTCATGGGTCTGTAGCTGTCAGGGTGTGAGAGTTCCTTGCCCGGTTTTGGTATTGGCACTATTCTGGCAATCTTCCATGCCTCTGGGAAGTATCCAGTCCTGAGGCAGCTGTTCACTATCCGGGTGAGAAGCACAACAGGCTTTCTCGGGAGGTGTTTCAATTCCGTATTGCTGATTCTATCTGCTCCAGGTGAGGTGTGTTTGCTATACTTGATAATCCTCCGAATTTCCTCCGGCGTTGTCAGCCGGGGCATAGTGTTGATCGGGGCGTCCCGAATAGCTTCCCATTCCGCCGCTGTGTCCTCCTCTGCACGGTGGAGTGCATCATCTCCATCCTCCGTGGGGGGCGTAGTCATCTGTTGTTGGTATGTATCCGCATACAGCTCCGCCTGCGCCAGTGAGTCGTACAAGAGGCCATGAGGTCCTCGAATTGCCCTTTTGGGGGGCTGTTGCTGTCTGAGACTTTTAACTATTCGCCATTCATCTTTGGTGCGTAATAGAAAGTTGTCCATTTTGAGTTCCCACGTGTGTTGCTTCCAGTCCTGAACCTTCCGCTGGAGTTCTCGGGTCAGTCTGTGAGTCTCCCGTCTATCATCCGGATGGCGGTAACGGACCCATCGTTTCCGAAATCGATTGCGCCTTGTCTTAAGTTCCTGCAGTGGTGGTGGAAACTCGTCATAATTGACTTCTGGTTGCAGGTGCTCCATGAGTGCTCGTTGTTTCGCATTGTTAATCTTTTTCATGAGTACTGCGACTGCCACATCAATCGCTTCTCTGGTAGTAACAACCTGGGTTGGTCGCACATTGTTGTTGAGGTACGCTTGGAACTGCTGCCAGTCGTAAGTTCTTGTCGTCGGCAGTGGGAGTTGCAAAGTAGCCCTCTCTATGAGTCCTAAAACCGGTCTGTGGTCCGACGAAAGATCATCCAGCGTCCGCAGTTGGAGATTCGGGTTGATGTTCTTGATTATGGCGATGTCTAGAACATCAGGGCCTTGTGTCTGGACGTAAGGTATCCTCGTCGGTTCCCGTGGTCCATGGACGGAAACATGTAAATTCTCAGCCAGTGCAAACAACATATGTCCTTTTGGGTTAGTCTTACGGGAATTCCAGGCAACATGTTTACTATTAAGATCCCCTCCAAGGAGGATCTTGTCGTAACCCTCTGTAACGGCGTAAAGATCTTCGGGGTGGAGAGGCTTCTTTGGGCTAAGGTAAGCCGCAATACAGGTAATGTTTCCGAGCGTCGTGTGGATTATTACTGCCGTGGCCTCTAAAGTCTGGAGTTGGGGTAAATTTTCTTGGTTGTGACGAATGCATTTTTTGATCAGAACTGCGGTCCCACCACCCCGTTGGTCCCGTCTGTCCGTCCGGTAAATGTGCATGTTCCTCAAGCGGAGGTCGGTTGACTCGCGGAGATGTGTTTCGGAGACAAATGCTACGTCTATCTTGTGGCGATGTAAGAAGTCCTTGAATTCTATTTTCTTCAGTTTCAGGCCGTTGGCATTCCAAATGCAGAAGTTAAAATTCCTCGTGTGATGCCGTCTGTCCATTTAGGGTGTTTGAAAATCTGTCAGTACGCTTTCGACAAGCGAGAGGATAGACGTCAGCTTCTGCTGGAGGGCGGTGAGTAGTTGAAGAATATCTGTTAACGCTGGTGTAAAGGTGGTCGACCAGGCAGATGATGTCTCCACTGGTGTTGGCGTCGGTGGATGGGCATGTATTGCTTCGGAGTACGAGCGCTGTTGTCTTGTCTGTCTTAGAGTCACTCTGGGTGCCGGTTGTGGTCGAGAGGCGATTGTTTCCACAGGGAGAGGTGCCGCTTGTTGTTGGGTGGCCGGAATCGCTGCCATGGCCGAGTTCTTAACAATTATAGGCCGTTGTGGGGTCGACTTCTTTGGTGTCCTTCTAGTATATTTCCGTAGGAGTTCTTGAAATTTGGGGCAGCCACGGAAGGTCGCTGGATGTTCTTGGTCACAATTGGCGCACTTTGGGGGCGCCGTCCTAGGATGGGTACAATTCGATGATTTATGGGATCCACCGCAGCGGACGCAGCGTGCCGGCATGCTGCAGTAGTTCGCTGTATGCTCGAAACGTTGGCAATGTCGGCACTGGACTGGTCTTTCTTTACTATTATAGGTTTCTATTATCACTCGTGTGTAGAGCAGGTATTTGACATCATAGATCTTGTCACTGTCTTTTCCAGATGGGAGGGTGACTCGGTACACAGGTTGCGGTATCAATTGTTTCGTCTTCTCGTCGCGTTCCTTAAATTGGTAGACTTGTAGCACTTTGAAGCCTTTTTCCTTGAGGGCAAAGGAAAGTTGTTCTTCGGTAACTTCCGCCGGAAGGCGTTTGACAACTACTTTCGGTTCCCTGTCGTCTGGTGCTTGATGCGTAAAATAGGAGAAGCTGTGGTTCGTGAAGAATTTTATTGCACGCCTTTGGTCTTCGAAGGGCTCAAAGTGGTATTTGATGCGGTCCTTTTGGTATATAGCTTTAAGGTTGCCCTCTAGAAGTCCGTTGAGCGTTTCATTGAGGTGAACGTAATCCTTTGTGTAATAAATTGTGACTGGGGGCACTTTGCGAAGCACATTCTTGTCTCTGTCCACGGCTTCTGCGGCATTAGAAGTCTGTGCCTGCGGTTTGTTGGTGGTTGATGGAGGCGCAGCTTGAGGTGCCAGTGGCGCGAATCGGTTCGTTGTGGGGATGGTCTCCGTTCGTCTCTTAGCCGGGTGGGCTAAGTCCTTGGCTAATGCGTTGCTTCTGCACCGTTTGTTGTATACGAGCGTAAAGTCGCCCTCTGCGTGTGGGGAGTCGTTGTCGTTTTCTGCTGGAAAGGCCGCTGCCATCTCCGCGTCGTCAACCGTTTGGTGGGAGTGCTGTGATTCGACATCTGAGTCCACAGATGGAGATGCCATACAGGTGTCGTTATCCTGCTCTTGCGTGTCCCGTGAATAGCGGATAAGGCGTTGTATGTCCTTCAGCGTTTCTTTGTCCTCCTCCCGACATATATCGAGTCTTCTGGCGTAGTCCTGGCGGTCGTCTTCATTGCTGCGTCCGTCGTGATGTGACGTATGACCGACGTCCGAATACGGTTTCGTCGTGTGGTGTGTAGTCTTCTGCGGTCGAATAGCGCCTGTCGATCGTCGTTCTATCCTGTCATGAACCGGTGCCGTAGCCTGGGTCGTCAACCTGGGATCCGTCCAGTGTGGAGCGGCCGCTGGAACGTCCGGCGGGCCAGGCCCAACCGACCGACCAGCGGCCGACTCCGGCTCGTCCGAGGCGGCTGCCCCGGCCGCGCGCGCATCGTCCTCGCTCGTCGGCATCGCGAACTCGACTGAACCACGTCGAGATGTGCAGTGCTTCCGCTGCCAGCAGATTGGCCACGTGGCTAAATACCACAAAGCCGCGCGACGTAGCGCCGAAGTGCGCAAACTGCGGAGGAAAGTCTGGCGTGAGGTCAGTCGCTTGACGGCGCGTTTCGGCGCGGGCACGCCCGTTGCCGGCGCGTCGTAAGGCACGGAAGCTCGCACTGGGGCGTATCGCTTTCCAGTCGGGTGTGCAGCGGCAGTCCTCACAGGGGAAATGATGCGTCTCTTATAGCCTCTCCTTCCCAAGTGGCTCTTTCCGCCTTCCCGTGGTGCCAGACGTTAAGCTCGGCATTCTGCCTTGCGACAAAAGGCAGAGCTGCGACCCAACCCGATGCGAAAGCGAAGGGTGCGTGGCACAGGGGGAGCTGTGTCGAGGGACCGAACACCAGTCCCTTTCTGTTCGCAGGGCACAGTCCAGCAGGTGCTCTGCATGCCGGCGATCTCGTTTGTCGGCGTGGGATCGCGGCGCGAGTCGGCAAGGGTGCTTCGCCGCGCCCCTGGGTAACCGGGGCGTGTTCTGCCAAACCCAGGAGGTGGTGACATCGCCTGGGCCACTTTAGATGGGTCCAGGCCGCTGAACGTCTGGGGGACCGGCCCGCCACCTGTGTAGGAGTGGGTCCTTGGCCGAGAGGTGGAAACTCGGGCAAGTAGGCGGCGAAGGGCGAGAGGTGCATCCGCCTCTCCGGAGTGCGGGGTGCAGTTGCCGAGGAGCGTCGCGTGAAATCGTCGATGACGGAGACACCGAGGGGGACCAGTGCACTGGTGACGGTGTGCTGAACCCAGCAGCTCGGAAGTGCCCTTGACCTAGGAGCGAGGTTGGTGGGTGAGCTGCAGAAGTACCCCCCCCCCCCCACCCATGCCAGAGGAGCCGGTCCGGGGTAAGATACAGGCTCCCACCCCTTTTTTTTTCACTCGTCAATCAATATGGCTACAACTGAGACGAGTGAATCGAGTGCGCTCAAGCGAGCATCTGCGGTGCTTGATCCCTCTCCACAGGACGAGACGGGACTGGCAGAAGACGAAACCATCACGCAGAGACATGCACGTGTCACGCTGCTCTTGGAGCAAAACATTAAGAATGGGAAGATAAGTCAGGCGGCATTGTCTATTATTAAGAACGAGCTGGCTGCATGGGCCATCGCCCACGCCAAGCTTGAAGGCCGTGTAGAGGAGCTAGAAAAGGAGAATGAAAGATTACGAAGGCAACCAACAAAGACTTGGGCTGGAGTGGTCGCGCAAGCACCGCCAAAGCCACAAACCACGAAAGAAACGATCGCCAAGGTGACCAAGCGGTCAGATACGGCGGTCTTCCTCAGAACCCTACCAGGCCAAGACACGAGCGTTAAAAAGATACAAGAACTGCTAACCAAAAGTATTGATCCGGCAAAAGATAAAATTAGAGTAAATAAGGTTAAACCTAGTAGAAACTCAGTGATTGTGGAGGTGGCTACAGAAGAAGACAAAGAAAAATTGTTAAAGAATCCCAAGCTGAACTCGGTGGTCAAGTGTGAACCGCCGAGAAAAAGGAACCCGCTGGTCATCCTATACGATGTACCAGCAACAATGACAAACGAGGAACTGTACCTGAGCATAAAGGACCAAAACTTTGACCAAATGAATGAAAATGAATTTAAGGATTCTTTTAAATTGGGATTTAAAACGGGACCTCGGGACCGTGATGTTGTACATCACGTCGCCGAGGTCACAGCACCTATGTGGAAGCAGATTATAACAATGGGCAGACTGTATGTTGGCTTCCATGCCATTAATATTAGGGATTACCTTGTGGTACCTCGTTGCCATAATTGTGGAGACTTGGATTACATTCTAAGGCACTGCACCAGGGAGTCGGCTTGCTCCAGGTGCGGCGAAGATGGTCACTCACGAAAAGAATGTAAAGCCGCAAGTGTATGCATTCCTTGCAAAAGACGTGGGAAGAAAAGCTGCGGAGCCCCAGGACGAAACTGCCCTACATACCGCATGCTCGAGCAGAGACTAATATCTAGAACGGACTATGCCTGAGTACATCAAACAGAACAGGATGCCAAAGCGAAAATCCCCTAGCAAAAGGAGGAGGCATGCCATTAGGGCAAATAGGTTTAAAGAATTCATAAAGTCTCTTTCGAGAGATCCGATACCTGAAACAGTTGACAAAAGTATCCAAACAGATCCACCGAAAATCGATAAATGTATCCAGACGGAAACTACCCCTACGGCTACTCCCTCCTCTCTCAGCAGGGAAGTGAAGCCGACAAAACACCAGCAACGGCAAATGCATCCTGTGCCTGAGGTCCCAGCAAATGAAAGTAACCATAAAGAACAAAAGCCTGTGCAAGAGAGCACAATAACAAGCTCTCTAGACACCCCAGTGGTAAGACTACCACCAGTAGATCCGGTACGCATATACCCAAATTTAGAATTTACAATGCAACTGGCGAGATTGGAGCAGCCGGCTACCTTGACCACTGCCTTAAGACATGTGGTCCGCGTAGGACACGAATATGGAAGAAGAGTCACCTTCTCGGTAATGGAGGCTGTAGACAGAATACAGCTTAAGTCAGTGAATCTCCCCACCGACTTCGGAGCCCTGCGAGACTTACTAAAGAAAGTGTTCGAGAGAAGAGGAGAAAAATTTGACCTAAATGACATTTACGAACTGTCAGTTTTGGCTAATGGACGTATTACGTATGACTGGAACAAGACATGGCCAGAAGACCACATACATACATACTTTCCGTAGATGACAAAAATTACCATTAGCCAACTCAATACGCATAACAGTCGACTTGTAATGCAGGAGCTGCGAAAGGAAGTGGAGGAGAGGAGGCTGGATGTGCTCTGTCTACAAGAGCCGTACTCCCTGGCTGGAAAAATTGCATTTGCAGCCGCGACGTGGCAGGTCATCAGCCAAGGAGATAATCCGAAAGCCGCAATAATAATCACGAACAAAGCCCTGAAAGTAACTACACTATCACAGTTCACTAGTAGTCACTGCAATGTCGTGGAGCTGCTATCTCCCAGTGAAACAATAATATTAATTAATATGTACTTTCAGTACGGAGATAACATTGAAACACATCTTGACCATGTAACTACAGTAACTACGGCACTGCAAGGACGAAGGATGATAATCACTGCTGATATCATTGCAAAATCCCCCCTGTGGCACAGCGGCACAAGGGATACCAACGGAGAGAAAGTAGAGGATTTTATCATGGCATCACAACTAGTGATAGCTAACAAGCCTGGTAATCCTCCAACCTATGTAGGGGGAGGAGGACCAGGCACGAACATTGATATAACTATGGCCACCCCCAATGCAATTAACACAATACAAGAGTGGAAAGTAGAAGAAAACGCCACTACAAGTGACCACAACCTAATCACGTTCATTGTGGGTAGAGGAGGGTTCCGCTGGGCCAAGGGGTGGGAGATGCAGTTTAATTACAGAAGGGCCGATTGGGAACGACTAGCAAGGGAGTGCGTCATTCCTGCCTTGCCAGAAGGTTGCGTAGACTTTGACATAGACGTAAACGATCGAGCAGAAGAACTGACCAATGCAATAACTAGCACGGTGAAAGCTGCCGTACCGACCAGGAGGAAGGCCATGGCAGCCTCTCCATCACCATGGTCGCCCGAACTTGAGGATATGAGCCGGTCTGTTAGAAGGTTGAGAAGATATTACCAGCGCAGTGTCGTCTGGCCGGAACGGCAAAGATGCCTGATGCAGTATCGGGAGGCTAAAATTCGTTTTCAGAAAGAACTCCAGGCTGTTAGAATACAAAGTTGGGAAAATTTCGTCCAGAGCCAATTGGCATTGGACCCCTGGGGTACACCGTATAAATTAGTACGAGAAAAGATCTGCTCTCCACTGGAATTATCAACAGTCAGGCACGGGGACAGGATGACGGATCCTGGCAGGAAACTGCTGAGGTCCTCCTCCGGTCCCTGCTGCCTGATGATAGCGCGGATGGGGAATCCGATCAGCAACAACAAATAAGACAAGAAAACCTCAATGAATACACCAACAACACGGCAGTCTACCTTTTCTCGGAGGAAGAGGTGGCTGCCCACATAAAATCACTTAAAAGGGGTAAAGCTCCCTGGCCAGACGGCATTGTAGCTGAGGTGGTGCAATTCCTAGCTCCCCAGCTAACTGCACCACTCACTCACCTATACAACGAATGTCTGATGCAACAGAAAATTCCAAGGATGTGGAAGTCTGCGAATGTAGTCATCATTCGGAAAGGGTTAGACAAAGATCCAACAAATGTAAAATCCTACAGACCAATCTGTTTGATTAACATACTAGGAAAAATATTAGAGAAGCTACTAGCCGACAGACTGGCTGCACACAGAGTGCTGCGTGGGGTGAGCGACAGGCAGTTCGGCTTCAGGCCCGGGCGGTCGACATCTGATGCAATCGCCCTGGCCGCTGAGGTCTGTGGCTCTACCCCACATAAGTATGTGGTGGGCATCATGGTTGACATCAGTGGCGTCTTCGATAACCTGTGGTGGCCTTCGCTCTTCTCCTGCTTGCGGGAGAAGGAGTGCCCAGGGCCGCTATATGGTTGTCTGAGGAGCTATTGCGAGGAACGGGAGGTCTGGCTATCATCTTCTAGCAAGAAAATAGGAAAATATGTAGCAAAGGGTTGTCCTCAGGGTTCCGTGCTAGGGCCCCTGTTTTGGGACATCCACATGGAGCCTTTACTAGACACCCTACAGCAAAGTGAAGAAGTGCTAGAGGTGATAGCCTATGCAGATGACCTCCTCCTGTTGGTCGGCGGCCATAGCCGCGAAGACATTGAACCTAAAATAGAGAGTGCCCTAAACAAGTTACAACTATGGTGCCAAAATACCAAAATGACGGTGTCACCAAGTAAGTCCACCTACTTACTATTGAAGGGACAACTAATCCGTAACCCGACTGTACGAATCGACCGCTCGCCGGTTCTACGGAGACGTGACGCGCGATACTTGGGCATCACCATTGATGAGAAGTGGAATTTTGGGAAACACATAGAAACTGTAACCCAGAAAGCCCTCCAAACACTGAACAACCTCATATCCATAGGACATCAAAGATTTCATCTTCCACCTCATCTTATAAAACTTTATCACAGCAGCATATTAACATCGATAGTGGGTTACGGCTCGGGAGTCTGGGCACACAGGCTCACGAGGGTGGTGCCCGCCATGACAGTAAGAAGGGTTCAGAGGAATATGATTCTTAGATCGGTAGGGGCTTACAGAACAACACCAGGGGGAGCACTACTAGTCATAATGGGGCTTTGCCCCTTGGACATCAAAATCAGGGAGCAGGCTGCATGGTTCTGGATTAAGAAGGGAAATATAACAAAAATAGAGGAGATCTTAGGCATTGGGGCAGGGGACAAGGGTGATATTCGGCAAAGGGGAGTACAATTATGGCAAGAGCTGTGGAACGCGGATGACACAGGGCGCAGGACACATGAGTTGATACAAAGCATCAGGGAATGGCTGAGAATGAAGTACTTTGAACCCACCAGAGGACTAATCCATTTTCTTACTGGACATGGACCTTACCCGGCATACTTATGTCGGTTCGGGAAAAGGGCCACACCCGCGTGTGAATGTGGTGAACCGGAGGGCACTCCCGATCATGTGATTTACGAGTGCCCCCTCTTCAATGATGTTGCTTCTACATTACGTGACCAACTACCAGACCATGACACTTACCACCTGATAAGACAAGAAGACACCTTCCAAACACTGAACAGACTTGCCAACGAGGTATCACAGAAAGTGTTGAGAGAATATTTGAGGGAACAAAACTAAGAAGCACAGATTACGACAAACACGTGCCCTTTTCCCATACCACCTGTGCGTGGATAGGCCGACCCTTCAGTCTGGAATCCGCCACGTACGGGATTAGGGGGAATGGGAACTAAAAATAACCTGGATTTGACAATACACTGGAGATGACGTAAGTTAGAACTAGTTAGTAGGAATTAGACTAGAAATCTAGATTTAGGAACCTGCAGCGATTAACATCCTGGCCTGCCCAGTGTCAGGGGCACGCCCATCGGGATTAGCTCGATGGGCAAGGCAATAAAGTAGGTTTGTACATTGCTGACACATCTGTGACGCTGCAGGAAGTAGAATGTAGGATTAGCTTAAAACATCTTAGGAGTTAAAATAAATAAATATAGCTGCCCATTGAAAGTAGATTGTAGCTGTAGCTCACAACTCATTATATTGTAATTAGCTGCTAATTGTAACTAACAGTAGCAAGTAACACCCACTAATCAGATAAGGAGGTGGGTTGAGATGTATAAATATTATTGTTGATGGTAAATAAAGATTAAAAAAAAAACTGCGGAGGAAAGCACGTCGCGAGCTTTCGTGGCTGCAGTTACATTGCTAACTGGGGTCGCGGAGGCAACAAGAAGAGAAAGAGGAAGCGACGTAGAAACCGTTCCGACCGCGGGCCAGCGCCTGCGGCAGGGACAGACCAGCAGCAGCAGGGGGCCCCTCCGCCCCCCGAAAGAGGCCACCATGATGACGCTGTGCCGCACAACAAGCTTCGTGCGGCCACAGAAGCCGCAGTAGCGGACCTCAAAACCGCATTCGCGGCAGAGAGGACCGCCCTACGAGACGAGTTGGCCGCGGCTCATCGGGAAATCCAGCGGCTGCGGGCTGAAGTGACTTCTGCCGCCAAAGCCCTGCGGCTCACCCCACCTGCTCCAACCCCACCGGGGCGGGAGCCCACAGAAGAAATAGACGAAATGGAAACGGACACAGATCCAGCACCGCCGCCTCCCAAGAAGAAGATGGCGATGCGGATCTCCAAGGACCTGGAAGGGTTGCTTGCATTGGCCGCCTCCGAAAAGGTTGAGGCAGCCACCAAGGAAAACGCAGCCCCGGTCTCCGTCAAAGAACAGAAGAAGGCTGTTTCACGACAGCCAACAGTCGTCCAGACCGTACCACGAGACGCCGGGAACGATCTCGCCATCCTCCTAGAGGGGGGGAGTTCGTTCGCCGAGCCACAATGCAGTCGGCGCGTTGGGGCCAGAGAAGCCAAGAAGAAGTCGATATCCGAACCTATCCCAATCTCAGTTCAATCCACACCCTAAATCATACCAGAATTATCCTTCCAACACAATCCTACCAACATCCAAAGAAACACCATTCACGATTCTCCTAAACCCATCATTTCGAAACCCTTATTTTCCGACAGAAGGTATGGGCTCGAGCAGTCCCGGTCCTTCGAATCACAAACGAGGGATACAGATATCCCATCCGACACTCCACTCCGCCCGGACGGGTTGGCTCGCGCCGGACCGTTGTTACGCGGGCTGGATGGTATGATGCGCCGTCGGTCCGGAGGCGGTGGTCTGCGTCCTGCAGCACGGCGTTTCTCTCTCCGTGGGGTGACTGTGTGCCAATCATAATCGTTAACAGAGGCTTTTCTGTTAGTAGCACTCCCTGCCTGAGCGGAAACGGAGTGACTGACTGGGGCCACTCGACGTAACCGTCGGCAGCGCAGAGGGAATGCGCGTGTACGTCTGCAGTAGAGAGCCTGTATAGGGAGAGAGTGGCCAACCGGACGATACGGCGGCCATTTTTCTGCCAAACTGCGGACGGGGCTTTTGATGGCCAGTAGTGGAGTACACACTCAGCGAATCAAAAGCACAAGACAATATGGCGAAATCATTCGTTAAATGCCTTTCTTTACAGCTATAATATACTCATAGTAGCCTGCTACATACAGCACAGGAAAATTTGATACAGTGGCTGTAAAAATTATTCGTTACTTGCATTTATTTCCTTTAAAGCTCGTTTACTAGACATACTGCAATGAAAGTAACGTAAATAGAAAAAAATATAGTGTATAGCATATGTTTTGTATCGGAAGTGCATAACGCTAAAGATTTAACGTACCTGTATGACGTCAGATGAATGAAAGTCGTAAGCAGTTGCTTTCTTGTGACATGCAAAAAGTGTGAGCGTATTAGTACTTCTTGTCACGTCTTCAAACTATTTGCATGTCCCAAATAAACAACTGCTTACGACTTTACTGAATACCTCTCGTAGATAACAAACGAAAAAGATTACAAAAATCGGGTAATGTTAAATGTAGGCTACTGTAATAACGACCAAATATAACAAGAAAACTACCGTATCCCTTCTACCCCACAGTAAGTAGCCCTATTAAAAACTATCTTCAAGAGTTGGTTGGTTGGTTGTTTCGGGGAAGGAGACCAGACAGCGAGGTCATCGATCTCATCGGATTAGGGAAGGACGGGGAAGGAAGTCGGCCGTGCCCTTTGTAAGGAACCATCCCGGCATTTGCCTGGAGCGATTTAGGGAAATCACGGAAAACCTAAATCAGGATGGCCGGACGCGGGATTGAACCGTCGTCCTCCCGAATGGGAGTCCAGTGTCTAACCACTGCGCCACCTCGCTCTGTCTTCAAGAGTACCTGCATTTATTTACTACGAATAATGTTTCACTAACCACGACAAGTGCGGAAAACGTGCTAACATCTTGCCTGCGTCAACAGTCAGGCAATAATACTGAAACCAAAATAATGCCTAGTGTTCTGATTCTGGACGAAATAAAGTTTCACGCTATAAAGTCGAGTGAGCATGGCACAATTATTACAGGAACTTTCCGTTTCCAGCAAGGACTGTCAGATATTGGCTTCAGAAAAGCTTATGATGCTACCAGTATGCACGAACTGTTAAAGAAATAACAGCTTAAAAATGCAGTAAATTGTAATAGGCCTACCTGTTTTGCGTGACTGAAAATATTTAAAAAAATTGACATCTTACAATCAGAGTTTTCTGGCCAAAGTGAAGAACCAAACTTTTTATAGGCGTAACTGAATATTTCGGTTAATATATACCATTAAGAAAGTTGTACCTGGACTTTATTACAAGAGTTACTCATTCCTTCCTGGCATCGTTTACGAACGTCTGCAGAATGAATTACAGATGTCAAAAACAATACTGTACAATTACTAACGTGTTTACTTCAAACATGTAGGCCTACCGACTTCATCACAAATAGCTTCATTATTTCAACTCGTATTTGAGATCGCAGACGCTAATTACGTTCTAAAATGATAAACTAAATCGAACGTGCATGCGCAACGCATAACAAGTCTCTCAATAATTCAAATACCTTTTAATCGTTTCCAAAAGTCCTCTGAACTTCAATTCAACTCAAAAGCTAACATAGGAAGCGCGAGAGACGTTTGGCAGAAAATGGCACCAAAGCTAATCAACCAATCACGGGCAACTTCACCTATGGCCACTCTCTCCCCATACAGGCTCTCTAGCCTGCAGCAGCCGAACGACGTGGCCAGCGCACGCCACTGGGTACAGAGGCCGGCGCAAGCAACGGCGAGCCGCGGCTTTTACCAGACTCTGCACCTCTGGCCGGAGCGACGCGTTCGGCGGCAGGCGTCGGCAGCGTGCTGCCTTCATCTCCCGAACTGCGCTCGGCACTCGTGGCGACGCGGCTGACGTCGCAGAGCGTATCGACAGGGGGATGCCAGACTACCGCGGCGTGCGCACACACGGCTCGCACGACGCGGGGGCAGCAACCACCGCCGTCCTGGATGTCGCAGACACCTGCCCACTCACACAAGGCGAGGGCAAGGCAGCCTGTGAGCCCACCACGCTGCTGCGGGTCAGGACCGCCGCGTAGGTTAATCCTAAGTCCAGCTGGTCTGTCCTACTAGCTTAGGGGACCGGACTGGTCTGTGGCCATAGCCCCTCTCTATTATCTAAGGCTAGGCGGCCTGTGGTACTAACTTCCCGGGCCGCTGTCGCCTGGGGCTTTCGCCCAGCACTAACTAAGGACGAAGGGCCTGTCCTCCTAGCTTCGGGGGCCCTCGCCTGTGACCTCCCGCCGGCCGACCTCTCTGGGTGCCCCAGAGTGCCGGACACAGCATCGTGTCCCATACTCACTCTCCCCCGACCGGCATCGCCAGGGGTAGCGGATGCTGCATTGCAGATCCGCAGATGGCCGCTTTCATCTTCAGCCGCGGGTCGCGTCGGCCGCAAAACTCGCACTCGAAAACGGGAGTCTTTTCCGGGTCGTGCAGCCTTCTGTATTGGAGGAGAAGGGCCGAGTGGTCCTTATACTCGCCAAAGGTTGGCCTGCCGGCAGCCTTGGTGACGAAGCAGATCCGGCAGCGGAAGACCTCCGTCGGCAGCGTCACCACCAGCTCCATCGTTCAAGTCGCGGACCTGAAACAGAAAAATAAACGCGACCGCTTCTCGGTGCAGAAATCGGTCCATTTTAGCCCATATTAAGTTTATAAGAACAGATTTTTTAGTCATTGAGGTAATACTTGGGAAGGAACGTAGGAGAGGTTCACAGTCGGTAAGGAGAAAATAGCCGCGAAGGTGTAGCTCTACGGCGGCTGCCGGACACCGGAGCATCACACTTCGGGCCGACGTAACTAAGAATTATCTCGGAAATATAAGATCTTGGGTTCTGGCCAAGATGGAGAGAGTCATAATCTTGTGTTTAGCCCCAGTGGAGACCCAGACGTAGCTGGCCGGGGGAAAAAAAGGAAGACGAGCAGAGTGGAAGGCTCATACGTCGCTACCAACTCTGCCGCCGGTGTCGACAGCAAAGGCTGGACACACAGGAGACCGGTCTGCATCTGCCTCCCTGCGGATCGCTGAACCTCGATCGAGGAAGGGCCAGATGGGGCCTGAGCATCTCGCAACCCTCAGTCATAATCGGGAGATAAAGAGGGAGGAAGTATTCAATGCAGGGCAGGTCCGGCATTAACACCGGCAGTTGCTACCCTCACAGCAAGGCCGGCCACGTTCCAGAGCCTGCTGCTGCAGCTTCGCCATATTCGGGTGCTGGAAGACCAGTGACTAAAGAATATACATCGCATATAAGTGTGTTTTTTATCCGACCTTGCCAGCATTAAGCTGATAAGAACAGATTTTTATTTATCGAGATAATTCTTAGTTACATTTTTACGAAGTATAAATTTAGGAAAAGAATATTCATGACTCTATACAATGCGAGTTTTACAGATTTAGTAAGTTTAGATAAAATTTAGAGAAACGGTTCTAACCGTACATAAGTATTGTATTACTATTCTAGTTCGTGGGTTAAGCCCACTACTTAAATATTGAGAGACCGCGTTAGGCGCGGGTACTTACGTATGTCATCCTTAAGAGTATTACCGCGATAGGCGCGGCCTTACTTATGTCAGACCACGGTAGGTTGGACCTAATTTAGGGGCTATTTTATTTTTCCATTCTTCTCCATGCCCTGACAGCACACTGCACATGCACGGCTGCCAGCGGCTGGTGCGCCACGCACGCAGGCGGGTCACACTCAGCCGGACTTCTCCCCTCTGTCCGCCTTGCGGCAGACGTCACTGGGGTGTCGTGGCAGGAGGGCGTTGCTTCCCACGCTGGCTGGAGACTGCCGGGCAGTAGGCACACGTTTGGCGCCGCCTAGCACCGCGCCAACCGAGGTGGGGGCCATATTCGGCGGACACCACGGAGGGAGGGGCACCCGGCAGCACCGCACGCACCGCTACTGACTCGGCACTGCTGCAGTGCGGCGCGAAGATGGTGTAGCGCCGCAGGTCCCTCGTCGTGGAGGAGAATCTCGACACCGACGTCACGAAGGCACCGACCTCGAAGTTCTCCGACGACTGCAGTCTCGAGGGTCTCGCAGCCTGACGTCAGAGCATGCCACAGCCTAGGGGGACACATACTGGCGGTAGCCAGTAATGTGTTCCATATAAATGTCGCGGGACCACTTGATGGTGTCAGAAACCATCAGCCGCCGCATCAGTTGGCAGTAGCGGCTAGCGATGCCTAGGTGCCGGAGCACTGCATCGTTCTGGCGGTCCCACGCCCCCAGACTGCCGACAACCAGGGCGTCGACAGTGACGGAATAGCCGCGAGTGGCTAATCCGCGCGCAACGTCGGCGTACTTTATCTTCTTCAGTTGCCGAGCGTTGTCGAGCGCAATCCGCCTATTCTCGAAGGGGATCGTCACATCGACGATGGTCACAGTCTTCGCGGCCTCGTCAGTTATTACGAGGTCCGGACGCAGCCCACTGCTGTCCCCTATGACAGCTTGGTTGATCCTGATGTCAGGAACAGCAGTGTTTCCTCTTCTTGGCCGTCCAGCGACTGCTGCCGCGAGGCGGTTGAGGACCGCGTTGTGGCGATACTGCAGGGCTGCTGAGTGCACCATAGACGCGTTGATCACGTGTGGGAGCGTCTCATTGTTGTGGCCACAGCGTCGGCAGGCTTTGTTGTTGTTTGCCCGCCCATCGAAGCGGCGACAACCGTTCAGAGGCACGACTCCGAGCCTGGCGCGGTGAATGAAGCGCCAGTCTGCGAAGCGAGTGTATTTGCCTCCCGCCATGAAGTGGTTGGACGCTGTGGACTCCCTGGTGCACTCGAATACCTTCCCCTGGTCAGGTTTTCTGAGTAGGAGGTTGGGCAGGCGCTGCCTCAGACACTCGCGGAGCGTCCGCGAGAGAAGACGTTTGGCGCCCCCTCCCACCCGGACATGCTCGACGCCAGTGTTGGCGGTGCGTCCCACGCTGCCATCATCGTGCTGCGGTCCATCGCCGCCATCTTCGAGGTGTCGTGTAGTCCCAGGCGCCGCCCCCTCCGTGGCCGGCTGCGTCACCCCTCCGATGCCGCCGTGTTCCGCGTCGTCAGCGATGGCGGGTCGGCCGTTGACCTCCACCTGCAACTCAGAGAGCAGTTCACTCCAGCGCCAGGTGACGCCACGCGGCGCTAGGCGCGTCCACAGTGACTGGATGCCGCCTCCGTCACGTGCGAGGTGACCCTCAGTGCTGCCGCTCAGGTATGTGGCCAAGTCGGGTCGACTCGGCTCCCTCCCCAGTCGGCGGCGCGCGGCCGTAGATAGAGTGGCCCAGGCGATGTCGCGGACGGTGGCGTCGTCGCAGTGCAGCATGCGGAAGCCGTGGACGATCGTCGAGATGACCGCAGCGTCCGCGAGCGGCGTCAGGCCGCATCCTCCCTCTCCCAGCGCGAGGTACAGCTGTTCAGTGGACGCACGCTGTGGAAGGAAGAGCCATGATTTGACAGCCGCTTTCACTGCCTTGTCGAGTGCAGATAGCGGCCCCTTGCGTACCGCTCCGCCCCGCATGACAAAGTCAAGCCTAGGGAGGAGGAAGACACGCACAGCGTCAATCTTCTGCCAGGGAGCCAGCAGGGAAGCGTCCAGGTGCTGCAAGTCACGTCGAATTGCCGCGATCGCATCCGTTGGCGTCTGCGAGACTTTGTACCCGGTGGGAACGCCAAGATGGAGGTAGGCGTCACCCGCACCGAGCACGGCTGGTTCTCCCCCTTGCAGGGCGAATACCGAGGCTAGTGTCTGCCGACGGCGGATGTGAAGCGTGGCACACTTCGACGGCTTGAAGGTAAGCCCGGCCCACGTCGCCGCCTCACCCACAACATTGAGGAGCGTCTGCATCGCCTCTGAATCCCGCGCCAGAAGCACGATATCGTCCGCATACGCCAGTGCACTCACACTGACGCCGCTAAGCGGAATACCACACTCATTTCTGAGCGAGGTTGCGGCGCGAAGTACCGGCTCGAGCGCGAGGTTAAAGACGATGGGCGACAGTGGACAGCCCTGCTTGACCCCCGCCTGGATCTCTATCTCCTCCGTTAGTCCGTCAGATGTGCGGACGCGGGTGGAGCAACCATTGTACATATCGGCAATTAGCTGATGCAATTGCTCTGGCAGTCCCATCCTGCTCAGTACTCCAAGGAGGTGAGCGTGAGGCACTGAACCGAAGGCATTCGCCAGATCGAGCCAAGCAAAGCATGCTTGGCCTCCCCTGCGCCTTGCATCATCAATTGCCGTCTGCACAATGAAGTTGTGCTCGTAGCAGCCTTCAAACGTGCGGAAGCCCTTCTGTTCTGGGGAGAGCAGGTTCAAACGCTCTGCCCAGAGAGAAGTGCGGTCCGCAACGATTGCAGCAAAGAGCTTAGAGATGGTAGAGCTCAATGCTAAAGGCCGCCAGTTTGTCACGTCCGAGACGTCCCCTTTCTTGTGGATGAGGACGGTAGTGGATATTATCCACTGCACCTGAGTCTTCCGCTCATTCCAGCAGCGCGAGAAGATCTTAGCTAGCACGTGGCAGCCAGGATCCTCACGTCGCAAGTCCGAGTAGGTGACTCCGTCTGACCCAGGAGCAGTATTGCTCGCCTTCTGGAGCCGCTGTTGCACCTCTGAGGGGGTGATCGGCGGCAGGACTTCCTCGCTGACATCAGGAGGCGTGGTGGCGGCAAAGTCCGGGACAGCAGCTGGTGCATCTGAAATAGAAAAGTCAGATTTAGCATATACTTTCTTGAAGTGCTCCGTGAGCACGTTGCCATCGATTTGGCAGTACGGCGACGTCTCGCCAAGGACGCGCTGCATCGCCTTGCGCCGGTCCGCGCGGTACAGCTTCTGAATCTCAGACGCTGCATTCGCGTCGTACCGACGCTCGGCGGCCGCCGCGCGCCGTGCGCCACGTCCACCGCGCTGCCCACCGCGGCCGCGTGTAGGGGCAGGGGGAGGGGGATTGGCAGCAGCGTCGGCGCGGCCCTGGCCGCGGTGCGCTGCTGCTGGTGGCCCATCCTGTCGATCTCCGGCTGCCTGGCGTTGTGGCTTCGTCTCGGCGATCTCGGAGATGAAGTCCTCGACGACAGCGACGAATGCGTCCCACGGCTGGTCGTGGACGCTCTCCAGGGCCGCCAGCCAGCACCGCTGCCTCTCCGTTAGCCGAGCGTCGGCTGTGGCAGGGGAGGGTGGAGCTGCCTCGGTTGCGCCCTGTACGGAGGGTACAGGAGGGTTGGTCGAGTTTGGTGGAGGACAGGAGTTTTGCGGCGGAAGGTTGGGAGTGGGACGGTAGTTACGGCGTCGGCATCTCCTCATCTTGCTGCCATGTCTCGGAGATGCAGCTGCAGTCCCTCCGTTCACGTCGCGCCGCCCCGTCGTCTGCGTCGGTGGTGGTGCCGTGCTGCCATCTGGCGTGGGTCTCGCAGTGCTGCTTTCAGTCGCCGCGCCGGTGACAGGTGGCGCAGCGGTAGCAGCGGGGGTCGGTGTAGCTTGCGCCGGCCTGGCGCTCGGGTCGGGCGCACCGCGGCTGGTGTTCGCCGCGCCGCCAACAGATGGCCCAGCGGTCGCCCGCGCCCTGTCGCCGGAGCGAGATACACGAGGTGTAGCTCGCGCCGGCCGCCCAGACGCGGCCCTGAGATTTACAATTTTGTTTTGCTTTGTGACCGGCCGATTTGACCGAGCGGCTCTAGGCGCTACAGTCTGGAACCGCGAGACCGCTACGGTCGCAGGTTCGAATCCTGCCTCGGGCATGGATGTGTGTGATGTCCTTAGGTTAGTTAGGTTTAAGTAGTGCTAAGTTCTAGGTGACTGATGACCTCAGATGTTAAGTCCCATAGTCCTCAGTGCCATTTGCCATTTTCGTTTGTGTAAACTTCACGAAAATAAATACATTTCTTTCATGTTTTGGTCATATAAGCAATCTTTTACATTCATACATGAACTCCTTAATTACGAAACATTTGTGTTTGTTGGTGATCTTCACTTTGAACAGTTAGTATGAGCTACGTCGTTGTTACGCGATGTACGCTGCGTGTGTCCCTTACACACAAAAAATACAATTCGAAAATTTGTCCGATACATCAAAATAATCGGTTGTGGTCCCACTATAATCTGCTCCAATTTGAACCGAAGGTTTGAGTTATTCTGTGCTTGAACATCTGTTGGCAAGGAGCTGCATTTGTTTTAAAAACGCCATATAAGACTAGACGGTGTTGAAGAGCTGACGCAGCAAATACTGTATGCTATCTCAAAACCCTACCCAGTTTCTGAAGCCTTTGGAGAACGTTGCTGAAGGTGGGAATCACAAGCCTCCAACAGTTCACGAGACCACATCTTTACGAAACGCAGTACCAGACCAGATGAATGGCGTTAACAGTGTCTTACAAAAGAGAGCAGTTGAGTTTCAAATGGCTGTGGAATTTCTGAAATCGTTACAAAACTTCGTAACATCACAAAGTGTAAAAATGACAGCGAAATACACGATGATGGTAACACGGAGGAAACTGTGGTTCGTGGAAGAGAGATGATCATGACTGATATTTACGTACCAATAGTCAAGTTACGCTGAGAATTTCCTCATTGTATAAACGCTTAAAAGAAAGCTCTTTCCTGTATGGGTTTTTCGCTGAGTTCTGAGTGAAGTCTGTTGCCGAATTTAAGGTAGGTGCCCATAGCAACAAATAGATTCCTTGAAATCTGTTCTGCGGACTTTGAAGTGAATTTTGAAGATGAAGTGGTACATTTTAAGTATTTCATCTGGGAAATTGTTAAAAGTGGAGAAAAAAATTCCAGTTTCGTGGTCATATCAAGACGTGTATTAAAAATCAGATTTCCCAAATGTTGTGAAAGTGTTAAAAATTTATTTATACCTCAGTTACGAACGCTAAAAGGTAGTGAATTTATTCAGAACCAAAACTCCTGTAAATTCGTCATCGATCTTCAACGGTGCAAAGACGGCGGGCATAATGACAATTGAAAACGGTGTCTTGTGGAAAACAGACTAAAAAAATATCATGAAAGTTAGTACTGAAATAAAATTACGGAAAGTAGACGTTAACATATTGGCTGAATAAAACCAATTCTGTTTTACGATTTCAATTTCGAAATGTAACACTGTTTAATGACACCTGTAATTTATTTTCTATAGGGTATTATTAATTATTGTTGTTTGTTTAGTTCAATAAACTGTATTTACTAAATTAACCATTTGGAAAAATTAGGAGTTGCTTAGGAGATCGTTTTGGACGGCGGAGGGGGCGTTGCGGCTTCAACAAGATGTATTGGTGAACTGGATTTACTGTGTGAAGACTCGTGCAAACTTCCACAACACAATTCAATACTACAAATACTACCATGTTTCATTAAGGATTTGCTGTGCTTTCATACCGCTCCACGCGCTTCAGACGGCTATTCATACACTACAAAAATAGCGATACAAAACGAGCGTGTAACTACTGCAATGAAATCACTTGGCTTTTTATTTCCATGGACGAAACATATCTTACTTTAATCAATTAAATTCATGTTTCACTGAGTATTGCGTGTTCAATGTGATGCGTTATGTGGAATTTCAATAGTGTAGCAAACGTGTACGTGCGCAGAGTTGAGTTGATAGCCGCCAACACGAGTCACACTTAGGTGGTGTTTCTCAACTGCTAAACGAGATGGCAGCACGGACAGCCCGCAAAGAGTACTGTGGCCGATGTGCAGTGAGGAAATTTCGGCCGGTGTGCGCACGCCATGCAATCTTTCTTAAACGATTTTATAGAAATTATTCAGTAAAAAAAAAAAATCTTTTTGCGTTACTTATACCTTTACATGTCAGATCCACTATGCCGTGTCCAGAAATTCGTCAATGGTCATAGTTATCGTGATATTTGCGCTTACGTAATACACTGCGTAAATTTCAAAAAAAGTTTGCAACGAAAATCAGGGGTTTCTATGATTTTGCCTTTGGTGCATATTACATTATATTTTATTGCGTCGGAAATTTAACTAACGTACTAAATCTTTCTATAGACTTGGGTAGAGGTCTTGATCATTACCAACCTCGACAAAATTGATCTGATATAACACACCCATTTGCGATCACGCAAGCCAGCGATAAAGCCAGAACGAAATATCCAGAACATTCCTCATAATTCATAAGCTGTTTGAGGTATCAAAATGATCTTTTTGCAAAAGATAGCACGCTGAGAGGAGACTATTTTTTCATATGGTAATACAAAATTTCAGATTTAGCATGTTATTCCACTCACTACAGACCTTTTCGATGGAACTACGTAATTATTTATAAGGGCCATCGATAGCTGATGAAACGAGAAATACTGTGGATTTTGGATCAACATTACTGAAGACCTTACAGAGGATGTGCTTTCTCATAAGCTATTGACCTTACTTTTCCACCATTCGTCACTTAAAATTAATAAACCACTGTTTCAGAATTTTGTAGTAGTCTACACAACAAGTAGCATGTGCGCCAAAATATTATCTCAAATGTGCTATGGCAAAAGAAGCAAATTTTAGCGTGACAATAAAAGAAATGAGTTTCCTCCCCCTTACCCAGTGTGGCTAGTGTCTCAAAATCAGAAGTAGGTCTGGCAGTTGGCTGAAACAGGAATGTAGAACCTTGACTCCCCTCGCTCGCCACATTTGCGGCGCTGTATTGAATTCAACAAATATCGTTTCTTTTTGCATTACAGTGCGGTCATTGTAGTTATGGGATAATGATATGTACATATACAAAAGGCGGTAATATCGTGTACACAACATTTTTCCAACAACAGTTAGCATCACCAATTCCCATTTCTACCACAGGGAGACCAGATGTACGAAATCAGAAACTGAAATGAATCTATGTTTTGTGGAAACTTTAGTTAACACTACCTTTATGTACTAGATTTGTGTTAAAATACTTTGTTTACACTACAACTACGCAGCTCACAGTACCATTCTGTTGACACTCACTCAAATAAGAACTCTTCTATTAGTAATAGAGCAAATATTTTATTTTTTGTGGTTGCTACATCCAAACAAATGAGGAAAATGATTTCTAGTTTTGCGTTTTAATTTCAAACATTGAAACTTTGTTTTAATTTCGTCTGTAAATACAATAATCTTTTTAGAATTTGTGTGAAAATTTTGCAGTGTATTACATGTAGTGACGTAACGTGCGATTCTTACAGTCTAACACTAAACTTGTAAACATTGTGACCTGAAGCAATAGACAATGCACAAAAAAGTGCGAGTGACAAACTCCTTGCTATATGAAAGCGTTGCATAGTACCAAACACAGAACTTTATTTATTCAGTATGACCACATTTATTCTCCATTTTTTTATGCTGCACGTTACTTAAAAACGTGCTGTTTCAAAATATACGGGACATTTAACAAAAAACGGGACAGTGTACGACCATTACTCTCTTTGTCGAAACAATGGGACGCTTAAGCTAAATGATAATCACATAAAATATAGGGCATCTGGTCACCCAGTTCAACCTCACCCCTTCTTCAGTCACAACAGGCAATCCTACCCCCTCGCTATTACGCACCAGTCCTCCATGCTTATACCGTCACATTCGTACCTTCCTCACGGCCGACCTTTCCCCCACAACAGACTCCTTAACTTAGGGCACGTCTTCCCGGTTCTTAATGCTAGGAAAGTGCTTTTTTTTAATATCAGTGTTTCGGCATAAAGTTTTACATGTTTTTAAACGTGCGCTAACTGTGCTTCGTTTTACCTTTTATTGTTACTGTTTCAAACAGATAGTGGAAGAGGTACTTCTAAATTATTTCTAAAAATTACGATTTTGTTTTTCACCTCTACGAAGTTTCAGATTCAATGTAAATATCTCCCCAACTTATTTTCCGTTTCTTTTTCACGTCATTTAATTTTTGTCAACCAGCTGATTCAAATCAGTACTTTAATTGCCACTGAAACTTTGTGAAGATGTGAATTATCTTGAAGAAAGATGAGTTTTTATTTTCTTTTGTAATTCACGCCTCATCTTAATATGTTTATCATCTCCCACTCTCGCACTACCAAATGCTATTAAGCACTATCGTTTTACTCTTTGCAGGTTAATCAATATAAAGAATCCATTTTGTGTACCATACCTGTAAACACTCACAATTCAGGCTTTTTTGACAGTTGAAACCGATTTCATCCTTTCGCTGCAAAATCATCAGCCTCGACTTAGTATTTTGATTGGTCTACATTTCTGACAGCAAGTGAGGTGGTGCAGTGATTAGCACACTGTACTCGTATTCTGGAGGATGACGGCTCAAATACCTGTCTGGCCATTCAGATTTACGTTTTAAGTAATTCAGGGGTACTTCTCCAAGTAAATGTCAGAACTGTTACTTTGAAAAAGGAACAACCTACTTCCTTCCATATCCTTTCGAAATCAGGCTTGTGCTCCTCCTTTCATGACCGCAGTGTTGAGAGAATGTTAAACACAATTCTTCCGTTCTTCATTTGTGATGCATCCTTGTCTTATTCACAGAAACAAACTGAAATACAAAAACATTTAATTCTCTTTAAAATGTCCCAAAAATACTGAGAAATAAACTTCGGTTTTAACTTCAGTAAGAAGTAACATTTTTCACGATCATTTTACGCAAAGCTTTCTACTAGTTAATTATTTATATAAAATGTACTGCACTCATCTGACGTGTTGATGGCATTAGGTATTTCACAGAGCTGTAACTGCTGATCGTAGAGGTCATATATGGCACTTTTTCAATGTTTTAATCCAGAGATAGCCCTAACCTATCGGTTGCAGAGATGTGCGCACTTCCATAGCATTCCCAGCTGATGTTCATGCTAGGAAGACAAGCTAATCCAGCTTTAGTCTTCAAAAATATAACAGGGGTCTTTATTTTGTTTTATGATTTACACAGAAAGACATGTTTTAGAATCTTCATTTATTATCACACATAAAAGACTAAAGAATAATTCGTTATTCAACTTTAAAATAAAAATATTTTCAGTTAAACGTTGAGTCTGAAGTGTGAGGATGTGTCACTCATGTAACACTGAACTGTTGTCCATGTCTGCTTGTAAAATAAAATTTATGATAAGGCAGGTTTGGGCATAAATGTCTAATTAGCTTAGGGGAGAATGGTGCACTCAGCCATCGGTGCTCTGTGTGATGGATGCCCACAGAACACCTCCCTCCCCATATTCCTCCACCTCACACTTCATGTAGCGCGGCTGTTTTCACGTGTTGTTGCAGTTTTGAAACGTGCTACAAGTGAATCACGCTGAAGAGTGGCTACATTCGAATTGAGCTGTCCATTCCTTAACTGTTTACAATAAAACAGTGCACTCTGTATATTTCCTCATCGCCTTTGGATGTACACTCCTGGAAATGGAAAAAAGAACACATTGACACCGGTGTGTCAGACCCACCATACTTGCTCCCGACACTGCGAGAGGGCTGTACAAGCAATGATCACACGCACGGCACAGCGGACACACCAGGAACCGCGGTGTTGGCCGTCGAATGGAGCTAGCTGCGCAGCATTTGTGCACCGCCGCCGTCAGTGTCAGCCAGTTTGCCGTGGCATACGGAGCTCCATCGCAGTCTTTAACACTGGTAGCATGCCGCGACAGCGTGGACGTGAACCGTATGTGCAGTTGACGGACTTTGAGCGAGGGCGTATAGTGGGCATGCGGGAGGCCGGGTGGACGTACCGCCGAATTGCTCAACACGTGGGGCGTGAGGTCTCCACAGTACATCGATGTTGTCGCCAGTGGTCGGCGGAAGGTGTACGTGCCCGTCGACCTGGGACCGGACCGCAGCGACGCACGGATGCACGCCAAGAGCGTAGGATCCTACGCAGTGCCGTAGGGGACCGCACCGCCACTTCCCAGCAAATTAGGGACACTGTTGCTCCTGGGGTATCGGCGAGGACCATTCGCAACCGTCCCCATGAAGCTGGGCTACGGTCCCGCACACCGTTAGGCCGTCTTCCGCTCACGCCCCAACATCGTGCAGCCCGCCTCCAGTGGTGTCGCGACAGGCGTGAATGGGGGGACGAATGGAGACGAGTCGTCTTCAGCGATGAGAGTCGCTTCTGCCTTGGTGCCAATGATGGTCGTATGCGTGTTTGGCGCAGTGCAGGTGAGCGCCACAATCAGGACTGCATACGACCGAGGCATACAGGGCCAACACCCGGCATCATGGTGTGGGGAGCGATCTCCTACACTGGCCGTACACCACTGGTGATCGTCGAGGGGACACTGAATAGTGCACGGTACATCCAAACCGTCATCGAACCCATCGTTCTACCATTCCTAGACCGGCAAGGGAACTTGCTGTTCCAACAGGACAATGCACGTTCGAATGTATCCCGTGCCACCCAACGTGCTCTAGAAGGTGTAAGTCAACTACCCTGGCCAGCTAGATCTCCGGATCTGTCCCCCATTGAGCATGTTTGGGACTGGATGAAGCGTCGTCTCACGCGGTCTGCACGTCCAGCACGAACGCTGGTCCAACTGAGGCGCCAGGTGGAAATGGCATGGCAAGCCGTTCCACAGGACTACATCCAGCATCTCTACGATCGTCTCCATGGGAGAATAGCAGCCTGCATTGCTGCGAAAGGTGGATATACACTGTACTAGTGCCGACATTGTGCATGCTCTGTTGCCTGTGGCTATGTGCCTGTGGTTCTGTCAGTGTGATCATGTGATGTATCTGACCCCAGGAATGTGCCAATAAAGTTTCCCCATCCTGGGACAATGAATTCACGGTGTTCTTATTTCAATTTCCAGGAGTGTATTACGGTTGGTGATAAATTATTCAAAATGAAGACATTCGAGATGGTGCAGACTTTCAGTTTATCTATTAGGTCGAAATATATATAGCAACGCAGCTTCAGAAAGTTAATATGTATGAAATAGTTTCACAAATCAGATTGACAATTGATGTACGTTGTTGTGCAATATAAAGAAAAATATCAACAAATTCATTGATATCACTTCCGTCTCTGTATCCAACGAAGAAATTTCGCACCTCAGATACGTATACAGCCAACATAAAAATTGTACGATGCGGTGGAGGCAATAGAAAAGGACAGAATGACATGTTACACCACCCTTCTTTTCTTCAGACATAAAACACACTCAGTAGCTGTACTGGGTGGTGTTTTATACACTACTGGCCGTTAAAATTGCTACACCAAGAAGAAATGCATATGATAAACGGGTATTCATTGGACAAATATATTATGCTAGAACTGACATGTGATTACATTTTCACGCAATTTGGGTGCATAGATCCTGAGAAATCAGTACCCAGAACAACCACCTCTGGCCTTAATAACGACCTTGATATGCCTGTGCATTGAGTCAAACAGAGCTTGGATGGCGTGTACAGGTACAGCTGCCCATGCAGCTTCAACACGATACCACAGTTCATCAGGAGTAGTGACTGGCGTATTGTGAAGAGCCAGTTGCTCGGCCACCGTTGACCAGACGTTTTCAATTGGTGAGAGATCTGGATAATGTGCTGGCCAGGCAGTAATCGAACATTTTCTGTACCCAGAAATGCCCGTACAGGACCTGCAACATGCGGTCGTGCATTATCCTGCTGAAATGTATGGTTTCGCAGGTATCGAATGAAGGGTACAGCCACGGGTCGTAACAAATCTGAAATGTAACGTCCACTGTTCAAAGTGCCGTCAATGCGAACAAGAGGTGACCGAGACGTGTAACCAGTGGCACCCCATACCATCACGCCGGATGCTACGCCAGTATGGCTGTAAACAGAACCTGGATTCATCCGAATACATGACGTTTTGCCATTCGTGCACCCAGGTTCGTCGTTGAGTACACCATCGCAGGCACTCCTGTCTGTGATGCTGCATCAAGGGTAACCGCAGCCATGGTCTCCGAGCTGATGGTCCATGCTGCTGCAAACGTCGTCGAACTGTTCGTGCATATGGTTTTTGTCTTGCAAACGTCCCCATCTGTTGACTCAGGGATCGAGACGTGGCTGCACGATCCGTTACAGCCATGCTGATAAGATGCCTGTCATCTCGACTGCTAGTGGTACGAGGCCGTTGGGGTCCAACACGGCGTTCCGTATTACCCTCCTGAACCCACCGATTCAATATTCCGCTAACAGGTATTGGATCTCGACCAACGCGAGCGGCAATGTCGCGATACGATAAACCGCAATCGTGATAGGCTACAATCCGACCTTTATCAAAGTCGGAAACGTGATGGTACGCATTTCTCCTCCTTACACGAGGCATCACAACAACGTTTCACCAGGCAACGGCGGTCAACCGCTGTTTGTGTATGAGAAATCGGTTGGAAACTTTCCGCATGTCAGCACGTTGTAGGTGTCGCCACCGGCGCCAACCTAGTGTGAATGCTCTGAAAAGCTAATCACTTGCATATCACAGCATCTTCTTCATGTCGGTTATATTTCGCGTCTGTAGCACGTCATCTTCGTGATGTAGCAATTTTAATGGCCAGTAGTGTATAATAACACATGTACATGAAAGGTGTGGTGTCAGGCAATCGGTGATGGTTAGCACCTGTGACACTGAATCTGGATTTACATCCGGATCTACGTCTGTACAGTGTGTGGAAGAAGGTATTTGGAGCATGGATAGGATATTCCTTGTTACCCGCTATGAGCCTCTACAGCTGAGAGGGCGACCTGCCTTTATGTTCCCGGTGCTGCAAGGGATTTTCCCTTTGTGAGAGGGCTGGAATTAAAGAGCTACTGGAATGAGGAGTAGCGGCCCTCAGCTCAGCAAAGTCTACAATGGGCGGAAGAGTGGTGTGCTGAAACCCCACACACCTTAATACCGCATCCAAATGGCACCATAGGCTGAGGATGGCATTGTGGCCGGTCTGAGGCAAGAACAGTGGATCTTTCCTGTTCAAATGGTTCAAATGGCTCTGAGCACTATGGGACTCAACTGCTGTGGTCATCAGTCCCCTAGAACTTAAAACTACTTAAACCTAACTAACCTAAGGACATCACACACATCCTTGCCCGAGGCAGGATTCGAACCTGCGACCGCAGCAGTCGCACGGTTCCGGACTGCGCGCCTAGAACCGCGAGACCACCGAGGCCGGCGATCTTTCCTGTCTTCCATGTTTGCATTCATGAGTGGTGTGTAGGAAGATCGACTGTTGGTAAACTTCTGTACGAGTTTTAATGTCATTTTACCGCCGTGGTCATTTTGCGAAATATGCAAGGCATTTTCGGAAAGTAATTGTACTAAATGTTTATTTTTTTTTGAAAAAATACAAGACATCGTTAATAAACTTCTTGACTACTTTTTCACATAGTCGCCGTCCTGTTCAATGCAAGTAGTGAGCCGTGGCACAAGCGTCTTTGTGGCATCCTCGAAGAACTCTCACTTCAGAACCTCTTTCTGCACCTGCTTGTCGGTTAAAAAATTTAATGCCATTCACGTGTGGTTTCAAAATGGCTCTGAGCACTATGGGACTTACTGCTGAGGTCATCAGCCCCCTAGAACTTAGAACTACTTAAACGCAACTAACCTACGGATATCACACACATCCATGCCCGAGGCAGGATTCGAACCTGCGACCGTAGCGGTCGCGCGGTTCCAGACTGTAGCGCCTATAACAGCTCGGCCACCTCGGCAGGCCGTGTGGCTTCAAGGAGATGAAAAGATAACCTGAAGGCGCGAAATCAGGGGCTCTGGAAGAGGGCTCAAACATCCCAATCAGGTGAGTCCATGGGCACTTTGGTGGCTAAGACTGTGCGAGGACAGGCGTTGTCGTGTAACAGGCACACTCCTCCCGTTAGCACTGCCCTCCTTTTGTTTTGGATACTCCTTTGAGTTTTCTTAGGGTCTCACAAAATCGTTGTGCATTGACGGTCTCCCCCTGAGGCAGAAATTCGACCCAAATGGTACCTTTTCGGTTCCCAAACATTGAGGCCATAATTTTTTCCCGAAATTGTTGTTTTGAATATTTTGGAAAATGAGGAATTAGTGTGGCGCCACTATGAGACTGTTTCATGCGTGTAATGAGCCACCCACGTTTCATTTCCAGTCACAATAGCGCTCAGTAATTCCTATCGTTTCAGTTTACGTCGCTCAAGAAACCTGATGGCGCTACTGACCCACTTCTTCCGATGCTGCTCTGAAAGATATCTTGCGCACAGTTTCCGATGTTGTTGTTGTGGTCTTCAGCCCTGAGACTATTTTGATGCAGCTCTCCATGCTACTCTATCCTGTACAAGCTTCTTGATCTCCCAGTACCTATTGCAACCTACATCCTTCTGAATCTGCTTAGTGTATTCATCTCTTCGATTCCCTCTACGATTTTTACCCTCCACGCTGCCCTCAAATGCTAAATTCGTGACCCCTTGATGCCTCAGAACATGCCCTACCAACCGGTCCCTTCTTCTTGTCAAGTTGTGCCACGAACTCCTCTTCTCCCCAATTCTGTTCAATACCTCATTAGTTATGTGATCTACCCATCTAATCTTCAGCATTCTTCTGTAGCACCACATTTCGAAAGCTTCTATCCTCTTCTTGTCCAAACTAGTTATCGTCCATGTTCCACTTCCATACAAATGCTTTCAAAAACTACTTCCTGACACTTAAATCTATGCTCGACATAAACAAATTTCTCTTCTTCAGAAACGCTTTCCTTGCCATTGCCAGTCTACATTTTATATCTTCTCTACTTCGACCATCATCAGTTATTTTGCTCCCCAAATAGCAAAACTCCTTTACTACTTTAAGTGTCTCATTTCCTAATCTAATTCCCTTAATTCGACTACATTCCATTATCCTCGTTTTGCTTTTTGTTGATGTTCATCTTATACCCTCCTTTCAAGACACTGTCCATTCCGTTCAACTGCTCTTCCAAGTCCTTTGCTGTCTCTGACAAAATTACAGTGTCATCGGTGAACCTCAAAGTTTTTATTTCTTCTCCATGGATTGTAATACCTACTCCGAATTTTTCTTGTGCTTCCTTTACTGCTTGCTCAATATACAGATTGAATAACATCGCGGAGAGGCTACAACCTTGTCTCACTCCCTTCCCAACCGCTGCTTCCCTTTCATGCCCCTCGACTCTCATAACTGCCATCTGGTTTCTGTACAAATTGTAAATAGCCTTTCGCTCCCTGTATTTTGCCTCTGCCACCTCCAGAATTTGAAAGAGAGTATTCCAGTCAACACTGTCAAAAGTTTTCTCTAAGTCTACAAATGCTAGAAACGTAGGTTTGCCTTTCCATAATCTCTTTTCTAAGATAAGTCGTAGGGTCAGTATTGCCTCACGTGTTCCAACATTTCTACGGAATCCAAACTGATCTTCGCCGAGGTCGGCTTCTACCAGTTTTTCCATTTGTGACTCGGCAGTCTCCATGAAGAGTTATTTCGATGTTATGCACCATCTCATCAGTCGAAATGGAAGGTCTTCCACTCCTCTGTTTCTCATGAACGTGTGTTCCACCTCCTCTAAACTCCGTGCAAAATTTTTGGAAATTTGTGGTAAGGTCTTATGGGACCAAACTGCTGACGTCATCGGTCCCTAAGCTTACACACTACTTTATGTAACTTAAACGAACTTACGCTAAGGACAAAACACACACCCATGTCCGATGGAGGACTCTAACCTCCGACGAGGGGGAGCAGCGCGAACCGTGACGAGGCGCCCGAGACCACACGGCTACTCGGCGCGGCCTAAACACCGTGCACCACGATAATACACTTGCTCTGTTCATAACCCCTTCGGCGTAAACATTTCAGCGGTGTTATTCCTCACGCGAGTAGGAAGTGGGTCATACGAAGTGGCTCGCACTTGGCGAGATTTTTATCGGCATCTGTCAAGCAAGTGGACACTAAAACGGCAGTTTACATACTACCGTGCTCCTGCGATGCTCGCTGTTGTCAGGGGATTCCCTCTACCACTCAGACTTGCAAACCTTAAAAATTCTAAAAACCACAGTCCGTTATGGTAACAGTACACTTACTTTCTGGACATGCCTCGTATGTGCGTTGAAGAAGTACGTTCCCAGAGTGAGATTTTCACTCTGCAGCGGTGTATGCGCTGATATGAAACTTCCTGGCGGATTAAAACTGTGTGCCAGACCGAGACTCGAACTCGGGACTTTTGCCTTTCGCGGGCAAGTGCTCTACAATCTGAGCTAACCAAGCACGACTCACTGCCCGTCCTCACAGCTTTACTTCTCCCAGTATCTCATCTCGAAGGGGAGTTTCTGTAAAGTTTGGAAGGTGTAGACGAGATACTGGCAGAAGTAAAGCTGTGAGGACGGGCAGTGAGTCGTGCTTGGTTAGCTCAGATTGTAGAGCACTTGCCCGTGAAAGGGAAAGGTTCCGAGTTCGAGTCTCGGTACGGCACACAGTTTTAATCTGCCAGGAAGTTTCGAAGAAGTACGTTGCCCGACCCTTCTCGGAATATACACCCACGAAATTTTGACCCTAAATCTCACCGACGTGTACAACGTGTATCTCTTAACGTCTTCCACTAGGGTTTGTTGAGCATCTCCGCATCGCTACGACACTTACTAACCAACACTTAATGCAGTCCAGTGCTCTGCTTTGAATCTTCTTTATCTCATCTACTGATGCTAACTAGTAAGAGTCCCACACTGACGAGCGATTCTAGAAAATCGTCTGAACGAGTGATTTGTAAGCCACTTCTTTTGTGGATGGAGTACCCCCATCAATCAAAAAGTCTAGAGACTGACTTTATTAAAAAATAGAGAAAAGTTAAGATGGTGGTTTCAAGTGTTCCACATAATCTCCCCTCACTACGATTCACGGAACATTCATACAACCATGTGGATCTGTCAATGTTCTTCCTTGGGATGTTGTTCAGTTCGTCACAGTGGCTTGACTGTCGGTTATGCCATCAAAGCTTTGACCCTTCATGTGAATTTCTGCACTTTGTAGTAGGTTCATGTTGATAATATCAAGTCACTTCACCCATGATGCCTTTTTTCCAGAAAAGACTATACTCATTCTGGAAAAAGTTTCGTTTAGAGATGTTCAGTGCACGTTGCTTCATTGCGATTTATGACAAGACAACGCTGACACAGCACGACCGTACATCCACTGCACAGCACCGCCAGCTCACAACTTACTGGTCGAAAACACATCTCTTGTTTACAGTTGTTCATCCAGCTCCCACCATAGTCACAGCCCTAACGTCGCCTACACACTGAGGTGACAGGAGTCACGGGATAGCGATAAGCACATGTACTACTACAGATCATATGCATGGGATATCGGATTTCGTAAATCGTTAGGGAATTCAGTATTCCGAGATCCGCAGTGCCAAGTGTGTGTCGAGAACATCAAATTTCAGGCATTACTTCTCACGAGGGAGAGTCGGAAAGTGTCGGGCGCTCTTTAAGACTAATGGCAGATGCTGTTGTCTGTACCAAAGTATCAACGCCAAAACATAGTAAGAATCTGCTGAACGACCTGGCAGAGAATTGATGAATGGTCCAGGCTCTGGAAGTTGACCCTGAACGTAAACAAAAGTAACATATTGTACATACATAGTAAAAGAAATCCACTACTGTACAGCTACACTATTGAAGACAAATGGCTGGAGACAGGATCTGCCGCAGAACATCTAGGTGTAACTATCCAGATCGACCACATAGAACACACAGTCGGAAAAGCCGACAGAAAACTCATATTCTTCGGAAGAATCTTAATGAAATGTAACTCATCCACGAAAGAAGTGGCTTATAAGGCGCTTGTTCGCCGATTCTTGAGTATTGTTCATCGATCTGTGATCCCTATCGGGTAGGACTGATAGAGAGACAAAGAAGATCCAACGAAGAGCGGCGGGATCGTTTAGATGGCGAGACAGAGTTACGGTGATGCTAAACAAACTCCACTGGCAGACGTTACAAGAGACGTTGTGCATCGTGGGAGATTACAAGTGAAATTTCGGGACAGCACTTTTCAGGAAAAGTCGGACAACGTATTACTTCCCCCCCACACACACATCTCGCGTATTGACCACGATGAGAAAACTCGAGAAATTAGAGCCAATACAGAAGCTTACCGACAATCATTCATCCCAGGCACTATTCACGGGTGGAACAGGGTTGGAGGGATCGGATAGTGGTACCCAAAGTATCCTCCACCACACACCATTAGGTGGCTTGCGGAGTATGATATAGATGTAGACGGACAACGCAGTGGCCAAAGTCGATCACTTAAAGGCCGAGAGCAGCAGGATTTGCGTAGAGTTGTCAGTGCTAACAGACAAGCAACACATTTTGAAATAACCGCAGAAATCAATGTGGGACGTACGACGAACGTACCCATTAGGACAGCGTGCCGAAATATGGCGTTAACGGGCTATGGCAGCAGAAGACCGACGCGAGTGCCTTTGCTAACAGCACATCATCGACTGTAGCACCCCTCCTGGGCTCGTGACCGTATCGGTTCGACTCCTGACGACTGCCGGCCGATGTGGCCGAGCGGTTCTAGGCGCTTTAGTCAGGAACCGCGCTGCTGCTACGGTCGCTGGTTCGAATCCTGCCTCGGGCATAGATGTGTGTGATGTCCTTAGGATAGTTAGGTTTAAGTAGTTCTAAGTCTCGGGGACTGATGACCTCAGATGTTTAAGTCCCATAGTGCTTAGAGCCATTTGATTTGAACCTTGACGACTGGAAAACGGTGTCCTTGTCGAAGGATTCCCGCTTTCAGATGAGAGAGCTAATCGTAGAGTTCAAGTGTGGCGGAGACACAAAATCAAGAACCCAAGTTGTCAACAAGGCATTGTGCAAGCAGTTGGTGGCCCCATGATGGTGTGGGTTGTCTATACGTGGAATGGACTGGGTCCTGTGGTCCAAGTGAACCCATCATTGAGTGGAAATGATTAAGTTCGGCCATTTGGTAACCATTTGCAGCCAAACAACGATGTAATTTTTATGGATGTCAGCGGTCCACAAATTGTTCACAGTTTGTCTGAAGAGCATTCTGGATAATTCGAGCGAACTGTTTGGCGACACAGATCGACAGACCTAAATCCCATCGAATATTATGGAACATAATCGAGAGGCAAGTTCGCGCACAAAATAATGCACCGGCGAAACTTTCGCAATTACGTACGATCATAGAGGCAGCATGTGTCAGCGAATTGTTGAGTCCATGCCACGTCGAGCTGCAGCACTACGCCGGGCGAAAGGATGTCCGACACGTTGGGGCGAGGTATCCCATGACTTCTGTCGCCACACTGTAAGCCAAGAATGAAATTCGTACATCCATAGATGAAATGGAGGACCGTGGGACGTCAGCTGGTATAAATTTATATCAAAAATGAAGGAATTCCTCCAGCTGTATTTTAAGGTGTCGATTTTATTTTGACAACTAGTTTCAACGTTGTAACAACGTCATCTTCTGGCCCATACACTTGTTGACGTCAACTTCATGCGGCTGATACTAGAAGTCAGTGGTGAGATACGGACGTGCTCCGTATGGAAGGTAACACTGGCCACACAGACATGCCTTGCGCAGAACTATTTCCAGTTCCAAGGGACCCTTTATAAACAATTAGATGGCTTAGCTATGGGTTCCCCTCTTAGTCCACTGTTGGCTAAAATATTTATGGACCATTTTGAACAAAATTTTCTAAAAATAGAGCCTTTGAGTGCAAACATCAAATACTGGTTTAGATATGTAGATGATGTCCTGTGTGTGTGGACTGGTGCTAAAAGACAACTCAACACATTCTTGAAAAACCTAAACAGTCAACTTAAAAATATCCAGTTCACTATGGAGATTGGCAATAAATCCATAAACTTCTTAGATCTCACCATTGACATCAGTACACACACACACACACACACACACACACACATACACACACACACACTGTTTCAAAATTTACAGAAAAACAACTACTACAGACACAGTAATACCTTCTTGCTCTCAACATCCCATAGCTCACAAACATGCAGCTTTTCACTCAATGGTACACCGTCTCATATCTATCCCCATGTCCAGAGATGATTTTAAAGCAGAGTTAGATACAATAAAATTTATTGCCACAGCCAATGGCTACAATCGAGTTCTTATTGACCACATCTTGTACAGGAAACAAAAACGGAAAATTATACCCACCCTCTATGCCCCACCTGCTTCCCCATCCACTGTCTGCAAGAAATCGTGTACACTACCATTTCTAGGTCAGGTATCACAGATTGTAGTCAAAGCACTGAAATCCTGCTAAATATAGGCTTTCCTACTATGACAGGAACACGACAGTCCAGTGTGTTTTTAATAGCAGAGACAAGATCCAGTTATTAGCCAACAGTGGGGTATACAAAATCACCTGTTCTGATTATGACAAATTTTACATTGGTCAGTCAGGCAGAGACATACCAACTAGGCTGGCAGAACATGAACGCAGCTGGAGGTTGCAGAATTCAGACTCTGCATTTGCTGAGCATGTACTGAGTGATGGTCACAACTACCAGCCAGTGTCCCATGTACTTCACTTAGCAAGCAAAGGCCATAAATTCAACCTGCTGGAAGCCATGGAAATTAACAAATATCTTGCTCACAGTCCAGATCTCATCCTTAATGACCAGACACAGCTCAACACTTCCCCTCTCCTAAACTTCATATAATCATCTTTGTTGTTCATTAATTCCCACACTCTCTCTTCCTACATATTCCCATTTTCCTGTATTCATTAAGTTGTTTTGTTTTGTTGAAGTTGTCTTTGTATTCCACATAGAATGTAGTTTCAATAGTTAAGGCTTTCTTTTAACTGGTACTTGTATTACTGTCCATGTTTAACACCCCTTGTAGTTGTCTCATCAAATACTGTTCATATTTTATTTTGCTTATTTATTTAATGAAAACTGTTACACAGCCACTGCTTTGATTATAATGTTAATGTTAAAATGCAGTACCACCACACTCTCAAACTGTAGGTTCCCTCAAACACCTCCATTTTCCTGCATTTATTTATTTCTGTGTATCTTATTGATATTGCTCAAGTTCCTTATGTATTCTGTATTTACATTGATAACTGTCTCTTCTTTTAATTGGTTGTGTATCACTCACCATGTTTCAATACTTCCTGATGCAGCCTTGTCTAGTACTAATTTTATTTTATTTTATTAGTTTTTAGAATGAGATTTTTCACTCTGCGGCGGAGTGTGTGCTGATATGAAACTTCCTGGCAGATTAAAACTGTGTGCCCCACCGAGACTCGAACTCGGGACCTTTGCCTTTCGTGGGCAAGTGCTCTACCATCTTTTTTTTCTTTTTTTCTTTTCTTTTTTTTTCTTTTTGAAAACCCTTTAATAAAATGGAACTACAAAAAAAAAAAAAAAAAACAAGTGCCACCGCCACTTTTCATCCTACAACAAAAAAATCTGGTCCACTTCAGGCGTTGGCTCCTGACTAAACCTACCCCAGAGAGCTGCCTATATACCAGGGGAAATATGGGAAATCAAGGTTAGGGCTATCCTTACAAACAAAACAAAATCTTCCTTTTTCTGAATTTTATTTTTATTGTTTTTATGTTTATTTTATTTAATTTTTTACTCTTTTTTGTTTAGTTTTGTTGTGTAATTGATCAGAGGCCTTCTGCGCTCCGCTGGTAATATGTTGAGTCACGTCTTCTCGAAATTGATGTGTTCCGTTCAACTGTTCAGAAATGATCATTTGTTCAAACAGGAAACCACCTTCTCTCTTGGCTTAACACATTCCAGCTGCGAGGCGGCTAGTGGAAAGCACTCCCAAGGAAGTTCGAGAAAAATTGTCTGTATTTTGGGTGACGGACAACGACATAATGACGGTCATTGAGGTAAGTCCAAAAATCGAGTACAGAGTTTACAGTTTGTCCAAATAAGTAGTAAATGGCATGTCCGCGAATCCAATTCACAGCATTGGTCTTTGTCCGAGGAAAATAGTCGCGTTCCGGACATAATAATGAAAGGGGAGTAATCCGATCCGGAATGTCCCGCGTTAGAAAAGCCACAATACGTCGAACCAAGTGCCAAACCTCCGCCGCCGGTCCGCAAACAAACCTATGTTCATCATTGTCTGGCGCTCCACACGTGGAACATAGAGGTGATTGGGCGAGGTGGATACGAGAAGGCGAAATTGGTTGATTTGCTTACCATTGACAGTTAGGTACCAGACAGATAGAACATTCGTGTCAAAGTAACAGGCGAACACCGCGCGCCATACATGACGCCAGTCAACCTGGGGGAACTTTTGTTCAATCGGGTTAGGTGGACGACCTAATTGGAGGACATTGTATACTGCCTTTGTCTTGAGTAAAAAGTGTCTTGGTAAGGTGAGGCGTAGATAACTGAGTTCCAGAAAGAAGTATCGTATATAATGGAACTGGGCCGGAACATCCGAGATCATCACTGGGGCTGACAGTGAGACCGGCGAATATGCCGACAGGAGGCGACCAGTGAGGCTCGTTGGGCAACGTGTCCATACCGTCATCTGGGAGCTGACAAATAGGGCGCGAGCTCTATCCGGCACGTGAAACAGACCTATCCCACCTCGTTCACGGGGAAGAGTAAGGGTTGCATAGTTAACTTTGAACAACACCCCAGAGCTGACGAAAGATGCCATCGCTGCCAACATGCGACGTGCCACAGTAAGTGGGAAAGTTAGAACTTGTGCTACATGGGGAACTCGGGATGCGATATATATATTGACATATTGAGCTCGTTGGAGAATATCTAGGGATCGAAGGCGATGGTCCATAAGACCTGCTCTGATCATTAAAAGGAGGCGTCGGCAGTTGATGGTGGCTGAACGCCGGAGACCAGATGGAAAAATCTATTCCCAAACAACGAATGGTATCAACGGTGGTGAGAGGTGTAACGCACTCGACGGGAAGTCCCGTGCCAATGAACATAACTTGTGAGTTACGTGCGTTTAAAGAGCTACCCAACGCCTCACCATAAGTCGCTACCCACGTCAAAACAGCTCGAACCCCGTCGGCATTACGTAAACAGATGACTACATTGTCAGCATAGGCCGTGCAACAGAATCGGTAGCGATCTATGGACAACCCTACCAAACGTTGTCTTAGTCCACATAGCAAGGATTCCAAGGAAAAGGAGTACAAAATTGCTGACAGAGGGCAACCTTGACGTACGGATCGACCTATTATGATCGATGGAGTGAGTCTGCCATTGTACGTTATCCTGGATGAGGCACCCCGCAGAAGGCGCATCACTACCGTGATAACGGCGACTGGGAAACCCATATGGTGGAGAACGGCCGTAAGGAACGAATGGTCGACCCTATCAAAAGCTTGACTAAAGTCCAAAGACGCAAGTGCCCCAGAGAGGCGTTGTGCCTGGGTAACGGCGATCATATCCCTGTAGCGGCATAAAGCCGTGCGGATATTATTATCCCCTCCCAAAGATGCTTGGTCTGGCGACACAACATATCGGGCAACGTTTTTAAGTCGTGCTGCCAAAAGGCGAGTGAAGATTTTCATATCACTGTTAAGGAGGGTGAGGGGCCGATAATCACTGATATTGTTGCCACCATGCAGTTTATGTACAGGAATAATAATTCCTTCCATGAAAGCGTCCGGCACAGGTACTTCCAGAGACATCAGTTTCCGACAGATGGAGGTGAAGGTGGACTCTAACAAATCACGGAAGGTGCGATAAAATTCGAGGGGAAGACCGTCGGGTCCTGGGGAACGATTGATGGTTCCTGCCCGGATCGCATCGCAGACTTCCTCATCAGTCACCTCTGACATCAAGTCAATCGCCGCATCTCCTGGGATACAACCGAAGTTGAGCTGTGTGACTTCCTCGATCAACTCTGGGGAATGTGGAATTGCGGCGTATAGCTGCTGGTAGTGGGCGTGAAGCACATTCCCTATTGCAGATTGGGTTACGTAGCGACGCCCTTCTTGATCTGTTAGGACGTGAACCAATTTTCGGCGTCGATTTTGGCGTTCTTGGATGATATGATCCATCGACGGATGTTCATGAGGCATGCGATCAGCAGTACGAGATCGTACTATCGCTCCTTCCAAATGCCTTCGCATGAGATTGGAGATTTGGGCCTTAGCATGGTTCATCCTTGTATGGCGCTCAGGGGAGGCTGGTATCGTGGAGCATTCTCGTAGGATCCTGTAGTAAAAGTCCATAGTGCTCTTCCTCCAGGCGACAACATCTTTGCCATACCGGATTAAAGTTTTTCGAAGAGCAGGTTTTGCACACTGGATCCACCAGGATATGGTAGACGGATACGTGGGTCGGCGTCTATTACATGTGATCCAAGTGTCTTCTATTAGAAGTCGACAGTCAGGTGAATTCAGAAGTGCTGTGTTCAGTTTCCATAAACCACGTCCGTGCCATACTGCCTGTCTTGTGAGAACAACATCACAGAAGTAAGCCTCATGATCTGAGAAAGCAACAGGCCAGATTTCAGCCCGTCGAGTGTGTTGAATTAGGGATCGCGAGATGTAGATGCGATCCAGTCGGCTAGAGGAGTGCGCAGTGTAGTACGTTAAGCCCAAAAGATCACCGTGAACATGTCTCCACGTGTCAACAAATTGTAGCCGCGTGACTACTGTTTCCAGAACTGCGCATGGTGAGTGACCCGGCAATTGATCCTGAGGTCGCTGGGTGCAGTTGAAGTCTCCACCCATGACCCAGTCATCTTGTGGTCCCATAAAAATGGATGTAACTTCATTCGCGAAGAAGGCATTGCGTTCACGACGGTAGCCGGAGCCCGACGGCGCATAAATGTTGACGATGTGTACACCAAAGAGAGTAAGGGCCATACCTCTGCCGTTGGGGAGGTATAGGACATCTTCGGCAGGAAGACCTTCGCGTAAGATGATGGCAACACCACTACCGGTGTCCGAAGCGGGAGAAAGATGCGCCGTGAAGCCATGTGGCGGTGAAAAATCGGCGACATGCACTTCCTGAAAAAGCGCAATATCTATGTCCGCATCATAAATCATATCGCGGAGCAGCGCTAGTTTGTGGGGCGCACGAATGGTCGCGAGGTTAATCATTGCGACACGATAATGCTGGTGTTGGAATCCCACAGGCACAGGTGGGGCTCCTTCTTCAGGAGCGAGAGGTCGTCGATCTTGCCGGTCCGCCGAAGAGGCTGCTATTGTGGAGAGTTTGCGGCCGCAGGCGCGGGCGCAACCGATGGGGGTGCCCCATCATCAGCAGCGTCCACCCCAGTCCCTTCGATCTCCACGTCGTCTGCCCAGGAGACTGATACTGCGATAGGGCATCGGCTGTGCACATCATCCACGTGGAGAGGAGACGTAGTTTTCGTCTCATCGGATAGGCTCTCTTCAACGTCGACCTGTTGGGGCGTTGGGGCGACGGCGCCAGTAAGGAGGGGTGTTCGTTGCCAGTGGTCGCCTGTGGCGGGTCTTTCGCATCAGACTTTTGGTCACCAAAGAGCGGTTTGTCGTCCATCTTCGGGTCTGCATCCCTGGTATCCATCTGTAGAATGGATTCATCAGGGGGTGTACGGCTACGTTTCTTTCTCTTTCGTGTCGACCCTTGTTTTCGTTCAGTGTCCGATTGCGGGTGGCTTTCGTCTGACTCCGGACCAGTCTGAAGGAAAGCAGAAGTAGGTACTACTCCCGGATCAACGTCCATCTCCGCAGCATTTTCAGTCACAGTGCTGTGATGATTCGGCAGGTCAGGATCTGGTGTCTGTGGCACCTCAGAAGGAATTTCAGGAGCGGTTGCATCTACCTGATCAGACGACGTCAACGGAGCAGGAAGTCCCTGTGTAGAGGTGCTACCTTCCTGGGCAACCTTGGCATATGTGACAGGGATCTGAGTGATCACCGCTGGGGACGCTCCCTCGCCGACCGGCGTGTGGGTCAGGCGGCGTCGCATGCAGGCGGATCTGACGTGGCCTTCTTGTCCACATCCCGCACATGTTCGGGGTTGGCCGTCGTATATGACAATGGCTCGCACCCCGCCAATTGTCAGGTATGATGGTATATGTTTTTTTCAGATCAATTTTGACCTGACGCACCCCATTAAGGACATGGTAGGTCGTGAAGGTTTGCCATTTTTCCTCTACGTAACCGATGACGTTACCGTATGGTTGTAACGCAGAGACAACTTCGTCCTTCGGCACTTCAAAAGGTAGTTCAAACACCATAATCGTGCGCGTGCGTTGACCGTACTCTGCGAGTTCAAGTGTTACAGCTCCGACGTGACCATCAGAGTATTTGAACTTAAGTCCGTTGGCATGGCGACGAATAACATCTTCACACACCTCGGTGTTTGTCATTTTAATATAAACGACACTACTCGTGATCGAAAAATGGATTCCGATAACGTGGTTAGGATCTAAACGAACTTCTTCACGTATGAACGTTTCAACTTCATGTGCACGAGGTCGCGCATGTTCAGCTGGGAAGGAAACTTTACGGGTCGCACGGCGGTAAGCGCTCGACATGTTCACGGTGGACGGACACAAGCCTTAAAGCTACGACGCGGAAGTAAACAACGCCTGCAGCGGAGCACTGGCCGGCGCGCGGGGCCGTCCGCACGCTGCCACGGCTGAGAGCCGACTGGCCATCTGAGCTACCGAAGCACGACTCACGCCCGATCCACACAGCTTTAAGTTTGGAAGGTAGGAGACGAGATACTGGCAGAAGTAAAGCTTTGAGGACCAGGCGTGAGTCGTGCTTCGGTAGATCAGATGGTAGAGCACTTGCCCGCGAAAGGCAAAGGTCCCGAGTTCGAGTCTCGGTCGGGCACACAGTTTTAATCTGCCAGGAAATTTTATTAGTTTTGTTTATTAATAGAAAACTGTTATGTAGGCATGCTGTTCCTATTTTGTGCTAAATGTTTTCCTGTCTACTCCATTGTTATTTATGTACTGTTCAGTTTTTACTTTTTCATTGCAAAGATGTTACTGTATGTTTCTACTTCAGTCTAGATGTGTTACTTCTCTTCCAATGTTGTCTGCTAACATTTAACTACTTTGGTGATAATCCTCAGTAAATGTCTGAAGATGGCCTTGTAAGCCGAAAACCAGTTAACAATAAATGTAATATTGTAGAACAAAAGCAAACCGGTGCTTTTCATTTATTGAAATCGACACCTTAAAGTACAGCTAGAGGAATTTCTTCATTCTTAATATAAGAATAAAATTAGTCTCTTAACTGTTAGGACGGAGACTGTGCATTTCGTTAGGACCCATCCGACGAGTCTTAGCTTCACGTCCGCTTTTCTTACATCTAGTTCTTTGTGGTCATTCCCTTTTAGTTCAATTACAGCTCACACTATTAGGGATTTTAATGTTGTTATGGTTTCCAGTAATGTAATCAAACAGTAAACGGGCCTGCCCCTCTATTTATATGCAATACATTAAAACTATTTAACCTGAAGATCAACTTTCACTCCTCAAGAGGGGTCACTACTTTGCAGTTATTTGTGCTTTTAGTTGAAGATTTATAACGTTACAGCTTTCCTAAACACAATAGTCTCACTCGCAAATAGTTTCTCGGAGCTCCCGACGCTAACCACCTTATCATTTATATGTTTCGTGAACAGGAACGGGTCTATAACATTCTCTTGGGGTAACCCCGAAGTTACGTTAGATAAGGTGGCGCAGATAAAAGTGCCCTTGTAAGTATAAAGGAAATGCAGTTAAATTACAGAAACGTGGAGCTGGAATGAACTCACACTTTACTTACAATGGAAAATACAGTGAAAACGAAATTTATAGATGACATTGTAGTATGTGTCCCCCTGCCACAACAATAAACTGCTGTGCACGTCCAAGTGTATTCAGATACACATGGCCTTAAGTTTCGATACCGATGGCGGCAACTTCACGGCTGATGATGTCTTTCAGTTAATGTATTGTGTGTGGATTTACTTTATAGGCCGTCCTCTTCAAATGTATTCACAGGAGAAAATCACATGTTGTTACATCCATTGAACGTGGTGGCCATAAATGTTTGCTGACACTTCGTTCCTGATCTAAGATATCATGCACTCGTTCCAGGGATACCTTAGAGGTGTGACATGTTGCCCCATCTTGCTAGAAGAAGTAGATTTGTCTTCCAAATTCAGTGAGTTAAGCACATAATGTATAAAAGATTTCCAATTTATTTAACTGTGTTGACAGTAGTGTCAAAAATATCAACCCAACGATGTGTGTTCCTGTTACACTGCACAAAACACTGCTTTTTTCATTATGGAGTGGTTGCTGGCACACAATGCTAGGGTTCTTCGTTGCCGAGTACGTTGTGATCTGTGAATTCACATGACCGAAAAGGCCAGCCTGTGTGGCCGAGCGGTTCTAGGCGCTTCATTCTGGAACCGCGAGACCCCTATGGTCGCAGGTTCGAATCCTACCTCGGGCATGGATGTGTGTTATGTCCTTAAGATAGTTAGGTTTAAGTAGTTCTAAGTTCTAGGGGACTGATGACCTCAGATGTTAAGTCCCATAGTGCTCAGAGCCATTTGACCGGAAAGATGAAACCATGCTTCATGAATCATAGTGTAATCGAAAGCGACTAACAAACCATCGTTAACGTTATTCAAAAACCACGTGCAGTAATCTACACGTTTCAGACTGTCATCCTCCTCTAATTGTTGCACAACCATCACATGATAAGGCTTCAAATTAACACTTTTCAGTGTCCGCCAGGAACTCTTCCCACGTACATGCGCTTTTTTGGTCAGTTTGTAAGACGTCGTGGTTTCCTGACCTTCATTGCTTACATATTCCGCCCTCACAATCATATTCCGCACATCAAGACGCTTCATTCGAACCCAAACTCGGTAAGGTAAAGTCAATGTTGTATGAATTCATGTAAACGATATACGAATAACTAATAAATCGCAAGCGCGCACCGTGGTTGAAATACTCGAGACTGGCGTACACACAAACATTCCAGACACGACGGTCACAGATGCTTTTAGTTCGAGAGAGGCAACCGCATGCCAGGAGGCCGGTCCCAACCTATCTACGTCGGCCGGTGACCGCCCGTAGAGCAGACAGTGTTTGCCCGAGTGAAAAGACAACCCCGTGTTCGGCTTAAAAGCAAATTCCGCTACACTGTGCGGGAGCGGCCAGCCTACGCATTCTTTACACATAGCATGCAGTTTCAGAGATTTTCAAAGGGAGACAGCAAACGCCAAACGCCGATACTACAGATTTCCGGATTGGTCGCCTTAAACGAAACGTCATGCTCTCGTTTTAGAAGAGCAATGCTAATTGGCAGACGATATTTCTGACGCCTTGAGCTGAAGGAGTAATGAAAGAGACCGAAAAATATACGCCTTCACGTCTGGCGTGGAGAGGGGCCGTTTCGTTGTCGCTCTTGGAGCGAGAACACGCAACGAGAGCGTGCGAGATCACGTACGTGTATTCAAAGAGCGAGGAACAAGTCTCTCGTCAGTACTTCACTAGAAGAGCACCTCTGTCGAGAGCGAATCAAAGTGCGACTCTATATTGAGTCCTTGCGATTAAGCGTTGTTCACTGTGTTGGCGCCACACTTATTGTGCGGTGTGAACGGACAGAGTTACAGTTAAACGCCTGCGTGCGAATTTTTAGTGGCATCACGGTGGACTGGTTATCTGACCGGTGTACCACGCCAATAGTTAGACTAGGGGCGAATAGGAGTCGACTTCATCAGGGCGTAGGGAGAGTTTGATTGGCGAAGGTCAATCCAGATAGAACGATAGTTATCTTATTTGTCAGCAGCGAGCGGCACGGACAGCAGTCATCGCAGCTTACGGTACTGTGCGCTACAGCTCTTGCGAGCCCCATATTTCCTCCACAACAGTACACTTCACTGCATTTCATGCGCGACACCCTCGACCGTACCTAGCAACGTTCTAACGGATAATTATTCAAGTTGAGTAGGCGCGGCTCTCAGCCATTCTGCCAAGTCAATAACAATCTTAAACTTTGTATAGAAATTTCATTAGCGAATCCTATCCTTGAGAGGTAACTTCACATTCCGAAAAGAACCAGGAAATAACGTGTTCAGTTCATAACTAAAAGTGCAATTGTAATTTCTCAGAATTTTTGCAAAATAAATAATAATTTTCGTTAGTTTCATGTTTTTCTTACACTAACTAGCACTACTCCAGTACCCAAGTATCCCAATAGTTACGTACGAAATTTTGTGAATTTTTGTATCATTTCCTTACAGCGGACGACTCCAGACGATATTTATTGCTGAAAGTTTTTCAGGCATTTCTCTTTAGAACGTTGGGAGCGTCTGTCTGACTTCTGTAGTAGTGTGGGGTTGGAAATTGCATCTTGCAGGAGCCACAGGGTAAAGGGTACATATCAGATTAATCCATTGCGCACAATGACAGAATAGCACCCACACGCTCACAAGCTTTCATGCTGACTTCTTTGGGCTCCGAATAATTTTCGGCAAATGTCTGCAATAACTTCTGGAGTATGAACTAAAGGAATCTCTTGTCCTTTTACATTTTGCACAGATCTGTATGTGCGCCAATTTTTATACAGACACTGTATTGCTCTCTTTGCTTATAGTCCTCTATTCCGATACCAGAATCCGAAAAAAGGGTGAGTTTTCTTCATGGAAACTTTCCACATATGCTTCGACAATTTTGATTCTTTCTTCTATCGAGAATGTCATTTTGCAGACTGCAAGGGTAAACGTGTAACTACAATGATGAAATAAACTGAAATGCCAACAGAACGCTAACAATCGATTATTGCATAAAACTATCCATTGTCTTAACTGTTTACTCTATTTCAGATGTCGAAATAGTGCATCTGTATTCGAAGCGGAGGCAGTCTACTTTGGTCAGTGTCACCCTCTATCTAACGATTATGCACCGTTAAGAACGACGTGTTGGTGTTTGTTCGCTAAGGAATACGAATCTAGTGACAAAGATGATCCTATATTCCGTAAATACGTGTTTTCTTTGCCAAGCAACAATACGTAACCGTATCGAATACCTTCTGGAAGGAAAGGACTGCGATATCGACCTGGGTGGGCCTGTGGCTCTCATGGACGAAGATAGAGATGCGTTTCACAAGATCTTCGTTTGCAGAACTGAACGATGATTCTACAGATCTCGTCATTAACGTGTAGCGCAGTTGCTTACGAATCAGTGAGGATATTCAGATGCGGAATGATCCACGCGCCAGATGAGAGATTATTGGTCTGATATTCCAACCAACCTGATCGGCAGTTGCCACAAAAGTTCACGTAATTGCTAGGATGGATCCCTATATCCGCCCCAGAAACACACGACACGAATTGTTAAAACAGAACATACATAACAAAATTTACATACTCCACGGGACTGACGTTGTGCACCTATCTTGCAGATTCTTTCGTATTGTTGCCTCTTGGTAATAAAGAGCTGTCCCGACTTTTTCAACATCTGCATTCTATCTATGACACTATCCAGTTTACGATGGAAGTGAAGAAATGTGGTTGTCTTCCATTTCTAGGTGTTTTAGTCAGTTGTAAAGTGTCTGGATCATTAAGGAATTCTGTTTAGTTAAGCCCACACGTGCGGGCCTGTATCTGCAGGCGTACACTTGTCACAATCTTTCGCAAGCTATGGGCGTCCTTCACACACTGGTACATTGGGCACATGTTGCGTCTGAGAGAGAGCCAAAGCACCTAGTGTCCGTGTTTACAGACAAAGGATATTCTTCACATCAGATTAGGACAGCACTGACAGATTAAGCATGACCATCCGCAAGAGAACAGACAGAAGGAGTTGTTCAAATTCAGCACATTCCTCCCACATGTGGACAACGTTTCATCTGAATCACGCAGAATCCTGACTAATGTTATGTTAGTGTAATGTTCTGGACACCTACAAAGAAATTTGCTCCTCTGGGCACTGCAAAAGATGACTGGTCAGAACGCCCATACAAGTCATTAAAGCTACATGAGCATGATCCCCACCAATCGCCTTTGGCAGCCCGGCAAGTTAGCAGTAGCCGAGCATTGTATCTCCACAGGACATTATGTGGATTATTCTCCCACAAAAATCTTGTCCACCATGAGGCTTTCTTGTACTCAGTTGTTACGGAAGCTGTGGAAATACGTTTGGCGGAGGATCTTATTGATCATGATACTGACTTTCAACTTGATAAGGCTTGGGGCGCAATGACTGCTCTAGTATCTTCAGGAAAAGTAAATTTTACGCCTCATGACACGTCCAACGAACTTGCTTTTATTGTTTTGACCACTGAATTTTAACTTCATAGGTTCGTAATGTGACAGAGTTCGTGCCTGCGGTGTCACCGTTGTGAATGAATGTGTCTACGCGCCTAAGATGGGGAAATACTCAACAGACTGCGCTAATCGGGACACACGATGACCACCCAGCGGGAACCTAAGAGTGTGCGCCACCGCGCCAGTTTTCAATAAAAAGTCAACGACGTACTTCAGAAATTTCCAGTGTAAAATTCACCCAGACATAGCCCAAATTTCGTGGCAAGGTGTCAACGTCATCTGGCTGCAAGCCCAAAACCTCTCAGATTTTAAACAATATACAGTCGAAACGGGTTACAACCACATCGAAGGGACTGTCGATTTACGGCCGTTATAGCCGATAGTCGCACAAACGTAGTTTTTCTTTCAATTTGTTCGTAAGCATTTCGTGCATGTAAATTTCAGGTTGCATGGAGTCAGCTTCAAAAAGTGGAAGATATAAAATGCACCTACAGTATTTACAATACAGTATTTCTGGAGACGGACTGAAGAGGAACTTATATTATGTTCGTACAGTACGTACAGCAATAAAATGCCAGTAAAATGTAAAATGTCTGTCACCCTCAGGTAATACTATCATATTCAAGGCTCTAGCATCTAATACTAATCTGATCGAGCCATCCTTCTTTGGTACTATAACCAGTGGGTTGTTATAAACACTTATTGCTCTTCCAATGATCCCCCACTCTAGCATATTCTGAATCAGATCACGTACTGCTTCCTTGTGCACTTCAGGAATTGCAAACGGTTTTTTGAAAAAAATGGGCATCCTTTTCCACTGTCAAAACACACTCGTAATCTTTACCTAGAACTGGCTAATCAAAAATACTCCTATATGCTTGGCCAAAACACAGCATATCAACACTTTGTCCGCTAATTACTAAGAAATTCTGCTTAATTGCTACCCCCTTTACCACTAAGGATAGAAATATTTCTTGCTTCACCACCTTTATGGTTCTTCCCGTTGCTACAATTATATTTAGGCCACTTACTGGCATCCTTACTACTTGCTTATTTGCTGGGCGTTCATTAACAAAATTCTGGGACACAGCACACACATCTCATCCTGTATCATTCCAACTCTTTACATTTTCATCAAAAACACTTATCTCTATTATAGGCTGTCCTATGTACTCTCTTTCATTTGCAGGTTCTACCTCATCTAGTAAATCCTGCACCGTTTCCCTCCTGTGAAAACCTGTCTTCTGTGTGGATATCATATTTATGTTTAGTGGGTCTTCCTCATGCAACATATTATTACTACTAGTGGCAGCTCCTACCAGTCTGTCCACTATCGCTAAATTCAAACATCTTTCTAGTGTTTCCCTTTCTGTATCTACCTCTGTTTCTACGACCCCATACCAGGTGTTGTCAGAATTAGATTTTTCCTCCTCTTCTTCCTTTTCCTCCTCCTCTCCACTACTCTCAATTGCTTCAAATAACCTATCAACCACCCCTTTGTCCCCTGCTCCATTATTGACTCCACAACTGTCAGACAGTTCCTCCTATTTCGCCGTGCAGATTTACCTCCACCTCCTGATTCAAAACCTTATTATTAGTACTTAGCTCCTTTACAAATGTGTTCTTATTACAGGTGTTATTACTACTGCGCTCCCTTAACTCTACATTGGTTAATTCTCTTGCCCCTTGCTGCTCCCAGTTATTCTCCCCTCCTTTCTTAGTGACTAGATCGATACCAAGTGGTTGTGCTGGTGCCGTTCTTACAAATGGTTTCACCAGCGGGTTCAACTGGTAATGTTGTGGTCTATGAGCACCAGCCTTCTGGGTAGAGTCTTAGCAGTTTCCCTGTCAAGGTACGTCACCGCTAATTGATGTCCTCTGCCAGCTGGTTGCGTCATCTCCTGGCAGCTGTCTACAGGCGCCATACTGACCTTGGTCACTGACCCAATTATCAAATGTCTGGCCTCTCTCTCATAATCGACCTCAGTATCTGCTTCCTCTCTGTACACTCATTCTGTTTATGTTTACTTCGGCTCAATTTTCATTCTGCCTAACAGGATGTCAATACTCTCTCCCCGCACTGTCCTCCTCTTTTAGTACAGATTCTACACGTTCAAGACATTGCACAAATTTATTTACATTATCTCGGGGTGCAGATATAATCTTATTCTTCCAATACCAAGGTACCTTATTTTCTACCCCCATAACTATTTGCTCAGTTTATATCTTAGCACTAAGATAGGATAGAGTAGTAACCCACCTTTGTACGAATCTTCTTATCCCTTCTTTCTTGGGGTCATATTTTTCCCCAGACCAAAACTGATTCAGCACATCCATTTGTTTATGCTTTCCCCAGTAATCTTAAGAGAAAGCTTGCTTAAATTCCTTTAACTTATTGTATTTATCTGAGGCCAGGTTTCCCCAGATTCTTGCCTCCCCCATTAAGTTAGACGTAATAAACCTGATCTTCTGCTTATCACTCCACACTTTAAGCAAGATATCTTCAAAATCATTCCAAACTTCACGTGGATGTACACTTTTATTTGGATCAAATTTGAGAAACTGATTGTGTGTGACATAAGCAATCTCAGTGGATTCTATTATTCCACTAGAAATAGTGCTACCACTACTGTTAGTTACACGCAGTTCTACTTTCGTTATTTGACAGTCATGCGCACACAGTTGCTCATTCACACTGTTACTGAATTTATTAAGATGGTTTTCCTGGCCAATGACTCTATTTATTACCTGTGCCCCAAGTTTTTCACACTTATATTTACTTTCTTTCAATTTACATTCTAATGCTGCATGATTTATTAAACCATATGTTTACACCCCTTGGATATGTTCACGAGCCTTGACTATCTCTGATTTAACATGTACTTTAAACTGTTGGTGGTCATCAGTAACTTGTTTGAACTGTATTGTTAATTCACTTTTTACTTTAAGAATAGACTGTGTACATTCCTGTTTAACCTGATCGATTTCAATTTTTATATTATTGTTAAGCACTGCAATGTTTCTCTTAGATCTGAAACTTTTATCCAGTTTAGATTCTATTTCAACACCCATATTACTCATTTTTGAATGTAACCCACTCATTTTTGTATCAATATCACACTGCATTTTACTTATTTTAGATTCCATCTCATCACTTATTAAGATGCCCATTTTTTCATATTAGAATCTAACCCACTCATTTTTGTCAATAGATTCATTAACATTCCTGCTACACTATCTTTTGCCCCATCATTGACTGACACAATTTCCTGATCAATATTAGCTACCGCAACAAGTAGGTCTGAAACACTGGGGTCCTGTACATTCTGTTCCCCCTCCGATCCATAATTACCATATAATGAATCTGACGAACTACTACTAAAATTTGGTTGTGATACATCGAGACTAAAGCTCATGGAATCATTAAATCATGCGAGCCATTGTGGCTGAGCGGTTCTAGGCGCTGCAGTCTGGACTCGCGCGACCGCTTCGGTCGCCGGTTCGATCCTGCCTAGGGCAGTTAGTAAGGTTTAAGTAGTTCTAAGTTCTAGGGGACTGGTGGCCTCAGATGTTAAGTCCCATTGCGCTCATAGCCATTCCAACCATTAAATTCTTTCCCTTTTTCTTTCCCCACTTCTACCTTCAGCTTGTCCTTTACACTCGTCTGCTTCCTTTTAGCCTTTTTATCCAATATCTGTGAATTTACACACAAAGTTTTAAAGAGAACACTACTTAACTTTGCGCTTCTCATGTCTCTGACACCGCTAGCTGTAACTGCGGGTCCGACCACCATACACCAGGCCGTTGTACCAGTTCAGGGCCACCACTCCAGTCAGCGCTGCCAAATGCTTTCATTGCCAGTGTCACGTTATCTCTCGTAGCTTGTGGTCTGCATGAAGTTGCCGCTACCTGCTACTCCAGTTGGCAAGATATCACCACAAATCCGTCCGCCAAGCACAGCAAATGCAAACACAGTTTGTGGGCTATCACTTTCTTTCTATTCACGTGGCGATAGTTCACTCATAATATTTGTCCTTTCACAGTTCCTATTTATTAGTGAGCACTTTTTCACAGTCCGATTATCCCAACACTACTGCTTTTCTAGATAGTTGCCTACCTCCGCAAACTTTACTAATGTGTTTCCCGGCCAATTCTGCACCAATTGCAACGTAACGTGCTCTTTCACACATAGACGGCGGTTCTGCAACATAAATTGTCCACCTACTTTGATAGTGCTGCAGATCTGCACATGTAACTCGTGACTGCAGCGACTTATTAGATCTCAGAAAAGCAGTGTTGAAGAAACTGAGATTTCATAACTATACATCGGAGGCCGCTAAAGTACAACAAGCTGAAAATAGTCTTGTGAACACTAATGAACAAATCGGAAATGGGTTGCTGTTCAGATTTCGAAGGTCAAAGGTCCTTTTAAACTTGAATTAGGATTTTTTGTATTGCTATTAAGAAAGATCATCAGCCCACATGTGTTCAAATCATTAAAGTTCCTGTTCACAGTCCTCGTCCCACTCAAACAACCAGAACTTTTCCTCTCCAACTCCGAAATAATTTATGAGAGTAACACAGTCAATGAACTGCTATTTCCCCCCAGGGGATCCACAACTCTTTTGTGGATACGTGCCTAGCGAGCACGGGACCCCGAGCTAATGTGGCCCTCCTTCCTTTCCGGGCTGCATCCCTTCCTTTTCCGCATCCTTCCCCATCCCCCATCTTCGCCCCCCCCCTTCACCTCTGGCTCTTTCCTTCCCTTTCTCCCCCTCTGGGAGTATGGTTTGTGCCTACGTCCGGAGACGGACGCTCGAAACTGTTTCCAATTCCTTGCTTTCTACGCTTGCTAGTCTTCGTCCTTCCTCTGTCCTTCTCTTTTCCTTACATCTTCTCTTTGCCCTTTTCTCCGCCGCGGCGTATGAGACCCCTCTTCTTTCCTTTCCCTTTATCTTTTTTCCTCCCTGTGCGTGTCTGAAGGACGACCCACGCATTTCCATGCGTAGCCGGTGACGGGGTAACGCGTAATTCCCCGCCCCGGGTAGACAGGTAGGACATGTACGTACCCCCTGGTAACGGCCAGGCCCAGGGAGGGGTGATTACCCGAGCTGATACCTTCTGAAAGTGCCGATTGGTCCCTCCGTCCGTTTGTCGGGAGGTGTGACCTGAGGTGTGAACAAGGCGGGAGTGCCCTCAGAGAGGGCCCCCACAAGGGAGGAGCGCGCCATCGGAGACGCCGGTAATCATGGGGGATTCTTCCGCAATGGTTTCCTCACCTTCCACTATGTCTGCTCACAAGCGTAAGTTTACTGAGTCTCAGCCACAGACAGTTCTTCCATCGTTGCCACAGTTCCTTGTTGTTTCTCGGTCTGACGAAGGTCACGACTTCTCCAAGGTCAACCCTTTCATTATTCAGAAAGGTGTCGACGCAATTGCGGTTCCTGTAAAGTCTTGTTCCAGGTTACGGAATGGCACCTTGTTGTTAGAAACAGTCAGTGCCCTCCAAGCACAAAAATTGCTGCGTACTTCACTGCTCCACACCTTCCCTGTCTGGGTTGAACCGCACCGCACTTTAAATTCCTCGCAAGGAGTCGTTTATACACGCTCCCTCGATTGATTGTCTGACGAAGAAATTCAGCACTACCTATCTGATCAGGGCGTAACAGCTGTTCATAGAGTTATGAAAAGGGTTGTCACGAACATCATTTCAACCCGCACTGTCTTCTTGACATTTGACAAAGTTCAACTCCCATCGAAAATCAAAGCAGGCTATGAGATAATTTCCGTTCGCCCTTACGTCCCAAACCCTACGCGTTGCTATCGGTGTCAGCGGTTCAATCACACCAGCCAGTCCTGTTCCAATCAGGCCAAATGTGTTACGTGTGGCAAGGATGCCCATGAGGGTGCTTGTCCACCTCCATCCCCTTGCTGCATCAACTGTATGGGTGACCACGCTGCTTCCTCTCGAGATTGCCCCATTTTTAAGGACGAAAAGCTCATCCAGTAAATCAGAGTGAAGGAAAAGGTGTCGACCTTTGCTGCTCGGAAATTATTCGCCAGTCGACAGCCCACCGTGCCTCAGACAGGAAAATACAGCACTGTCCTTGCTTCTCCTCGGCCAACAAAGGAGGCGGCCATGCAGGCTTGCGACCTCACCTTTAGTACCACGGTCGTCAGATCGGCCAGCGCGAAGATCGCCCGTTCAACCTCACTACTTTCGCCTGCCCACTCTATGGCTCACCCTTCATCGGGTTCTACTAAAACTCGGGCCCACAAGTCAGACACCAAAACTTCGGAAAAAGAGCATACTCGTGAAGATTTTTTACGTACCCCAACTTCACAACCATCGGTTCCTCCTTCATCTAATCATCATATTTCCAAGAAGGCTAATAAGAAACCCAGTTCATCTCCTTCTCCGCCAAGGCGTGTCTCATCTACAGCGCCACCTGGCGGAAATCGCCCTCGGTCGTCTTCTGTGTCGCCAAGGCGCACTGCTGGCGGCCGATCAACCGGCCGATCGCTGGTGGCAGGAGCTGCTCCTGAACAACCTATGGATCAGGATCTTCTGCCTTGGGCTGAATGCCATTCCATGCTGTCGGTCGCAAGCTCTGAGCAGTCGTTGAGTTGACAGCAACCTTGGTCACATTCCTCCATTTTCTGTTCACCCTATGTCCATTATCCACTGGAATATCCGCGGCATTCGAGCCAATCGGGATGAATTGTCGATCCTCTTACGATACTACTCGTCGGTCATCTTCTGTCTTCGGGAAACAAAGCTGCGGCCACATGACCGCTTTGTTCTCCCTCATTTTCAGCCCGTCCGATATCATCTCCCCTCTGTTGAAGGCACTCCAGCCCATGGAGGACTCGTGATTCTTCTCCATGATACTCTCCATTATCACCCAATCAACTTAAACACTTCCTTCCAAGCTGTCGCCGTCCGTCTTTCCCTTTCTGGATACACGTTCTCTCTTTGTACTGCATACATTCCATCGTCCACACCAATGGCACGAGCTGATCTCCTTCATCTTCTTGGTTAGCTTCCACCCCCCTATTTGCTGGTTGGGGACTTCAATGCCCACCACCCGCTTTGGGGATCTCCACATCGTTGTCCATGTGGCTCGCTATTACTAGACGTCTTCCACCAAGCGGATCTAGATTGCCTCAACACTGGGGTCCCTACATTTTTGTCTGCCTCCACGACAAATTTATCTCATTTGGACCTTGCGGTCGGTACTGTTTCGCTAGCTCGGCGCTTCGAATGGTTCGCCCTTGATGATACACACTCGAGTGACCACTTTCCATGTGTCCTTAGACTGCAGCCTCAACTGCCATCTATGCGCCCGCGACGCTGGAAGTTTGCCCAAGCCGATTGGACACTTTTTTCGTCTCTAGCGACGTTCGATGACCGTCACTTTCCCAGCGTCGACGATGAGGTCACACATATTATCGACGTCATTCTTACAGCTGCGGCACGTTCAATGCCCCGGCGCCCCCCAGTTCCTTGGTGGAACGAGGCATGCCGTGACGCAATACGTGAGCGGCGACGTGCTCTTCGCGTTTTCCGTCGCCATCCTACTTTGGCCAACTGTATCCGCTATAAGCAGTTCCGTGCACAATGCCGTCGTGTCATCCGCGATAGCAAGAAGGCAAGCTGGAAATTCTTTACTAGCTCATTTAACACCTTCACTCCCTCCTCGGAAGTTTGGAGTCGGCTTCGACGGTTCTCAGGCGCGCCTAGTTTCTCCCCGGTCTCTGGTCTCACTGTCACGCATGATACATTAGTGGACCCCGTCGCAATTTCTAACTCATTGGGTCAGCACTTTGCTGAGATTTCGAGCTCTTCAAATTACCCGCCAGCGTTTCTCCCGAAGAAACGTGCAGCGGAAGTGCGACATCTTGCTTTCTCCTCACAATATCGCGAAAGCTACAATACTGTTTTCTCCATGCGGGAACTCCAACATGCACTCTCTTCTTCTCGCTCCTCCGCCCCAGGACCGAATGGTATCCACGTCGAAATGTTGCTGCATTTATCAACTCATAGTCTGCGTTACCTCCTTCACCTTTATAATCGAATTTGGACCAGCAGTACTTTTCCCAGACGATGGCGGGATGCTATCGTCGTTCCTGTTCCGAAACCTGGAAAGGACAAACATCTCCCCTCTAGCTATCACCCCATTTCTCTCACGAGTAGTGTCTGTAAGGTTTTGGAGCGTATGGTGAATTACCGTTTAGCTTGGTGGCTGGAATCCCGCAGTCTTTTAACACCTGCCCAATGCGGATAGTGCTAAGATATAAACTGCGGATAGTGCTAAGATATAAACTGAGCAAATAGTTATGGGGGTAGAAAATAAGGTACCTTGGTATTGGAAGAATAAGATTGACCATCTTGTTGCTCTCCCCACTTACATCATGAACAATTTTCTCCGGAAACGCCAAACAGTAGCAATATTTTTTGATCTGGAGAGAGCATACGACACCTGTTGGAGGACAGGCATCCTTCGCACGCTGTTCTCTTGGGGCTTTCGAGGTCGGCTACCCCTTTTTCTTCGCGAATTTATGGCAGAGCGCACATTTAGGGTGCGGGTGAACACTACTCTCTCCCGTACTTTCTCCCAAGAAAACGGGGCACCCCAGGGCTCCGTGCTGAGTGTTGTACTGTTTGCCATTGCCATAAATCCAATTATGGATTGTCTCCTTCCTGATGTCTCGGGCTCCCTCTTTGTGGACGATTTTGCGATCTACTACAGCTCTCAACGGACCAGCCTTCTTGAACGACGTCTTCAAGGATGTCTCGATCGCCTCCACTCTTGGAGCATCGAAACCGGCTTCCGTTTTTCTCCCAGTAAGACCGTTTGTGTTAATTTTTGGTGATGTAAGGAGTTTCTTCCGCCCTCCTTACATCTAGGTCCTGTCAATCTTCCGTTTTGGGTCTTATGTTTGGCAGAAAACTGTGCTGGTCCTCCCACGTTTCCTATCTTTCGGCTCGCTGTCTGCGATCCCTCAAGACCCTCCGTGTCCTGAATGGTACATCCTGGGGAGCGGACCGAGTGGTCCTTCTCCGCCTCTATCGCGCCTTAGTGCGCTCGAAATTGGACTATGGAAGCATAGTCTACTCCTCTGCTCGGCCGTCTATTCTTCGGCGTCTCGACTCTATCCACCACCGTGGATTACGTTTAGTGTCTGGAGCTTTTTACACCAGCCCTGTGGAAAGCCTTTATGCTGAGACTGCTGAACCTCCGCTGTCCAATCGGCGAGCAGTCCTTCTGAGTCGTTATGCTAGCCATCTGTCTTGCATGCCTGCTAATCCAGCCCATGACATTTTTTTCGACGCCTCCTTTGATGTAGGGTATGCAGGCCGCCCCTCCTCCCCACTACCACCGGGAGTCCGCTTCCGTCAACTGCTCCATTCTCTTTCCTTCCGCTTTCCTAAAACCTTCTTGACAACTTGGGGTACAGCACCGCCTTGGCTCCGTCCGCAGATCCGCCTGCTCCGTGACCTTTGTCAGTTTCCCAAGGATGGTACCCCTTCACTTGTTTATCGTCGGGCATTTTCTGCTCTATGTGCACAAATGAAGGACGCCACATTTATTTACACTGATGGCTCAAAAACATCGTTTGGTGTGGGGAGTGCCTATATTGTTGGCGACACCCCAAATCAATTCCGGCTTCCCGACCAGTTTTCGGTTTATACTGCAGAGCTTTACGCTGTTCTCCAGGCTGTCTACTACATCCGCCGCCATCAGCGGATACTGTATGTTATCTGTTCAGATTCTCTCAGCTCTCTCCTCAGTCTCCAAGCTCTTTACCCTGTCCATCCTATGGTCCACAGGATTCAGGACTGTCTGCGCTTGCTCCACCTGGGGGGCGTCTCGGTGGCGTTCCTCTGGCTCTCGAGACACGTTGGTGTCTATGGAAATGAGGCGGCCGATATAGCGGCCAAGGCTGCAGTCTCTCTTCTTCGGCCAGCTATTCAATTGATTCCCTTCGCCGATCTACGGAGCGTTTTATGTCGTCGTGTTGTTCTTTTATGGCACGCACATTGGTCGGCACTTCCCCATAATAAATTGTGGGACGTGAAAGCTCTTCCTTGTGCTTGGACCTCTTCCTCCCGAACGCGTCGTCGGGAGGAGGTAATTTTAACTAGACTCCGGATAGGGCACTGTCTTTTTAGCCATCGACATCTTTTAAGCGGCGATCCCCCCCCACTCTGTCCCCACTGCTCTCAGCTGTGGACGGTAAGACACCTTTTAATTGAGTGCCCCTATTTTAATCCGTTACGCTCCCGTCTACAGCTATCGCCTGATCTATCGTCGATTTTAGCAGATGACACGCGCTCAGCCGACCGCGTTCTCCAGTTTATTAGTGCCAGTGAAATGACGTCAGTCATTTGAAGCTTTTTTTGGGGACAACCAACCCCTTTCTGTAGTGGATTTATAAGCCTTCCTTCTGCTTTTAGTTTCTCCAGTTTTATGACTTTGTTCCCATTGCTGCTGGTTTTCAATGCCGGTTTTTTACTGTTTCCTAAGTCACGGGCTGGGCGCTAATGACCATAGCAGTTTTGCGCCCTAAAACCAAAATTAAAAAAAAAAGAACACCGTTACGCGCCCGTCTACAGCTGTCGCCTGATCTATCGTCAATTTTAGCAGATGACACGCGCTCGGCCGATCGCGTTCTCCAGTTTATTAGTGCCAGTGAAATGACGTCAGTCATTTGAAGTTTTTTTTTTTGGGGACAACCAACCCCTTTCTGTAGTGGATTTTTAAGCCTTCCTTCTGCTTTTAGTTTATCCAATTTTTTGAGTTTCGTTCCCATTTCTGCTGGTTTCCATTTTCGGTTTTTTACTGTTTCCTAAGTCACGGACCGGGCGCTAATGACCATAGCAGTTTTGCGCCCTAAAAAACCAAAACAAAAAAAAAAGAACTGCTATTTACTTTTTCACTCAGCATTCAGTGGTTGTCTTTAAATAAAATTTTTGCTTGCCATAAATACTCAGTAAAAAAATTAACTTAGTACCGCCACGCTTTTAGTTGAAAGTTTACACACGCAATTTTCTCCAGAACAAAATATCTCTCAACTCTTAAAATTTTACAAATAGTTAATGAATGGTGAACACCAGCTACCTTTATCACTATACCAAAATGCAGAAGTCAGAATATGACTTCATTTTACACATAATGTGTTCGGACACTTTCAGCATGACCGGCACCTTTGAAAGCTAGAGTACCTCCTCCTTCTTCTCTCTCTGCCTCTACAAGCCCCTCAATGTCCTGCGTAAGGTGCCAAACCGTCTCACTTCTTAGTGGCTGTACAGAATTATGGCCATTCAGAACTGACTTTCAGGGCACGGCTCTAGCAACAACCAACCACTGCTCTCAGCTCATTGACGTCATTAAAATAAGCAACTCAAAACTCTCTTGTTAAACAAATACAAAATAATAAACTTTAAGATGTACTTTACGTGTAGAGTTTAACTATATAGTCACAAATGTTCCGGCTGTCTCTTACATATTCAAACATGCTTGGACATCTGTTATCCACTAGTAGGATAACCAATGGTGGATTCATCCTCATGATACAAAGCTGGAACACTTGCAAGTTACTACAGAGCAATACAAACTGAAAGTGAATATTGTCGAATGTCCCACCTACACTCACACAAGTACTCTCTTTCACACTCACCCTAACACAAAACATAAATATCTACCCGAAATTCTTAAAATTAATACTATAGCAAAACTACGATAGGTTTTCTAAAATGAGAACTTTCCAAATTTGAATCTAAACACTGAAGGTGTCATCATATCTTTTCAGATAGTCACAGTTGGTGAACTATTAACAAATACATATTGATTTAGTTTTTTAAGTGTTGGATAATTGCATTTTTTACTGACTTTTCTTTTTCTTTTGTAACTTCCAAATTATGACAGTTATTGACCAGATTTTGAAAGATTGTTCCTTTACACAACAGAAGGTTATGTACCTAATATGAAGTTCCTCAGGCTATTTCCCATCAGTTATTAATTTTTATAGTTCCAGAGAATGTAACTACTCTGTAACCGAATCTCTGCTACTTTCACACGCTGGAGTCACGCCATATGTTCATGATGCACATCTGCATGACACAGCTCGCTCATTGCAGATCGTATAAGATTCTTACTGCTTACACTGGAGCCCACAGACAGTCATACAAGAAAGCTTTAATAGACAAGTTTGTGATCATGCCCTAGCTGTGATGCCTCAGTACAACTTTTGTGAATTCTGCTGTGGTTGAATTCATACTTCTAACACTTAGAATATAGCATTTATTCAAGTTATTCATTAATCTTACTTTTATAAATGATCCCATTGTTTTTGAGAATGATGATGGCAGGAAAATGGGTGTGTAGTTTTCCATGTATTCTGCATTATCTTTCTTTAGTGGAAGCACAACTCTTGCCTATATTAAATACTCTGGAAAATACCCCAATGTGAATGACTATTTTATCATGCTCTTCTTTTAAGGTAGCTTGTGAGGTCTATATGTATTGTTTCACCACAAAGTTTGGTACTTCATCCAAGCCTGCTTACTTTTTATTATTTGAGGTTAGTACAGTTTTTATGACTTCATGCTCTGTACTTGGTAACTTATTAACATCATTGTCCTTAGTGAATAATCATTTCCAGGTGCTATATTTGTTTTTGGCTGTTTTTACTGTAATTACTCCGTGAACAGAATTCTCCTGAAAATGCTCATTCACAAAGCTTGTTAACTGATGTGCATCAGTTGTTACTTTATGTCTGTAGATTAGCTGTGTTTTAGTGTGCTTTTGTTTGTCTCTGCATTTCCTCAGTCCTGCAAACTCATCTAAGACAGGCAGTCTCTGAGACACTGGGTTTATTCCTAACTTTAAATATTTTGACCACACCATCTTGGAGGGTGGAGCTGTTGTGGGAGGGCTACCTCTGACTCTCAACTGCTTCTGCTTCAAATGCCAGCCCAGACACTGAATTTGTTTCACTACCATCTGTAACTTTATGATCTTTACTGAGATTTTAGTTCTTTGCCCTTTTACTTGTGTTAACTTCATCTCAACCAGTATGATATAGATTTGTAATTTTTACTATAATGTTGTTTCATCTCTGCACTGCATCAGCTTGAGAATCCAGGTAGGTGACTGAGTGCACAATCTGGCATTAAGCAAATCAATTGTTGTTATGTAAGCTACTAATTACTAATATTACTTTACACATAAACCTACGGAACAAATCCATTTTGTATGGGTGATTGCTTCTAAACACTTGTGCCCTATCTTTATTTGAGTCAACCTTTAAAAATTAAATTCCCATTAAATCACTGAATATTGGGGCTGGATTAGCTAGTCACCCAAACTTCAACATCAGCTGGGGACTGAGGTAATGCTTGCATCCCAGCAACAAACAGGTGAGGCAGCATCTGGGTGTGTGCTGTGCCTCTCATCACAGATGAGCCCAGAGGGCTCCACATCAGATCACTAGCCTACAAGCCAATCTGACCTCACATTCACTTTGTAGCTCATGCAACTAGTCCAATAACCCTAGCACTGAGCACAACATCTTTCAGATAACCCCATAGCTGGAAGACACACCGATTAAGATCAGGTGATCTGGACAGCCAAGCTGTAGTAAAATGATGGCCAATAATTGTAGCATTTCCAAAATTCATCTGCGTTAGCCATTTTTCTGGCTGTGCAATGTGAAGAGGAGCACCGTCTTGCTCAAAAATAATCCTACCCACACATCAATGCTGTTGAAAGGTTGGAATATCATTAAAAAATATGGCTCTACAATAAATGATTCCACCAATCGGGACCACAGTTACCTTTGTGGAATAAAGTGGTACTGGTGGATGGGCATGCAGATTTGCTATTGGCTACATTCTGCAATTCTTTATATATAAATGTCCTTGGAAATGTAACTGAGTTTTGTCTGTTCCCAGAACGTTCCAAGTCCATTCATTGTCCACTTTCATATGAGAAATTCTGGAGTGAATGTTGGCTTGCTGGCAGGTCAGCAGGAAGCGTCCCCTGAAAATGGCTGATTTTGTATGGAAAATAATGCAGGATGTTTCGTAGGATTTTATGCATTGTACTCGTAGTCAGTGTTCGGGCAATTCCCTGTGCACTGCATGTTTGCACACCACTGCTCAACAGCTCCTGTGACGCTGTGGCATTATCTTCAACAGATGATTACGTCCCTCTGTCACACTGCGCTTTCAAAGAACCCATATTTTTTTAATTTTTAATCATTTTCTCCAGAGTTTAGCAGACATCAGAAAATTCCTTTCTTCATATCCTTGACTGTCTGGAAATTCTGTATGGCTACTGGCATACAGCCTCCATTCTTGTAAAAATGCTTTACCAGCAGTGCACACTCCTTCATGGAAACAGGAGACAGTCATGTTGGGCATCCTGGATGCAAACTGAGGAACAGTTGTATTCTGTGCATCTGTTGGTATGCATATTCTGATTCTTCCAGCACCATTTCTTTGTCAAATTTTCTTTAATCCCCCCCCCCCCCCTTCCCAATGATGTATCCCCTGCATCAGTAATATGATGTTCAAGTTTGGCACAATTCTGTACAGTGGTTCTCTTTCTACACTGTTTTTGAAACTGTAACTTTAATTGTGTATACAATTTACATTACTGAACTGAAAATGACAAAACTATTTGTATATGAGATTTTAAATTTTGTCTTTGTAATTTATCTTAAAATTCCTTACATTTAAAATGGAGCAAAGCTGGATGTTGTTTTCAGACCAAAGAAAGACATTTTAAATACTCTTCTAGACCATTGTCTATCCATGGATCTTTCATTTTGGGAGCACCATCCAAATTTTATCTCACTTTACACTTGTGCTGAAGTAGGAGGAGGAGGAGGAGGAGGAGGAGGAGCAGGAGGAGGAGGAGGAGGAGGAGCAGAATGAATTAACTTTACTGCGCCAACATCCATTTTTCTGTATAAGAGGTGTTCCCACTTCAAGAAGAAATTCTCTTTTTTTGCAATTGATTTCTTTCTTCTAGTTAGGTTCTGTATTCAGCCAAATTATGAAAGCACTGAGAGCAGTTATATCCAAGATATTATAAGGAGATTATTGCATCTGATTCCTGGGAAGCAAAGGAGAACTGTACATGACACATTCTACAGGTAATACCCGGTAATATTTTCTTATTGTTCCAGACAGAGTAATCTGTTTTTATTGTAATTCCTTTGCCATCACCAAATATGTCAAAAGATTATCTGTTGTGATATTTCTATCATTCCTGGATAAGTTTTCTGTCAGTACCAGCAATTTTCTTTTTCTTTGCTGTTCTTTGCCCTTTGCTACCATATTTATGTGTTTTAATGAGATCTATCAATGAAAAGGACACCTGCCCCTAAAAGCTATCTGTTCTTCATCAACTGTAATATGTGGTTCATATACACCATTTAAATGTGCTCACCCACTGTTCAATTATATCCCTGACAGGAGCCAATTTATCAGGGCTGTGTGACTGTTGCTGCTGCTGTTGCTGTTCAGCATCAAACTGAAAAAGTGTGATATTTCCATTGAGCATTTCCTAGCTATAGAACTATTGAAAATATGACATGTTCTTTGTCCCATAAAATCATTATACCCTCATTGTTAATTTTGTATGTACACTCCGACAAGTATAAGCAGCCCAAGAAAGCACTCACATTCTTTTCTATCAACATCAAATCATTTGTTCAAAAAGTAATGTTGCCTTATTTTATCCACTTCAAACTGTTCTGGAAAATGCAGGGCTACATAAATAACTGCAGAGTAATTACATTCCTTACACTATGCCATGTTGGACCTGGAGCCATATTCAACATGTTTAAGATGTTTAAGAGGGGCTATGTGCTATGTAATCCAACAATATTTTTTCCTCATGTCTCTTTTCTATTTTTGGACCTGATAACAAATGGGATTACTATTTTACATATATACTCCTATATGGTATTATTATTATTCCTGTTGTAAGCAAATGTCACATGAAATATTTGTGATTTTATCAGCTTAAGGAACAATAGTTTCCAAATATCCATGGTCATCAGAATCTTCAGCTGATTCACTGCCTTCAGATGTAATAGCATCAATCTCTCAATTATCATCAGATGATACTTCACGTAATTCTTCTTGTTCACTCAAAAGTGCTTGTATTTCAGGACTACTATAACCAAACATTTTCTACTCATAATGCAATTGCCGGCCGGTGTGGCCGTGCGGTTCTATGCGCTTCAGTCTGGAACCGCGTGAGCGCTACAGTTGCAGGTTCAAATCCTGCCTCGGGCATGGATGTGTGTAATGTCCTTAGGTTAGTTAGGTTTAAGTATTTTTAAGTTCTAGGGGACTGATGACCATAGATGTTAAGTCCCGTAGTGCTCAGAGCCATGTGAACCATAACGCAATTCTATGATGTGCTTGGGCAAAATACTAACCTCCATGCAACCAGTCAATATACCGTGAGTCCTTTCAAAAATATGTGATTTCCCTAAATCGTTTCAGGCAAATGCCGGGATGGTTCCTTTGAAAGGGCACGGCCGATTTCCTTCCCCATCCTTACCAAATCCGAGCTTGCGCTCCGTCTCTAATGACCTCGTTGTCGACGGGACGTTAAACACCACTAACCTAACCCTTTCAAAAATATGAGTATGTATTGTAAATTATGTCATAAAAATGTTTGAACAGAGAGATTTGACTGTATTATATTGTAACTGTAAATCATTGACATATATGAGAAAGAGGAGTGGCCCTAAGATGCTTCCCTGGGGTACTCCTAAAGAAACTTCCTTTGCTTCTGAAACCAACCTTATTTTTTTATTTGAATTTACAGTGGTGAGGTCTGCAATCTGAGATTTGTTTTTGAGATATGACTCAAACCACATTTTAAGTCTTCCTCTAATACCTACTGCTTCCAGATGATCAAGGATGGTTTCATGGCAGACTGTATCAAAAGCTTTAGATGGATCTAAATTGATTCCTACTACACTTTTGTTTTTCTCCAAATTTTTAATTATTTCTTGGGTGTAGTCTATGACTGCAGTTTCTGTGCTTCATTTGGCATGAAAACCATTTTGATTACCATTCCAAAGTTTATTATTGTCTAGGTAACTAGTGACTCTCAGTTTCATCAGATTCTCTAATATTTTGGAGGAAGCAGGAATACGTGATATGGGACAATAGTTTTCTATTTTATGTCTGTCTCCATTTTTAAATAGTGGCCTCACTTTTGAGATCCTCAGTTGCTGAGGAAACCCACCTTCACTAAAGGATAAATTTGCAATATGTGCTAAAGGTTGTGCAATCTGCACTGCAGTCCTTATTATGATTGAAACTGGTACTTCATCAACACCTGCTGCCAGTTTTTGTTTTAAGGTTCTAATCACTCTAATTACTTCCTGTTTCATTTGCTGCAGGCAACCCTTGGAGCATGATTTATTTTTTGTTTTGTGAAGTTTAAGTTTAGTGAATGTGGTACATTTAAAAAATAGTTATTAATATAGTTTGCATTTCCTTCTTTTCTATATTGCAATTTTCACTGCTTTTGAGTATTATTTCTTCCTCTTCTCCCAAGGTAGTAGTTTCATTCCTCACAATGTCCCATATAGTTTGTGGTTTGTTATCTGAGTTCCTGATTAAATTGTAATTAAATAGCAACTTTGCCTTTGCTATTGCCTTTCAGTATATTTTTCTGTATGTTTTTACATATTCTACAAACTGTGGATCTGAGCAAGTTTTAATATCTTGGTTCAGTCTTTTATGGTTACACAGGAAATCCTAATGCCTGTAGTTATCAAAGGTTTGTGTGCTTTTTGTTCTGAAGACTTGGACCTCACTAACTTCTTAGGGAAACATATTTCAAATTGTGACATGAATATAGATGAAAAGGTATTATATGTATTATTTGCACTTGATTCTGATCTCACATCTGTCCAGCTTTCACTGGTTAGACAGTTAACAAAATGTGTGCATTTTATTTAGAAAAAATTGTTTCGTAAGTGTGGCAAGACCAGTGTTGTAATGTTGAGTACTTACTGTTCTCTTATAATTCTTACTCTTACAACATAAAGGCAGATGTCATATTTTTTTTTTTACTCTGGTTACAGAACTGAAAGGAGGATTAACATGTATTATGTAAATGATGCAGAGTGGACACTCACAGGACACTAGGTTTCAGCTCTCAGCATTAAGCATCCATAAATGTGTCATCTGTTTTGCATGTTTCTAACTAGAATTTTGATTACATTTATTCCAAGACTAATGTTTTATACTTCTGCACTTGACAGATACTAATTAACAGATTTTAACAATATTATATCCTGAATGTCACTATTCAATAATTTAATAGAGAATTTAGAGTTCTGTGCAATATTGCCTTTTACTACCTACTGTCATTCTGTGCTTGATGTAAAAACCTACTCAGTAAGAACTTGTTATGAGTCATATATCTTCTTTGAACTTGTGTGCTCACTTGTAAAACTTGTTCAAAAAATCTATCATTCAATATAAATGAACCTCTGCATCATTTAAGAGCTCAAAAAACTTTCTTCTATTTTCGCTTTCTAAAGTACTATTTTTCTGTTCAAACATTTTTATGTCATAATTTACAATACATACTCATTTTTGAAAGGGCTCATGGTATATTGACCGGTTGCATGGAAGTTATATTTACTAGAGCCAAAGTGGTCAATAAGGCCATGTAAGTTCATTTGAAATATGTAGCTCTCTTGTATTTAAAACACTTTTTTTTTTTTTTTTCTTTATTGTATTTCAATTCCCCATCGGGGCGGGCTGGCAGCAGCATATGCGCTGCTCTTCAGCCGAAAGACATAGAACAAAACAATAGAAGACATTTAAAAACAGCAAAGGAGAGAAGAAGGCGAACATAGATATAAAAAAGGGAGAACATCATGGAAGGCAACATACAAAAAACGGGGTGACTGTAAAATGGAGATAAAAAACTGTTTAAAAGTAGCACACACAAAAAGCCACACACTGCGACGATTAAAAGAACACAAGGCACAGTATGACTGGAGCATAAAGGTGTTGATGGATGGCATAGCACACAACGTAACACTGACGGCGAACCTCAAGGCAGTACACAATTAAAATCACACCTCTTGACGCACACGAGAAACAGCACTAAACACAACACTGACGTGGCACTCTGATGATGATCAATACAGAGGATCTGCCAGGTTCAAGGAGATGAGGGAGACATGAAGAAGGGAGGGAGGGGAAGAGATGGGGGAGGGGAATGGGGGGCGCGCGGAAGAGGGCCAGGTAGGGAGGGATGTGGGAAGGAGAGAGGCAAGTATGGGGTGCAGGGTCTCAGGGGAGGGGGGATGGAGCAAAATCCGCTCTGGGAGAAGGAGGAAAGAAGAGAAGGGGGCCCAGGGGAGGGGGGAACAAGGCCAGGTTATAGTTGGAAGGAAGGGTATATGTCACTGCGAAGTTCGTCATCCGGGAGGGGGAGGCGTTGGAAATTGCCCTGATGAAGGAGATGGAGGGTGTGGAGATGGAGAGAGGGAGGGATACAGCGATAGAGGCGCGGCAACGGGCGGGGGGTGGAGAGGAAGGAGGAAACCAGAGGGTGGGGGGGATCAACCCTGCGAACAATGTAAAGGATGCGGAGATGTTGGAGGAACAAGAGGAGGTGGGGGAAGGGGATCAGTTCATACAGGAGCCGTGTGGGGGAAGGAAGGCGGATACGGAAGGCAAGGCGGAGCGTATGGCGTTCAAGGATTTGGAGAGCCTTGTAAAAGCGGGTGGGGGCGGAGATCCAGGCGACGCTGGCATAACAGAGGATAGGACGGATGAGGGATTTGTAGGTGTGGAGGATGGTAGAAGGATGCAATCCTCATGTCCGGCCGGACAGGAGTCTCAGCAGGCGGAGGCGGGAATGGGCTTTCTGCTGGATGGTCAGGAGATGAGGGGTCCAGGTGAGGTGTCGGTCAAGGGTGAGGCCAAGGTATTTCAGGGTGGGGGTGAGTTGGATAGGACGACCATAAAGGGTGAGGTAGAAATCGTGGAGGCGAAAGGAGCGAGTGGTGCGGCCTATGATGATTGCCTGGGTTTTGGAGGGAATGAGACGGAGGAGCCACTGGTTACACCAAGTGGTGAACTGGTTAAGGTGGGTTTGGAGGGTACATTGAGACCGTTGAAGGGTAGGATAGAGAGCCAGGAAGACGGTGTCATCAGCATATTGGAGAAGGTGGACTGGTGGGGGTGGCTTGGGCATATCAGCTGTATACAAGAGATAAAGGAGAGGGGAGAGGACAGAACCCTGGGGGACGCCAGCCATGGGATAAAAGATACGGGAGTTGGTGTTGTGGAGGGTGACATAGGAAGGACGGTGCGCGAGGAAGGAAGCGACCAGACGGACAAAATTGATAGGCAGGGCGTAGGTTTGGAGTTTAAAGAGGAGACCGGGATGCCATACACGGTCATAGGCATTTTGGAGGTCAAGGGAAACAAAAACGGCGGAGCGACGGGAGTTGAGCTGGAGGGACAGAAGGTGAACAAGGTTGAGGAGTTGGTCATCAGCAGAGAAGGAGGGTCGGAAGCCACACTGGGTAAGGGGGAGGAGGTGGTGTTGAGCAAGGTGCCGATGGATACGATGGGAGAGGATGGATTCAAGGACCTTACTGAAGATGGAGGTGAGGCAGATGGGACGATTGGAAGAGGCGGCAGAAGGGGGTTTGTTGGGTTTGAGGAAGAGGAGGACGCGGGAGGTCTTCCACAGGTCAGGGTAGAAGCCAGTAGAGAGGATGACATTATAGAGATGGGCGAGGACAGTTAGGAAGGAATAGGGGCTTTCTCGAAGGTGACGGTAGGTGACACAGTCGTGACCAGGGGCCGTGTTGCGTTTGGACTGGAGGAGAAGTTTAATGTCTTGTGCTGTGATGGGAGTGTTGACATCGGAGGGGGGCAACTGCCCCAAGTACTGGAGACTAGGAGCAAGTGGAGCGACTGAGGTATCAGCACGTTCCATGACGGTGGGGAAAAGAGAATAATCAAAGTGGGGATCATCGGGGATGGAGAAGACCTCAGAAAGGTGGGAAGCGAAGTGGTTGGCCTTACTGAGGTTGTCTGGAAGGGGGCGATCGTTATGGAGAAGGGGGTAGTGGGGAGCGGAAAGGGAACCAGTAAGACGATGGAAGGCAGACCAGTACTTGGAGGAGTTGATAGGGAGGGTGGCATTGAGTCGTGTGCAGGTCTGGCGCCAGTCCCGGCGTTTCGTTGCTGTAATAAGGTTCCGTACATGTCGCTGTATTTGTCGGTGGCGTTGGAGTGTATCCCTGTCACGAGTGCGGAGGAAGGAGCGATAGAGGCGGCGGGAATCACGGAGGAGGAGGACAGCCCACGGAGGGAGAGTGGGACGGTGTGGGTGGATGGTTTTAGTAGGAATATGGGCCTCCACGGCGTCAGTAATTACCGTCTGAAGGAAGGACGAGGCGCGGATGATGTCGTCAGGATGGCGATAGGTAAGAGGGTGGCTTTCGACCTGGGTGGAGATGGAGTCCCGGTAGGCATCCCAGTTGGCACGGCGATAGTCATGGACGACCTTGGGAGGGGGTGCAGGTTGCGGAGCCGGAGGGGGGCGGTTTGCAGACGTTATGGTGAGAAGGGCGGGGAGGTGATCGCTACCTGTGGGGTCAAGGACGGCGACAGTGATACGCCCAAGGAGGTTGGCGGAGGCAATGACAACATCTGGGGTGGTGTTACTTTCGGGTCGGGTGTGCTGGGGAATGGGAACAAGGTCACCCTGGATTGTGGAGAGGAACTGATGCCACCGCCGAAGGGCAGCAGGAGTGCGGCTATGGATGTTGAGGTCGGCGGCAATCACATAGGTGGAGAAGGTGTGGTCAATGTGTGAGATGAAGTCATAAGGAAGAGGAGCAGTGGAGCGGACATAGATGGTGGCACAGGTAATGGTGAGGGAGGGGAAGAAGATGCTAAGGATAAGGTGTTCAGTGGGGTCATTGAGGAGAGGTTGTGGCCGGACGGGGATATGCTTAAGGTGGCCAATCGTGACTCCACCCTGCGCACGAGGACCAGGAGCATCAGTGCGGTGGAGGATATAGGGGGAGGTGCGGAGAGAATGGTGGGGCTGGAGAAAGGTTTCGTTCAAGAGGAAGGTGTCGACCTGGTGGTGGGAGAGGGTGTGCATGAGGAGGTATTTGTTGGAGCGGAAGGAGCGAATGTTCTGGAAGAGGATGCGAGACTCGTGCCGTGCCATGACAGGAAGGAGGGGGGGAAGAGAGGGAAGGGAAGAGACTTAAACTAGGGTGTCGAGGCGGGTGAAGGTGAAGTGGGGGAAAACAGAGCGAGCAGCAAGGGATATTTGTTGGAAGGTGTGCGGGCGCTGAAAAGGGTGAATGTTTTGGAGTACAACGGTAATGAACCGGATGATGTCCTCGGCCGTGGGTTGTGGACGGAGGGAATTGTTAGGATGGACAGGAGGATCAACGGGACGAACTGGGACTGTAAGTTCAGGGGTGGCTGGAGGGGGTTTAGCTCTACACTTGTGGGAGTATGTGGGATGGGGGCCATTGCAGGTATTACAGGAAGGAGGAGCAGCGAGGTTGGGGCAGTTCTTGAGAAAGTGGGAGGCCTTGCAATGGGGACAGGTGGGGGGGTTTTTGCAGTTGGGAGTCAGGTGGTCATTGTACATCAGGCACCGTTGGCAGCGGTAGGATTGGGGAGGGGATTTGGAGGATTCAACAGGGTGGCGACGGTGGTATATCAGGGCACCCTGGGTGAGGAGATGGTCTATGGATGGGGCGGACTCTGAGAATACCCGCATGAGGTAGGTGGGACCAGAGGCATTGTGGATACGGCGGGCAGAGCGGATTTCCAAGTCCGGGTGGGAGTTCAGTTCTACCAACACTTCATCCTCTGTGATCACCGGGCTGAGCTTGGTGATCACAGCGGTGTAGGTGGGGGGGCGACGGGGAGGCTGGGGCTGACGAGGAGTGGAAGCGGAAAGGAAGGGTGTCAGAGAGGCGTGGGGGCCAAACATAACTCGTAGGAGTTTTTGCAGGAGGTCTGTGTGAAATGATGGGGACGGGGACTTGATAAGGACTGAGTCCCTGCGGGGAATGAGTTGGGAGATGGGAGCACCAGGTAAGTACTTTCGTATTTCCTTGGTGAGGGTACGAGCGTCGAGGAACTTAGGATCGGGAGTTGACAGGACAAAGGTGTGGAGGGTGGGGGCCAAGGTAGGGGTGGCAGGAGGAGGGGTGGTGTCCATGGTGACGGCAGGGGGAGGGGGAGGTGGCGTTGATTTTTTGTGGGAAATGGCGGGAGCAGAGTCGGTAAGGACGCGCTTTTGGGGTTTTTTGGAGACTGGAGGCTGGGAGGAGGGGAGAGGGACGGGGAGGAGAGGGAGGTGGCGGGTGGCAGGTCCCTGTGGCGTAGTGGAGGCACCGGGAGAAGCAGCTGGTTCAGTGGTGGCGATGGTGGCTCGGCGCAACGTGATGCGTGCGGGAGATGCAGAAGACGACGCGACGGGGTCGGTGAGAGAGGGGAAGCCAACCACCTGAGGGGCGGCAGCAGAGGCGGCAACAGAGGCGTATGTGAGGGCGGGGGTAGTAGTGGGAGCTGTTGAGGGTGTGGAGGCTGGAGGAAGGGTGTAGAGGTGTGGGTATACAGCAGGGGAGGAGATAGGGGGGTGGGTAAGTGGAGGAAGGGAAGGGGAGGTGGAAGGAGGGAGGCCAGAGGCGGCACTCCAGGAAGTGACTGTGGGAGAGGGGGAGGGGGAGGTGTAGATGACGGTGGAGGTGGGAGTACTCATTGCAGACGAACGGCGACGGACAGACGGACGTGCAGTAGGCGGCGTCGGCGATGGGCAGTGGCGAACAGCAGGCGGCGTCGGCGTCGGCGTCGGCGGCGAACAGACGGACGAACAGCAGGCGGCGGCGGCGGCGGCGGCGGCGGCGGCGGCGGCGGCAGTGGTTGCGACGACGGCGATGGACAGCCAGCAGGCGGACGGACGGACGGACGGACGAACGAACGAACGAACAGCGACAGCAGCGAGCAGCGGGCAGACAGACAGACACACAGACACACACACACACACAATCTTCGAAGACGGAGATTCCACCCTGAGAGTAGCCCAGGCTGTGCAATCTGACGCTTTCGAAGGAGGGGATCCAATCCTCTAGATGTTAAAACAATTATTTTCAATATATATGACTTTCTGTCTTTGAGTCAGTTGTACCTAATTACATTTTGTTCAGCTTTATATTTACAGCAAATTAAAATTTATTCATGGTTTTGCACTGAATATCAATGGGTTCAATACGACCCAAATCTAAATTGCATTTTTGTTTCCTGAATGTAAGATTCTGAAATTCATTGTAAATAACATTTCCTGTTTGTTTTTGTACCCACTGTTAGGGTTTCCTGCCTCAGCACTTATTGTGTATTGCCTCAGTTGTTCTTAGTATTTTGCCCAAGCACATCATAGAATTGCATTATGAGTAGAAAATGATTGATTATAGTAGTCCTGAAATACAAGCACTTTTGAGTGAACAAGAAGAATTACGTGAAGTATCATCTGATGATAATTGAGAGATTGATGCTATTACATCTGAAGGCAGTGAATCAGCTGAAGATTCTGATGACCATGGATATTTGGAAACTATTGTTCCTTAAGCTGATAAAATCACAAATATTTCATGTGACATTTGCTTACAACAGGAATAATAATAATACCATATAGGAGTATATATGTAAAATAGTAATCCCATTTGTTATCAGGTCCAGAAATATAAAAGAGACATGAGGAAAAAATATTGTTGGATTACATAGGACATAGCCCCTCTTAAACATCTTAAACATGTTGAATATGGCTCCAGGTCCAACATGGCATAGTGTAAGGAATGTAATTACTCTGCAGTTATTTATGTAGCCCTGCATTTTCCAGAACAGTTTGAAGTGGATAAAATAAGGCAACATTACTTTTTGAACAAATGATTTGATGTTGATAGAAAAGAATGTGAGTGCTTTCTTGGGCTGCTTATACTTGTCGGAGTGTACATACAAAATTAACAATGAGGGTATAATGATTTTATGGGACAAAGAACATGTCATATTTTCAATAGTTCTATAGCTAGGAAATGCTCAATGGAAATATCACACTTTTTCAGTTTGATGCTGAACAGCAACAGCAGCAGCAACAGACTCACAGCCCTGATAAATTGGCTCCTGTCAGGGATATAATTGAACAGTGGGTGAGCACATTTAAATGGTGTATATGAACCACATATTACAGTTGATGAAGAACAGATAGCTTTTAGGGGCAGGTGTCCTTTTCATTGGTAGATCTCATCAAAACACAGTAAATATGGTAGCAAAGGGCAAAGAACAGCAAAGAAAAAGAAAATTGCTGGTACTGACAGAAAACTTATCCAGGAATGATAGAAATATCACAACAGATAATCTTTTGACATATTTGGTGATGGCAAAGGAATTACTATGAAAACAGATTACTCTGTCTGGAACAATAAGAAAATATTACCATGGATTACCTGTAGAATATGTCATATCTATTTGTAAAACTGCAGGTACAATTCTCCTTTGCTTCCCAGGAATCAGATGCAATAATCTCCTTATAATATTTTGGATATAACTGCTCTCAGTGCTTTCATAATTTGGCTGAATACAAATCCTAACTAGAAGAAAAAAATCAATTGCAAAAAAAGAGAATTTCTTCTTGAAGTGGGAACACCTCTTATACAGAAAAATGGATGTTGGCGCAGTAAAGTTCATTCTTCTGCTTCTCCTCCTCCTCCTCCTCCTCCTCCTACTTCAGCACAAGTGTAAAGTGAGATAAAATTTGGATGGTGCTCCCAAAATGAAAGATCCATGGATAGACAACGGTCTAGAAGAGTATTTAAAATGTCTTTCTTTGGTCTGTAAACAACATCCAGCTTTGCTCCATTTTAAATGTAAGGATGTTTAAGATAAATGACAAAGACAAAATTTAAAATCTCATATACAAATAGTTTTGTCATTTTCAGTTCAGTAATGTAAATTGTATACACAATTAAAGTTACAGTTTCAAAAACAGTGTAGAAAGAGAACCACTGTACAGAATTGTGCCAAACTTGAACATCATATTACTGATGCAGGGATACATCATTGGGAAGGGAGGGGGGGAGGGGGTATTAAAGAAAATTTGACAAAGAAATGGTGCTGAAAGCATCAAACTATGCATACCGACAGATGCACAGAATACAACTGTTCCTCAGTTTGCATCCCAGATGCCCAACACGACTGTCTCCATGAAGGAGTGTGCACTGCTGGTAAAGCACTTTTACAAGAATGGTGACTGTATGCCAGTAGCCATACAGAATTTCCAGACAGTCAAGGGTATGGAGAAAGGCATTTTCCAATGTCTGGTAAACTCTGGAGAAAATGATAACAAAATTTTAAAAAATATGGGTTTTGAAACTACAGTGTGACAGAGGGACGAAATCATCTGTTGAAGATATTGCCAAATCCTCGCAGGATTGCCAAAACACTGACTGTGAGCACAATGCATAAAATCCTACGAAACATCCTGCATTATTTTCCATACAAAATCACCCGTGTTCAGGGGATGCTTCCTGCTGACCTGCCAGCAAGCCAACATTCACTCCAGAATTTCTCACATGAAAGTGAACAATGAATGGATTTGGTACATTCTGGGAACAGACAAAGCTCACTTCTTTTTCCAAGGACATTTAAATACGAAGAATTGCAGAACGTGGGCATTAGCAAATTCGCATGCCCATCCACCAGTACCACTTCATTCCACAAAGGTAACTGTGGTCCTGATTGGTGGAATCACTTACTGTAGAGCCGTTTTTTTTTGAGGAGATGAGTTCTGTGGGTTCTGTTACCTGTACTGTCACTGATAAATGCTATGAGATTCTTTCACACAGCAATGTTATTCCAACCTTTCAACAGCATGGATGTGTGGGTAGGATAATTTTATGCAAGATGGTGCTCCTCTTCACTTTGCACAGCCAGCGAAGAGGCTAATGCCGAGGAAGTTTGGAAATGTTACAATTATGGGCCATCATTTTACTACAGCTTGGCTGTCCAGATGACCAGATCTTAACCTGTGTGTCTTCCAGCTATGGGGTTATCTGAAAGATGTTGTGCTCAGTGCTAGGGTTATTGGACTAGTTGCATGAGCTACAAAGTGAATGTGAGGTCAGATTGGTTTGTAGGCTAGTGATCTGATGTGGAGCCCTCTGGGCTCATCTGTGATGTGAGGCACAGCACACACCCAGATGCTGCCTCACCTGTTTGTTGCTGGGATGCAAGAATTACCTCAGTCCCCAGCTGTTGTTGAAGTTTGGGTGACTAGCTAATCCAGCCCCAATATTCAGTGATTTAATAGGAATTTAATTTTTAAAGGTTGACTCAAATAGAGATGGGGCACAAGTGTTTAGATGCCATCACGCATACAAAATGGATTTGTTCCCTAGGTTTATGTGTAAAGTAATATTAGTAATTAGTAACTTCGACTAACAACTATTAATTTGCTTGATGACAGATTGTGCACTGGGTCTTGGGTGGCCCCACCTACCTGGATTCTCAAGCTGATGCAGTGCAGAGATGAAACAATGTTATAGTAAATATTACAAATCTATACCCTATTGGTGGAGATGAAGTTAACACAGGTAAAAGGGCAAAGGACTGGAAGCTCAGTAAAGATCATAAAGTTACAGATGGTAGTGAAACAAATTCAGTGTCTCGGCTGACGTTTGAAGCAGAAGCAGTTGAGAGTCAGAGGTAGCCCTCCCACAACAGCTCCACCCTCCAAGAGGGTGTGGTAAAAATATTTAAAAGTTAGGAATAAACCCAATGTCTCAGAGACTGCCTGTTATAGATGAGTTTGCAGGACTGAGGAAATGCAGAGACAAACAAAAGCACACGAAAACACAGCTAATCTACAGACATAAAGTAACAACTGATGCACATCAGCTTTGTGAATGAGCATTTTTCAGGAGAATTCTTTTCACAGAGTAATTACAGTAAAAACAGCCAAAAACAAATATAGCACCTGGAAATGATTATTCACTAAGGACAATGATGTTAATAAGTTACCAAGTACAGAGCATGAAGTCATAAAAACTGTACTAACCTCAAATAATAAAAAGTAAGCAGGCTTGGATGAAGTACCAAACTATGTGGTGAAACAATACATATAGACCTCACAAGCTACCTTAAAAGAAGAGCATAATAAAATAGTCATTCACATTGGGGTACTTTCCAGAGTATTTAAAATAGGCAAGAGTTGTGCTTCCACTAAAGGAAGATAATGCAGAATACATGGAAAACTACACACCCATTTTCCTGCCATCATCATTCTCAAAAACAATGGGATCATTTATAAAAGTAAGATTAATGAATAACTTGAATAAATGATATATTCTAAGTGTTAGAAGTATGAATTCAACCATAGCAGAATTCACAAAAGTGGTACTGAGACATCTCAGCTAGGGCACGATCACAAACTTGTCTATTAAAGCTTTCTTGTATGACTGTCTGTGGGCTCCAGTGTAAGCAGTCAGAATCTTATACGATCTGCAATGAGCGAGCTGTGTCGTACAGATGTGCATCATGAACATATGGCGTGACTCCAGCGTGTGAAAGTAGCAGAGATTCGGTTACAGAGTAGTTACATTCTCTGGAGCTATAAAAATTAATAACTGATGGGAAATAGCCTGAGGAACTTCATATTAGGTACATAACCTTCTGTTGTGTAAAGGAACAGTCTTTCAAAATCTGAAGTCAATAACTGTCATAATTTGGAAGTTACAAAAGAAAAAGAAAAGTCAGTAAAAAATGCAATTATCCAACACTTAAAAAACTAAATCAATATGTATTTGTTAATAGTTCACCAAATAAGACTATCTGAAAAGATATGATAACACCTTCAGTGTTTAGATTCAAATTTGGAAAGTTCTCATTTTAGAAAACCTTTCGTAGTTTTGCTATAGTAATAATTTTAAGAATGTAGGGTAGATATTTATGTTTTGTGTTAGGGTGAGTGTGAAAGTGAGTACTTGTGTGAGTGTAGGTGGGACATTCGACAATATTCACTTTTCAGTTTGTATTGCTCTGTAGTAACTTGCAAGTGTTCCAGCTTTGTATCATGAGAAAGAATCCACCAGTGGTTACCCTACTAGTGGATGATGGATGTTCAAGCATGTTTGAATATGTAAGAGACAGCCAGAACATTCGTGACTATATAGTTAAACTCCAGGCGTAAAGTACATCTTAAAGTTTATTTCATTTTACTTGTTTAACAAGGGAGTTGCTTATTTTAATGACGTCATTGAGCTGAGATCAGTGGTTGGTTCTTGCTAGATTGTGGTGCGAGCCGTGCTCTGAAAGTCAGTTCTGATTGGCCGTAATTCTGTACAGCCAATCAGCCAATAAGAAGTGAGACGGTTAGCCACCAAATGCAGGACATTGAGGGGCTTGTAGAGGCAAAGAGAGAAGGAGGTGGAGGACTAGCTTTTGAAGGAGCCAGTCATGCTGAACATGTCCGAACGCATTATGTGTAAAATGAAGTGATATTGCGACTTCCATATTTTGGTACAGTGATGAAGGTAACTGGTATTTACCATTAGCTATTTGTAAAATTTTAAGAAACAAGAGATGTTTTACTCTGGAAAAAAATGGGTGTGTAATCTTTGAACTAAAAGCGTGGCAGTACTAAGTAAATATTTTTTTACTGAGTATTTATGGCGAGCTAAAACTTTATTTAAAGATGACCACTGAATGCCAATCGCAAAAGTAAATAGCAGTTCATTGACTTTGTTACACTCATAAATGATTTCAGAATTGGAGAGGAGAAGTTCTTACTGTTTGAGTAGGACAAGGACTGTGAACAGGAACTTTAATGATTTGAACACATGTGGGCTGATGATCTTTCTTAATAGCAATAAACAAAAATTCTAATGCAAGTTTAAAAGGACCTTTGACCTTAGAAATCTGAACAGCAAGCCATTTCTGATTTATTCTTTAGAGTTCACAAGACTATTTTCAGCTTCTTGTACTTTAGCGGCCTCTGATGTGTAGTTATGAAATCTCAGTTTCTTCAACACTGCATTTCTGAGATCAAATAAGTAGCTGCAGTCAGGAGTTACATGTGCAGATTTGCAGCAGTATCAAGGTAGGTGGACGTTTTATGTTGCAGAACCGCCATCGATGTGTGAAAGACCGCGTTATGTCGCAACTGGTACAGAATCGGCCGAGAAAAACATTAGTAAAGTTTGCGGAGGTAGGCAACTATCTGGAAAAGCAGTAGTGTTGGGATAATTGGACTGTGAAAAAGTGCTCACGAATAAATAGGAACTGTGAAAGGACAAATATTGTGAGTGAAGTATCGCCACGTGAATAGAAAGAAAGTGATAGGCCATGAACTGTGTTTGCATTTGCTGTGCTTTGCGGAAGGATTTGTGGTGATATCTTGCCGACTGGAGTAGCAGGTAGCGGCAACTTCATGCGGACCACATTCTACGAGAGATAACGTGACATTGGCAATGAAAGCAGTTGGCAGTGCTGACTGGAATGGTGGCCCATAAACTGGTACAACAGCCCGATGCATGGTGGTCGGACCAGCAGTTACAGCTAGCTGTGTCAGAGACTTCAGAAGCGCGAAGTTAGGTAGTGTTCTCTTTAAAACTTTGTATGAAAGTAAGCAGCCAAGTGTAAAGGACAAGCTGAAGGTAGAAGTGGAGAAAGAAAAGGGGAAAAAATTTAATGGTTGAAATGGCTATGAGCACAATGGGACTTAACATCTGAGGCCACCAGTCCCCTAGAACTTAGAACTACTTAAACCCCAGTGTTTCAGACCTACCTGTTGCGGTAGCTAATATTGATCAGGAAATTGTCAGTCAATGATGGGGCAAAAGATAGTGTAGCAGGAATGTTAATGAATCTATTGACAAAAATGAGTGGGTTAGATTCTAATATGACAAAAATGGGTATCTTATTAAGTGATGAGATGGAATCTAAAATAAGTAAAATGCAGTGTGATATTGATACAAAAATGAGTGGGTTACATTCAAAAATGAGTAATATGGGTGTTGAAATGGAATCTAAACTGGATAAAAGTTTCAGATCTAAGAGAAACATTGCAGTGCTTAACAATAATATAAAAATTGAAATCAATCAGGTTAAACAGGAATGTACACAATCTATTCTTAAAGTAAAAAGTGAATTAACAATACAGTTCAAACAAGTTACTGATGACCACCAACAGTTTAAAGTACATGTTAAATCAGAGATAGTCAAGGCTCGTGAACATATCCAAGGGGTGTAAACATATGGTTTAATAAATCATGCAGCATTAGAATGTAAATTGAAAGAAAGTAAATATAAGTGTGAAAAACTTGGGGCACAGGTAATAAATAAAGTCACTGGCCAGTAAACCCATCTTAATCAATTCAATAACAGTGTGAATGAGCAACTGTGTGCGCATGACTGTCAAATAACAAAAGTAGAACAGCATGTAACTAACAGTAGTGGTAGCACTATTTCTAGTGGAATAATAGAATCCACTGAGATTCCTTATGTCACACATCATCAGTTTCTCAAGTTTGATCCAAATAAAAGTGTACATCCATGTGAATTTTGCAATGATTTTGAAGATATCTTGCCTAAAGTGTGGAGTGATAAGCAGATCATCAGGTTTATTAATTCTAACTTAATGGGGGAGGCAAGAATCTGGGGAAACCTGGCCTCAGATAAAGATAATGAGTTAAAGGAATTTAAGCAAGCTTTCTCTTAAGAGTATTGGGGAAAGCATAAACAAATAGATGTGCTGAATCAGTTTTGGTCTGGGGAAAAACATGACCCCAAGAAAGAAGGGATAAGAAGATTCGTACAGAGTTGGGTTACTACTCTATCCTACCTTAGTGCTAAGATATAACCTGAGCAAATAGTTATGGGGGTAGAAAATAAAGTACCTTGGTATTGGAAGAATAAGATTATATCTGCACCCCGAGATAATGTAAATAAATTTGTGCAATATCTTGAACGTGTAGAATCTGTACTAAAAGAGGAGGACAGTGCGGGGAGAGAGTATTGACATCCTGTTAGGCAGAATGAAAATCGAGCCGAAGTAAACATAAACAGAATGAGTGTACAGAGAGGAAGCAGATACTGATGTCAATTATGAGAAAGAGGCCAGACATTTGATAATTGGGTCAGTGACCAAGGTCAGTTTGGCGCCTGTAGACAGCTGCCAGGAGATGACGCAACCAGCTGGCAGAGGACATCAATTAGCGGTGACATACCTTGACAGGGAAACTGCTAAGACTCTACGAGAAGGCTGGTGCTCATAGACCACAACATTACCAGTTCAACCTGCTGGTGAAACCATTTGTAAGAATGGCACCAGCGCAACCACTTAGTATTGATGTAGTCACTAAGAAAGAAGGGGAGAATAACTGGGAGCAGCAAGGGGCAAGAGAATTAACCAATGCAGAGTTAAGGAAGCACAGTAGTAATAACACCTGTAATAAAAACACATTTGTAAAGGAGCTAAGTACTAATAGTAAGGTTTTGAATCAGGAGGTGGAGGTAAATCAGCTCAGCAAAACAGAGGAGGAACTGTCTGACAGTTGTGGAGTCAATAATGGAGCAGGGGTCAAAGGGCTGGTTGATAGGTTGTTTGAAGTAATTGAGAGTAGTGGAGAGGAGGCGGAAAAGGAACAAGAGGAGGAAATATATAATGCTGACAACACCTGGTATGGGGTCGCAGAAACAGAGGTAAATACTGAAAGGGAAACACCAGAAAGATGTTTCAATTTAGCGATAGTGGACAGACTGGTAGGAACTGCCATTAGTAGTAATAATATTGAGCATGAGGAAGACCCACTAAACATAAATATGATATCCACACAAAACATAGGTTTTCACAGAAGGGAAACGGTCCAGGATTTACTAGATGAGGTAGAACCTACAAATGAGAGTACATAGGAGAGCGTATAATAGAGATAAGTGTTTTTGATGAAAATGTAAAGTGTTGGAGTGATACAGGATGAGAGGTGTGTGCTGTGTCCCAGAATTTTGTTAATGAATGCCCAGCAAATAAGCAAGTAGTAAGGATGCCAGTAAGTGGCCTATATACAATTGTAGCAACGGGAAAAGCCAAAAAGGTGGTGAAGCAAGAAATATTTCTATCCATAGTGGTAAAGGGGGTAGCAATTAAGCAGAATTTCTTAGTAATTAGTGGACTAAGTGTTGATATGCTGGTGGGTGCTGATTTTCTTGGTAAACATGAGGGATGGGAAAATTCTGGGACCAAAGACGTAATAATAAGAATTACTGCTAACCTTATCACTATACCATTCATAGGTAAGAGACCAAGTGAGGATGAAGAAATAAATGACTTGCCAATCTGTATTTGCAGGACAACAAAACTAATGGAAGGCTATAATGAGTATGGTGGAAGTGAAGAAGTGGATACGTCTGAGCTGGATAGTGTCAGAGCTAGGATCAATGATGAATTGCTAGAATTAAGTGACCTAGATGAGGAACAAAGAAATGACCTAACACAAATTTTGACAAAGTCTATAAGAGTATTTTCTGATCATTCAGGTCCAGGTAAAGATTATGAGTGTTTTTTGACAGTGGAAAAGGATGTCCATTTTTTTTCAAAAAATAATTTGAAATTCTTGAAGTGCACAAGGCAGCAGTACGTGACCTGATTCAGAATATGCCAGTGGGGGCTCATTGGAAGAGCAATAAGTGTTTATAACAACCCGCTGGTTATAATACTAATGAAGGATGGCTCGATCAGATTAGTATTAGATGCTAGAGCCGTGAATGAGATAGTATTACCTGAGGGTGACAGACCTGAAAATATAGAAGAACTGTTACAGAAGTTTAAAGGGGTAAAATTCTTCACATCCATGGATGTAACCTGTGGTTACTGGAATATTCCTTTAGGCAATGAATCAAGAAAGTATACACCGTTTCTATTTGAAGGTAGATGTTATCAATATAAGGTGGTGCCGTTTGGCCTAAATATAAGTGTATGTGCATTTGTAAGAGCTATGTCACATGTCTTAGTGGACCAATTGTTAAGAAGAGTAAGTGTATGTAGATGACATTTTAATATTGACTCCTACTTGGGAAGAACATTGTTTATTACTAGACGCGGTACTGAAAGCAATTAAAATGTGGGGAATGAAGTTAAAGTTAGATAAGACAGAGTTTTGTCAAGAAGGAGATCAAATTCTTGGGGCATGTAGTAATTGGAGAAGGTATAATGCCTGATGCAGAGAAAATTAAAGCTATCCGAGACTGTGCTGCACCAGCAACACGCAAAGCATTGAAGGGGATATTTGGTCTGTTTGGTTTTTACAGGAAATTTGTTTCTGGTCAATTGTTTAATGTGCCTTGCTTAAGAGAACTGTTAAAGAAAAATGTAGAATATAAGCGGACTATTGAATGTCAGAAGGTGTTCGAAGATCTAAAAGATGCCATAGTTAATAGTCAAGTTCTAAACCACCCAGATTTTTCAAAACCGTTCTGTCTTTGATCTGAAGCCTGTGCATATGGATTAGGAGTTGAACTGTTTCAGATTGAGAAAGAAGGAGAAGGAGAAGCACACAAAACCATTGCTTTTGCAAGTATGTCCCTTCAACAAGCAGAAAAGAACTACAGTATATCCAAATTATAAGCTTTAGCTGTAATTTTTGGCTTACAAAAATTCGAGAAGTACCTTTTAGGACATGAGATTTTAATTTTCACTGACCATAGTGCACTCACCTGTCAACTTAAGCATGGTAGATTAAGGAGATGGTCTCAATATCTACAACAGTTTAAGCATAAGATGATCTATATTAAGGGTTCTGAGAACATTGTGACGGATGCCTCATCAAGAAGTGTAAAAGACAACAGACAGGGAGTGAATTCCATCTGTAATAGAGAATGTAATGAAGTGTTGTCGGCAGTTATGTAGTTGCAGGATGAAGGCTCGATAAAACGTGTTTGTAAGAATCTGCGAAGGGAGCAAAACCAAGATAACATCAAACTAGTAAAAAGCAGAGTAGGTCAACCGGATTTTCCAGAACAATTTGTATACCATAAGGTGCATAAAGATGTCTTATTTAGGCATAGGAAAAATTCAGAGGAGAACTGAAAAATTTGTTTCCCGGAACAGCATGTAGATGCGTTAATTGACTATATACACTGTAAGTACAGACACTACAGAGCTCATAAGTGCATAGCTAAGTTGAGTGAAGTGGAGATATTTAACAACATGTAGAGAAGGGTTCAACAACAGTTAGTCATGTGATTGGTGTCAGAAAGTCAGAGTCAACAATAAAATTATTCAAGGTCAGATGTATTCTGTAGAACCACAAAATTGATTGGATTTGGTAGCAATTGATTTATTTGGCCCACTACCAGTGTCACGAGGTGTCTGTGAGTGTGTTTTTGTAATGGTAGATGGTTTTTCCAAGTACATTAGATTTTACCCTATCAAGAAAGCTAATTCTAAGGTAATAGTAAGCAAATTGGAAAAGGATTACTTTGTAAATATAGGAGTGCCTAAAGCTATTTTATCTGACAATGAGCCACAATTTATTTCTAAGAGGTTTGAGAAGTGCCTGAAACAACGCAGGGAAGAGCATGTTAAGATCTCAGCATATTTTCCTCAAGGTAATGTGCGTGAGAGGATCATGAAGGAACTAAACCGATTATGTAGGACTTACTGCCACAAGAAACATTCTGCAAGGGCCAAGTACATAGAGTATTTTAAGGAGGTTGTTAACCATCTTAAATATGAAGCCACTGGATTTGGACCTGTAGAACTAATGTGTGAAATTAGGCCAAATAACATCTTGTTTGATCTTGTAGAATTCCCTAGTCTTACTGATTTAGCTATGGAAGAAAAGAAGAAACTAGCACGTGCTACTATAAGGAAGAAGGCACTGTAGAGAGAGAGAGGATGATGGTAGGGCTAATCCTACTAGCTTCCAAATAGGTGATCTAGTTTTAATAAAGACAAAGGAGAAATCAAAAAAGTTTACCTCAAAAACGAAAAGGTTTACTGATGAGTATGTGGGTCCCTTTAGGATAATAAAGGAACCTCATCCTAATGCTTACTGATTGGAATTTGTAAAGTCTCCTAAGCTACCAGATTTAAGAAATATTATTGATCTAAAGAGATATGCACAAGAAAGAGACGTAGCCAGGAGTATCGAAAAACCTCAGAGGGCACTCTTTGCAGGGCTAAGTGTTTGACGAACACTAGGACTTAGGTTACTGACAATGCTACTTAATTTTCATTTCATGTTGTCATTCTTCTTCTTCATCATTCAGAACTCTTGACTGTCATCTTTCCTTCTTCACTATAGTAATATTAAGTGAGAGAGCTAAGTGCTGTGGAAACATCAGAAGGTTGTTATTGTAAGAAAAAACGAAAAATATTTACAGAACAGCTAGGCCGGCTGTAAGACAATGGTAATATTGTCCAGGAAGAGATAAATTATTCAATTAAATTTAGACATGGTGGTACTGGGTACCCTCAGAAGGGGTTGTATTTCATATAAGGAAGTATTTACAAAGCAGCAAGGCTGACTGTAAGACAGTGGTAATGAATAAAGAAATGAGAGAGGCAAGGTGTTGCCTGCTAATTGTAGTAAAGAAAGAGATGTAATGTGGTTAAACAAAAGGGAGCAAAGTTTAGAAACAGGTGGAAGTGCAAACAAGAGGCATAAGAAAGGACCTGAAGCAACCAAGAATAGATATGTACGTAATTAACCATGACTAATCTGAGTGAAGGTGGTATGGATATGACTATGTAATAAATACTGAATGTGACTGGAGGAACCTGATGTTGTAGTTGTGAGACATTGAAGTGGAGCAATAAAAGTGCTACTTTCTGAAACCCTCCCCCTGCAGGTTCGGGGTAAGAATAGGCCCGAGGTATTCCTGCCTGTCGTAAGAGGCGACTAAAAGGAGTTTCAACCGTTTCGGCCTTCCATGTGATGGTCCCCCTTGGGGTTTGACCTCCATTTTCAAAATTCTACAGAAGTACGAGCCTTTTGGGCAAGGACGCCTTACATGGTGTATCACTGGTCCTCAGTGCACTAAGACCTTGGCACTCAGCATTGTAACGGCGTTGTAACCACACCCACTATTCCTCAAATTGGGCCTAAACGCCTGATGGGTTGCACAAGTTACGCCCATAGTGCATCCCCATCTGCACCTATGATCATGATGGACTTTCCATGGCACCCGAAATCCAACATGGTAGCCAGCCCGTTGTGGTGGGGTCATCATGTACCCTCTAGGTTGTAGCCCCCTGATTACACAGGGTCATACTGCCGATACCTGAGCTGTACCCTCCCCACATCGGCCAAGGGGTAGATGCCCGTCTCCTTGGGGCATCAGGACTCCCAGCAATGGTCATCCTGCCAGATGGCCCTTGCTGAGGCTGGGTGGTGCCCGTGGGGAGAGCCCCTCGTCGGAGTGGGTGGTATCAGGGCGGACGTTTCACAGATGAAACATCAACATGTATCAGGCCGCTGTGCGGCCGAGTCTTTTAAAAAGAAAGGTACTCTCTCTGGTTCTGGTTCTCCTACCCTTTCCCCCTTGGCCACTCCCTGGGAGGAAGGACAGGCCCGCCAGCTTGGGGCGAAGTACTTCCCCCGCTATTTAGTCTGTTCTCGGACCGATGGGGGGATGTTCGCCACCTCCAAGCCCATGTTCTTTGTCCAGCACATAGAGGATATCTTCGGGGAAATTGAGGCTCTCAGTAAAATGCATTCGGGGTCCGTTCTTATAAAGACCACCTCCGCCACACAGTCGGCAGCGCTCCAGGCATGCGACCAACTAGGGGACATCCCAGTGTCCATTGTCCCGCATCTGGCACTGAATAGGACGCAGGGGGTTATTTTTCATCGGGACCTCCTGCTGCAAACCGATGAAGAGCTCGGGGCCAACCTGGAGTGCCGAGGCGTGCATTTCGTCCGGCGAGTCCAGCGCGGCCCCAAAGACCGTCGCGTCAACACCGGGGCCTTTATCCTCGCCTTCGAGGGGGACGTTCTCCCGGAGAAGGTAAAGGTGATGTGCTACCGGTGCGACGTGCGACCTTACGTCCCGCCTCCTATGTGCTGTTTTTGGTGTTTGTGCTTTGGGCACATGTCGTCACGGTGTGAGGCTGAGCCCCTTTGTGGCGATTGTGGACGTCCTCTTCGTGAGGAACATACATGCACCCCACCACCTCGGTGCGTCAATTGTCCTGGCATCCACTCGCCTAGATCTTTAGACTGCCCCGTGTATCAGATGGAGAAGAAGATTCAAGAATAAAAAACTTTGGATCGTCTCTCTTATTCTGAGGCCAGGAAGAAATATGACCGCCTCCATCCCGTGACATTGACAACTTCGTTTGCCTCAGTCGTGTCCACTCCTTCCACAGTATCCTCACCCCTATCCTGTCCCCCCTCCACCTCCTCACCCCATCCGAGGTCTATGCCTCCGCCTCCCAAATCCCTCCCTTCCAAATCCTCCTCCCTTGCGGCCCCTGCCCCCTCTGCCTTGGGGGCCACCCTTCCTCCTCCTCCCCCTCCGCTGCCTGAGAAGCGATCCTCTTCTCAGGCGTCCATCGGGGAAACGATCTGGACCCCGGCTTCTGATGTCCGGCGTTCCAAAACGGACCCCGTGCATGAGGACCTTCTTCGGGTCCAGCCCACCATCCCCGTGGCTCATCGGACTTCCAAGAAGGCCTCCAAGAAGAAATCTTTATCCCCCTCTCCACCCCGGCGTGTTTCGTCTCACGCTCCATCCGCGAGTCGCCATTCCCGGCCGTCCTCAGTTTCGCCGGGACGCTCTGCTGCCAGGCGCTCAGCTGGCCTCTTGTCGGCGAAGGATTCTGCCCCTCCTACGCAACCCGGGAAAGCGGCCGCAGCTGGCGACGACACAATGGAACGGGATCCGCCTCCCGCCGGTTGTAGCGTTGTTCCCTCGAAACCCGGCCCTCCACGGCCGTCGAGGTGACCCGCTCTTCACCCGTTTCGTTCCCCACTTTTTTTCTGACTAGCAATGGCTTTGTTACATTGGAACATAAGAGGTATTCGATCTAATCGGGAGGAATTACAACTGCTCTTCCACCTGCACTGTCCGCTCGTCCTTGGTCTCCAGGAAACCAAGTTGCGCCCAACTGACTGTATTGCCTTTACCCACTATACCTCGGAGCGGTATGACCTCACCCCTGTGGATGGTATCCCAGCTCATGGTGGGGTCATGTTGCTCGTTCGGGATGATGTCTATTACCATCTCATCCCATTGACCACCCCACTCCAAGCAATAGCTGTCCGTATTACTCTTTCTGCCTTTCCTTTTTCTGGTTGTACTCTCTACACTCCATCGTCATCCGCAGTTAGTCGGGCTGACATGATGCACTTGATTGTTCAGCTTCCTCCGCCGTTTTTATTGTTTGGCGACTTCAATGCCCATCATCCCCTTTGGGGCTCTCCTGCATCCTGTCAGAGAGGCTCCCTCTTGGCGGATGTCTTCAACCATCTCAATCTTGTCTGCCTCAATACTGGCGCCCCGACTTTCCTCTCAGACTCTACTCATACCTACTCCCACTTGGACCTCTCGATCTGTTCTACCACTCTTGCCCGTCGGTTCGAGTGGTATGTCGTTTCTGACACCTATTCGAGCAACCACTTCCCCTGTGTCGTTCGTCTCCTGCACCACACCCCATCCCCACGTCCTTCGAGCTGGAACATACGGAAAGCTGACTGGGGACTTTACTCCTCCCTGGTGACCTTTCCGGACCACGATTTTCTCAGTTGTGACAGTCAGATCGAATACCTCATGGCTGTTATCATCAACGCTGCCGAACGTTCCATTCCTCGTACTACCTCTTCTTCACGTCACGATTCCGTCCCCTGGTGGAATGAGGCTTGTAGAGACGCTATCTGTGCTCGACGACGTGCTTTACGCACCTTTCGCCGCCATCCTACGTTGGCGAATTGTATTGGATACAAACGACTCTGAGCGCAATGCCGTAGAGTCATCAAAGACAGCAAAAAAGCTTGTTGGGCCCCTTTTACCAGCTCCTTTAACAGTTTTACTCCCTCTTCTGTCGTCTGGGGTGGCCTGCGCCGGCTGTCGGGCATGAAGGCCCACTCCTCAGTACCTGGCCTGACTGCAGGTAATGAGGTCCTTGTTGATCCTGTGGATGTCTCCAACACCTTCGGCCGCTTTTTCACGGAGGTTTCAAGCTCCGCCCATTACCACCCTGCCTTCCTTCCCAGGAAAGAGGCAGAAGAGGCTCGGCGACCTTCCTTCCACTCGCTGAATCTGGAAAATTATAATGCCCCCTTTACTATGCGGGAACTCGAACGTGCACTTGCACTGTCCCAGTCCTCTGCTCCGGGGCCAGATGCCATTCACGTTCAGATGCTGGCACACCTTTCTCCGGCAGGCAAAAGCTTCCTTCTTCGTACCTACAATCGCGTCTGTACCGAAGGTGAAGTCACCATACGTTGGCGCGACGCCGTCGTTGTTCCTATACCCAAACCCGGGAAGGATAGACACCTTCCTTCTAGTTACCGCCCCATTTCTCTTACAAGCTGTGTCTGTAAGGTGATGGAGTGCATGGTTAACGCTCGGTTAGTTTGGATTCTTGAATCTCGATGGCTACTTACCAATGTTCAATGCGGCTTTCGTCGCCGCCGCTCCGCTGTTGACCACCTTGTGACCTTGTCGACATTCATCATGAACAACTTTTTGCGAAGGCGCCAAATGGTAGCCGTGTTCTTCGATTTGGAGAAGGCTTATGATACCTGTTGGAGAGGAGGTATCCTCCGCACTATGCGCAGGTGGGGTCTATGCAGTCGCCGGCCCCTTTTTATTGATTCCTTTTTAACAGATCGAAAGTTTAGGGTACGTGTGGGTTCCGTATTGTCCGACGTCTTCCTCCAGGAGAACGGAGTGCCTCAGGGCTCCATCTTGAGCGTAGCCCTTTCTGCCACAGCGATCAATCCAATTATGAATTGCATTCCACCTAATTCTCGGGCTCTCTTTTTGTAGATGACTTCGTGATCTACTGCAGTGCCCAGAGAACATGCCTCCTGGAGTGCTGCCTTCAGCGTTGTCTAGACAGCCTATACTCATGGAGTGTGGCAAATGGCTTCCGGTTCTCTGAAGAGAAGACAGTTTGCATCAACTTTTGGCGATATAAAGTGTTCTTTCCGCCATCCTTACACCTCGGTCCCGTTGTTCTCCCCTTCGTGGAAACAAGGAAACAACTAAGTTTCTAGGGCTCACACTGGACAGGAAACTTTGTTGGTCTCCGCACATCTCTTATGTGGCTGCCCATTGTACACGTTCCCTTAATGTCCTCGGAGTTCTTAGTGGTTCATCTTGGGGAGTGGATCGCACTGTCCTGCTTCACTTGTATCAGTCCATAGTCCGATCAAAGCTGGATTATGGGAGCCTCGTCTATTCGTCTGCTCGGCCAACCCTCTTACGCCGTCTCAACTTTATCCACCATAGGGGGTTATGACTTGCGACCGGAGCATTCTACACTAGTCCCGTCGAGAGTCTTTATGCTGAAGCTGCCGAATTACCATTGACCTACCGACGCCACGTACTGCTTTGTCGGTATGCCTGCCGGCTGTTGTTAATGCCCGACCACCCCTCTTATCAGTCCTTCTTCGCCGATTCTCTCGACCATCAGTATGGGTTGTATGTGTCTGCCCTGCGGCCCCCTGGAGTCCACTTTCGTCGCCTGCTTCGACAGTTGGATTTTGCCCTCCCTACCACCTTCAGAGAGGGTGAGAGCCCGACACCACCTTGGCTCCAGGCTCCGGTTCATATTTATCTCGACCTCAGCTCGCTCCCGAAGGAGGGTATTCCGGCTGCAGTGTATTGCTCACAGTTTGTCGAACTTCGTGCGCGACTTGCCAGTCACACCTTTATTTACACTGATGGCTCCAAAACTGACAATGGTGTCGGCTGTGCCTTTGTTGTCGGTGCCGCCGCCTTTAAATACCGGCTCCTCGACCAATGTTCCAGCTTTACGGCCGAGCTTTTTGCTCTACATCAGGCCGTTCAGTATGCCCGCCGCCACCGCCATTCATCGTATGTACTCTGCTCTGATTCACTCAGTGCTCTTCAGAGCCTTGGAGCTCCATATCCGGTCCATCCCTTGGTGCAACGGATCCAGCAGTCCCTCCATTCTTTTGCTGCAGATGGCTCTCCTGTCAGCTTTCTGTGGGTTCCCGGCCATGTGGGAGTGCCTGGGAATGAGGCTGCTGATGCCGCAGCCAAGGCTGCAGTCCTCCTGCCTCGGCTAGCCTCCCATTGTGTCCCTCCATCTGACGTTAGTGGGGTTGTTTGTAAGTGGCTTGTGTCGTTGTGGTGGGATACTTGGTCATCACTTCAAGGAAACAAGCTCCGGGCAGTAAAACCGTTCCCAACTGCTTGGACAACCTCCTCCCGACCATCTCGGCGAGAAGAGGTCCTTCTGACCAGGTTGCAGATTGGGCATTGCCGGTTTAACCACTGCTACCTTCTTTCCGGTGACCCACCCCCGCAGTGCCCTTGTGGTCATGCATTAACAGTGCGCCATGTTGTATTGTCATGTCCCCGTTTTAGTCAGTCTCATGTTTTCCTGTCTCTGCCATCTACTTTACAGGATATTTTAGCTGATGACACTCGAGCAGCTGCTTGTGCTCCTCGTTTCATTACTTTGACTGGCCTGCCCAAAGACGTCTAATTCTTTCACTTATTTTATCTGCATCTTTGTCAGAACTTTCTGGCGTCCCCCCCCCCCCCCCCTTGAGTTTTACTAGATTCTATGTGCTCTAACAATTGTGACTGGGCGCTAATGACCTCAGTAGTTGAGCGCCTTTAAACCCCAACAAAAAAAAAACTCTGAAACCTGATGTGGAGGTTATTGTACATAAGCAGCAAAAGGCTGGCTTGAGAAACCCTAAGTGGACTTTAGTAAATAGTAAAATGTATGTGAATCTGACATGTTGAAGTGCCACAGAAGTCGACAGAACTATTTTCAAGATTAGTGGTTTTAAGAAATGTTTTGTATGTAAGTGTTTTCAACTTTTGTTTTTCTTGTATATATAGAGAATAAGTAAGTGTGTCTGAAAACCACACAGTTGATTGGAAGATGGTTTCAGTATTAGGTTATGATGATGACTCTTACAAGGGTCACGGTAGTTGGCAAGAGCTAAAGGTGTGGAGAAGGTGTTGAAGCCACAAAGGTTGCAATGATTCACACACAGTGGATTCATTAATAATTTCTATTTCTGTGTGTATTATATTTAAGTAGGTGTATATGTCAGGTTTACAGGACTACATGAGAGGACCTGGAGAAAATTTGTTTAATTAATAATATTGTGTTTTTTTTAAAGGTAATGTGTTATGCAGGATTGGATAGCCACAAGCATTAGCTGGAATTTTATGTTTATTTGTTTAATGATTTTCAGAAGTAATTTGTATATAAAATTGTAACAGTAACCTGTCTGAATGATTGCAGTGAGATTTTGAAGAAAAGATTAATAGTCAATGTGCCACTTTGGTACTGCTTGATAGAAAGCTAGTTCACTTTTTGCAAAAAAAAATTATCAGTAAATATAAATATTAGAAAAATACGCTGTGACATGAGAAAGTAGATTTATTAAGAAAAAGTCATTGAAAGAAGGTGTTGTGTCTAGACAAGACAGCCTAGACACAATGAGAGGAAGCCGAAAGGCACGCGCTAAGCTAAAGCAGGATGGCGTGAGGTCTGAAACAGGATACGTAATGTATGCTATAAAGAAAAGTACGTAGCTTCTGGAATACTTAACCTTAATCCATCCTTTTGGTACATCTGGAGATTGTGGCAATACAAGTGAGACTCTTTAGATACATGCAATGTTACTAATGGCGCCTTGCTAGGTCATAGCCATTGACTTAGCTGAAGGCTATACTAACTATCTGCTCTGCAAATGAGCGAGGCTTCGTCAGAGTGCATCGCTAGCTATGTCGTCCGTACAACTGGGCGAGTGCTAGTCCGTATCTTGAGACCTGCCTTGTGGTGGCGCTCGGTTTGCGATCACACAGTGGCGACACGCGGGTCCGACATGTGCTAATGGACCGCGGCCGATTTAAAACTACCACCTAGCAAGTGTGGTGTCTGGCGGTGACACCACAGAAGGATTAAGAGAATTTTGAGATGTATATTCATGTTAGGTTAAGAAGTAGCAATTAAGGATGGAATCTGAAGCCAGCTGAATTTTTCAGGTGCACTGACACAATATAGAGATAGCATGAGACTCGTAGAGACCTCCAAAACAGGACTGAGTTGGACAAAGAGTGCTAGCAAAGTGAAAGATGTAAGTGTTCATAGGTAGATGCTCCCCAAAGCAATGTTGTTGTCAGTGTGCATGTGACATACAAAGAGTAAAATGTTGTTACACAGACGCTCACAATAGCAATGTGTAAAGAAGGAAAAGTGATGTTATAAAATATGAAGATTGTAGGTGTTGTTTCTTTTTCAGCAATTTGTAAAATTTTGTGAAGATTGTATTTGTTTTTTCTTTACATCGAATAATGATGTAATAAATATCTTTAGAATTAATTGATTGTAGGTCATCAGCCCTAGATAATAATAAATGATTTATATACGTAAATAAGAATGTCATATATTAACACCTAGGAAAGTTTAACTGAATTCGAGCTTGAAAGTATGGGAGTAGTTAGGATATAAGCCTTATAGAAAAATTTGTTAGAAATAAAAACATTTTAAGAGGTTAAAATATTTTAGTTCTTCAGGAGGTATGAGGCGTCACAGCTAGGGTGTGATCACCAATTTGTCTTTTAAAGCTTTCTTGTATGAATGTATGTGGGCTCCAGTGTAAGCAGTCAGAATCTTATACGATCTGCAATGGGCGAACTGTGTCCTGCAGACATGTGTCATGGTCATATGGCATGACCGCAGCATGTGAAAGTTGCGGGGAGGCGCTTACAAAGTAGTTACATTCTCTGGAATTATAGAAATTAATAATAAGGCTGGTGCTCATAGACAACAACATTACCAGTTGAACCCGCTGGCGAAACCATTTGTAAGAATGGCACCAGTACAACTGCTTAGTATTAATGCAGTCACTAAGAAAGGGGAGAAGAACTGGGAGCAGCAAGGGGCAAGAGAATTAACCAATGTAGAGTTAAGGGAGCACAGTAGTAATAACACCTGTAATAAGAACACATTTGTAGAGGAGATAAGTACTAATAATAGGGTTTTGAATCAGGAGGTGGAGGTAAATCTGCACGGCAAAACAGAGGGAGAACTGTCTGACAGTTGTGGAGAAAGTAATGGAGCAGGGGTCAAAGGGGTGATTGATAGGTTATTTGAAGTAATTGAGAGTAGTGAAGAGGAGGAGGAAAAGGAAGAAGAGGAGGAAATATATAATGCTGACAACACCTGGTATAGGGTCACAGTAACAGAGGTAAATACAGAAAGGGAAACACTAGAAAGATGTTTCAATTTAGCGATAGCGGACAGACTGGTAGGAACTGCCACTAGTAGTAATAATATTAAGCATGAGGAAGACCCACTAAACATAAATATGACATCAACACAAAACATAGGTTTTCACAGGAGGGAAACGGTCCAGGATTTACTAGATGAGGTAGAACCTACAAATGAAAGAGCGTACATAGGAGAGCGTATAATAGAGATAAGTGTTTTTGATGAAAATGTAAAGTGTTGGAATGATACAGGATGAGATGTTTGTGCTGCGTCCCAGAATTTTGTTAATGAACTCCCAGCAAATAAGCAAGTAGTAAGGATGCCAGTAAGTGGCCTAAATATAATTGCAGCAATGGGAAGAACCAAAAAGGTAGTGAAGCAAGAAATATTTCTATCCATAGTGATAAAGGGGGTAGCAATTAAGCAGAATTTCTTAGTAATTAGTGGACTAAGTGTTGATATGCTGGTGGGTGCCGATTTTCTTAGTCAACATGAAGGATGGCTAAATTTCCGGACCAAAGACGTATTGATGAGAATTAATGGTAACCTTATCACTATACCATTCAAAGGTAAGAAACAACTGAGGATGAAGAACTAAATGACTTGCCAATCTGTATTTGCAGGACAACAAAACTAATGGAAAGCTATAATGAGTATGGTGGAAGTGAAGAAGTGGATCCGTCTGAGCTGGATAGTGTCAGAGCTAGGATCAATGATGAATTGCTAGAATTAAGTGAACTAGATGAGGGACAAAGAAATGACCTAAGAGAAATTTTGACAAAGTCTATAGGAGTATTTTCTGATCAGCCAGGACTAGCTAAAGATTACGAGTGTTTTTTGATAGTGTTAAAGGATGCCCATTTTTTCAAAAAACCGTTTCAATTCCTGAAGTGCATAAGGAAGCTGTACGTGACCTGATTCAGAACATGGTAGAGTGTACTAACCCCAAATAATAAAAAGTAAGCAGGCTTGGACGAAGTACCAAACTTTGTGGTGAAACAATACATATAGACCTCACAAGCTACCTTAAAAGAAGAGCATAATAAAATAGTCATTCACATTGGGGTATTTTCCAGAGTATTTAAAATAGGCAAGAGTTGTACTTCCACTAAAGAAAGATAATGCAGAATACATAGAAAACTACACGCCAATTTTCCTACCATCATCATTCTCAAAAACAATGGAATCATTTATAAAAGTAAGATTAATGAATAACTTGAATAAACGTTATGTTCTAAGTGATAGAAGTATGAATTCCACCATAGCAGAATTCACAAAAGTGGTATTGAGGTGCCGCAGCAATGGCGTGATCACAAACTTGTCTATTAAAGCTTTCTTGTATGAATGTGTGTGGGATCCAGTGTAAGCAGTCAGAATCTTATACGATCTTCAACGAGCGAGCTGTGTCCTGCAGATGTTCGTCATGACCATGTGGCATGACTGCAGTGTGTGGTAGCGGAGGGGCGTTTACAGAGTAGTTACATTATCTGGAACTATAAAAATTAATAACTGATCTAGAGCCTGAGGAATTTCATATTAGGTACATAACCTTCTGTTGTGTAAAGGAGCAATCTTTCAAAATCTGAAGTCAATAACTGTCATAACTTGGAAGTTACAAAAGAAAAAGAAGAGTCAGTAAAAAACGCAATTATCCAACACTTAAAAAACTAAATCAATATGTGTATGTTAATAGTGCACCAACTGTGACTATTTGAAAAGATATGATACGACCATCAGCGTTTAGATTCAAATTTGGAAAGTTCTCATTTTAGAAAACCTTTCGTAATTTTGCTGTAATAATAACTTTAAGAATTTTGAGTAGATATTTGTTTTGTGTTAGGGTGAGTGTGAAAGAGAGTACTTGCATGAGTGTAGGTGGGACATTCGACAATATTAAATTTTCAGTGTGTAATTCTCTATAGAAACTTGCAAGTGTTCCAGCTTTGGATCATGAGAAAGAATCCACCAGTGGTTACCCTACTAGTGGATGACGGATGTCCAAGCATGTTTGAATATGTAAGAGACAGCCAGAACATTTGTGACTATATAGTTAAACTCCAGACGTAAAGTACATCTTAAAGTTTATTTCATTTTATTTGTTTAACAAGAGAGTTTTGAGTTGCTTATCTCGATGACCTCAATGAGCTGAGAGCAGTGGTTGGTCCTTGCTAGATTTTGGTGCGAGCCGTGCCCTGAAAGTCAGTTTTGATTGGCCGTAAATCTGTACAGCCAATCAGCCAATAAGAAGTGAGTTGGTTTGCCACCTAACGCAGGACATAGAGTGGCTTGTAGAGGCGGAGAGAAGTAGGTGGTGATGGACTAGCTTTTGAAGGAACCGGTCATGCTGAAAGTGTCCGAACGCATTATGTGTAAAATGAAGTGATATTGTGACTTCTGCATTTTGGTACAGTGATAAAGGTAGCTGGTGTTTACCATTTACTATCTGTAAAATTTTAAGAGTCGAGAGATGTTTTGTTCTTGAGAAAATCGCGTGTGTAAACTTTGAACTAAAAGGGTGGTGGTACTAAGTAAATTTTTTTCACTTTATTTAAAGACAACCACTGAATGCCGAGTGCAAAAGTAAACAGCTGTTTATTGGCTGTGTTACTCTTGTAAATGATTTTGGCATTGGATAGAAAAAGTTCTGGCTGTTTGAGTGGGTCGAGGACTGTGAGCAGGAACTTTAATGATTTGAACACATATGGGCTGATGATTTTGCTCAATAACAATAGAAACAATCCTCATGAAAGTTAATAGGACATTTGAACTTAGAAATTTGAACAGCAACCCATTTCTGATTTGTTCTTTAGAGTTCACAAGAGTATTTTCAGTTTGCTGTACTTACAGCGGCCTCTGACGTGTAGTTATGAAATCTCAGTTTCTTCAACACTGCTTTTCTGAGATGTCTTAAGTAGCTGCAGTCAGGAGTTATATGTGCCTGCAGCAGTATCGAGGTAGGAGGGCAATTTATGTTGCAGAACCGCCATTGTTGTGTGAAAGAGCACATTATGTTGCAGTATGTCATTCTTTTGATACTGTTGACCATAAGATTTTTACAAAAGGTCTACAATAATTAGGAATAAGAGGTGTAGCTAATGCCTGGTTTCAATCAAACTAGCATAAATGATACAAGGAACAGGACTAACACAAAACTCAAATAAGGTTAAATTTTAAATGACACACTTATCACAACCAAAATATATTAATATAGGAATTCCTCAGGGTAGCATATTAGGACTAATACTGTTTCTAATTGCATCAATGACTTTCCTAATAGTGTTAATCATGAGAAAAAATTATCTTTGTTGGTGAAAGTAATATTACAGTCAATGAGGAAACAAGAGAACTCCTTGCAGTAAAAGCAAATGAAACCCTCAGGGAAGTTTAAAATTGATGAGTACACTACAAAGGTACACTGAAAAAATTAAATAGACGCCATGAGTTTCAGTTTGAAGAGGCAAAATGCGCCTGTTAATTTGAATGTAGATGGTACCTCCATAAACAGCATAACAAACAAAATATTTCATTACCTCTAAAGCAGCATAACAAACAAAATATTTCTAGGAATGTATACTGATTTTCAATTGAAATGGTATGAATACATAAATATTCTTGCAGACATAATATCATCAGCATATTATGCACTTAAGAGGCCTTTGATCAGTGTCTACTATCAATATGTGCACCCCATTCATAGCTATGGTATTCTTTTCATGAGCAAAAATGCACATAATGTGAACACAGTTTTCAAACCATTGAAAATTTGTAAGAATTATAACAAAAATAGATTTGGCCTCATTGTAAAAATCTGTAAAAACACAGGGTCTTAAATACACTATGTGAATATGGTACTGTATTAACTAATCATTTAGGTACATCAGAAATAACCTTAATAATTAGTCACAAACAGCTATGGCAATGACTGTGGAGCAAGATCTAGACTGTACTTACATCTACCAAGAAAGAATAAACATAACACTCAAAACAGCAATATCTACATGGAGTAATATTGTAGAGTAGGTTACCCAAGGAGGCTACAAAGACAAATTTATTTAGAAAGGCAGTTTAAAAAAACTTGTATCTGTACAATCTGTACAAAGGGGAATTACTTAGATAACACAAAGAAGCATTTTAGTAAAAGGTTAACAAAACTTAATAGTAATAACAATAATAATAATAAACAATCCTGTCGTTTCATACCATAATTTTTCTCTATAATTTTGTCATTTCATACCATAATTTTTCTCTATAATTTTGTGTATGGAAAATCCCACACAAATCTCTGGAATTGGTAAAACTGCAATCTTATCCTCTTTCCTAGCTCAATTTCTCCCGCATTTTGGAGGAATGCTGGATCAATTTTTCTGGCAAGAAAATGGGAAGTTGCAGTATAAAAAATGGAAACCAAACATTGTCTAACTAACTAACTAACTAACTGTCACCATGGTCTTAACGTCAATTGATGGTGTGTGTTAAAAAAATGTATGTACAGTTTGTATAGTGTGTATAGTATTGTAGTGTCTTGTGATGTCTTACAGTGTTTGTGGTGAATGGTATTGGAACATGAATTCTTAAATAACATCTTTGCAAAACAGTATTGTGCACTATGTATAAACCAGGCGAGGTTATTGTTTTAGACAGATTATCCTTGTATTATGTAGGTTCCAATCTCCATCTGACCATCCTGGCTTAGGTTTCCCATGGTTTCTCTAAGTTACTTAAGGCAAACATTGAGATGGCTCTTGTTATAGGGCTACACACAACTGTCTGCCCCATCCTTGTCTAACAAGACTTGTGTGTAAATAACTGTATATATTAATTATATATTTACAGTATCAGAGGAATAGATTGCTACTCTCCACGTAGAGCAGGCACTGAGTCGCAGACAGGCATAATGAAAAAGAGTACTAAAATATTAAGCTTTTGGAGAATGTCCTTCTTCTGAAATAGAAAAAAAAAAATCACACACACACACACACACACACACACACACACAGAGAGAGAGAGTCATTTCTCCAGGTGCTGGAGCCCAACTGAACAGCAATCTATCATTTTTATATTGTTGTTATTCCATCCAGCACTCTCCATAGTTTGAATTATATTTTTTTGTTGTTTAATTGCAATACTATGATAAAGCCAGTATTGTCATAAAAGTGATCCAGAGGTGAATAAACTCACTTACTACTACTACTACTACAGCTACTACTTCCTCTGCGTCACGGTTCAGTATTCCCATTGCAAGAGTCCGTCATGAGGGTACTTCTCTGTCTAGGCCATCAGCATTCTCATTTCCATGGATCCTTGTATGACACAGGGCCCAAGGGAAGACAACTGAATGACAACTGTGGCTCAGGTCTTGTAAAAGGTCATGGATAGTGGACACTGTCATGTGCTGAGGGAAGCCTGTAGAATGTTCATTGAGTCACCGCATATCATAAATTGGTAATAGTCTTACTTTTTGATAAAAAAGAATGCTATGACAATACCCATAATTTCTGCCATGAAGACACTGTATATCTCTGGCAGATAATGTATTTCCTGGCTGATAGTATGTGTATATTCTGATATCCTTAGAACCATTACTATAGATGATACTGGGTCCTTGATACTCATGAATAACAGAGAAAAAGATACAATGGTAGACAATAAAGGAAACATAGGTTTTAGTCATATGGAATAGATTTAGGGTAACCTGTGGTTTATGTACACACAGAGGTGGTAGTATGAAGTGATCTGATTGATACAGTGAAGTGTGAGGATAAAAACACCTCCACAGAGGATTCTAATGTGTATCCCGGACATAAACTTGGCGTCAAATGGCCGGAACTCCTAGGTTGAAGTGGAAACAGAACTGATCTTGCAGTTGGGGTAGTTGGGAAACTAGTTAACAGCTGAAAGATGGTTGTGTAGTAGTTGGTGACACCCAAACCACAAGGGTAGGATATCACTCTGAAAGAAGTCTGTCCACTGGGCTCTTTTGAAAAGACCTGGTGGCAAGCCTCAACACACAGTGATCAATTCTCCATGAAGTAAGACAAAGAAATCTCATGCAAGATGATGTAGTGGTTAAACTCCTGGCCTGAAATTCTACAACAAGGGAGGGTAATAAAAGTTCATCCAATAATTCAGCTATAGCTTTATCGTTCTCTGTAAAATCATTTCAGACAAATGGTTGGATGGTTCTTTTGAATATGCCATGGATAATTAATTATTGAATTCTTGTCCAGTTTGAGTTTGCACACAGTTTCTAACAGCCCTGCCATTGGTAAAAAATGTAAACTATAATCTACCTTCCTTCTAGCCTTCCTTTCAAAGAGATACTGCAAGTAGCTTAACCCACTAGATGGCTGCGATTGAAACTGAGGTCCATTGATATTAATACAGCTTTCTTTCACTTTGTTACACATCCAAAAAGAAATTTTGACTACCCCTTCACTCACCAACAGCTGAGTTACTTTACTACTTATTTTATTATTAATTAAGTGAATGTATTGACACTGTTGGCAGTGATGCATTTGTAATGGATTTGTTAATTTCTTAGCAATCACCAGTAAAAGTAAGCATCAGATATGAAGAAGTAAATTCACAAATAGTCCCAGAATGTTAGTCGGAAGAACGCTCAGTCACCTATGAGGTAGTTCACAGGTCAGTAATGGGACCTCTCCTTTTCATGATTTATATCAATGATCTGCACATGCATGTTGATTCACATAAAACATTTTTGTTTGATGATGGTACAACATTATTGGTTCTATTTAATCATATGGTGATTTTATACAATATACAGTTGATATAAGACAAGTGATTTTATACAATATACATATGATATAAGACAAGATTAAACCTTAAAGTCCGTGTTTTTCAACCAATTAATTAAGCTGTGTGTGAGGGTGAACAAGTCATCCAGGGTATGAATGAAGTGGACAACATTGGACTAGATGTTCAGTTGTCTGCTCTTCTTGATTACATTCACACATTGGTGAAATGATCAAGCCCATTTGTACCTGAAATAGTTACAACAACCATGTCCAGTACTTAATCTGTTGAGGCGGCACCAGAAGTTCCTCGGTAGGTCAAAATGTTTTGGCTTCTTCGTGGGATCAAGGTGATGGGCTCTTGTTCCCAATGTTTTTGTTGACCATTCATGCTCCTAGCTTTCATTGAAATCAAAATCATCCACAATGAGTTGTCCTGCAGTAACACTTGCTGGTCTTCTTGATTGCAATCGTTGCTGTGGAGGATGATAGAATTACTGGTGCAGTGGTAGAGAGGGTGATGCAGAGATTTCCTTGGCCTCCCTCAGTAGAGCAACTTCCACCTTAAGTGAGGTGGAGGGATGTGACTCAATACAGGTAAACAGTGGCATGGGGTTGATTTGATGGAACCAGTAATGCAGCGCATTGTGTCATTCAGTGTTGTGTCTACCTTCTTCACATGTACATTTTCCAACCAGACTTGTGCACAGTACACAGCAGCAGAGTACAGAAGACTGATGCCAGTTATATGCAGACAGTCAGCAGAGGTTCCCCAGGTGGTACCACTGAGCTTATGTAGTATATTGTTCCTTGCAGCAACTTGGTGAGAAAGCTTGGTGATGTGCTCTTTGTAGCTCAGGGTTCTATCTAGAGTGATTCCGAGATATTTTGGGGAAGGATTGTACCTCAATGTTTGTTCATTGAACAGAACTCTTGGTTTGTAGTTCGCAGCATGATTCACTAGGTGGAAACAAGAGACTTCAGTTTTTGATGTGCTTGGGATCAATCTCCAGCTCCTAAAGAAGGTTGACACCTCCAGATCCTCCGTAAGAATTCGTTCACCATCTTCGAAGTTACTGCTCTGTGTTACCAGTGCAATGTCATCAGCATAGATGAATTAGGTTGTTATTGTGGTTGGTAAATCATTAATGTATAAATGGAATAGTGATGGGGCTGAAACAGATCCCTGTGGTAGTCCATTATTTAGTTTCTTTTTGTGGCTTTTAGAGCTGTCTAGAAACACTTCAAGTTGTCTTTCACTAGGGATGCTGGGTATTAGATCCACAATTTCTCGACTTAGTAGAAATTGCAGTAGCTTGTAGATCAGTTCCTGTTTCCAGACAGTGTCATACGTGGCTGTCAGGTTTTTCAAAGACTTAATATTTCAAAAGCTATATTTGTTCAAAATTATATCATATTCCAAAATGTGCCAATCTTAAAATGTAATCTTCTCAAAATTTCACAATTGTGAATTTTCAGTGCAAATTTTTCTGACTATGGAAATGTATAACTTTCCCAGAATAAAATGTTAGTTTGTGAAATATTTTGATTAGAAAAGTTATCTTTCCACAACATTCTCGGTATGTTTCTGTAGGCCCAAGTTCATCTAAGACATACATGTTTATAGTACAATTATTATCTTTATCATTCTTAAAATACACTGTTTATAGCTAAATAAAATTACTTCGTCGGCTAATGTGTATAACTTATTCTCAGAAGAGCAACCCTTCTGAAATGCAAACTGTGATGTACTAAATAAATTATTTCTACTTAAATGCAACACTTTTCTTGGGCACACTACTTTTTTGAATATTTTGGAAAAAAATATGTCTTAGGAAATTGGGTGATAATTATTTAAATCTGTCTTGTTTTGTGACAAAACTGAATAACACATGTTACCTGATACTTCCAGGCAGCAAACCAATAACAAGCACATTTACTTAAGTCTCAGTGAACATAGTTTAACACAAACTAGCAATTAGTTTAGACACAAAGTTGTTAGCCTGTCAGTGCACATGGTTATAAATCAGTCTGAGCGTCATAGTGGGATGCAAGGTCGAAATAATGGAATCAAATGAGGAATTTAAAAGAGAAGTTGCTACTGTTCTGACAAAGTCTAGGAATGGAAAATAGTGTTTGTCTATCAAGACTAAATAATGTACATCAATTAATCACTTGAACACTAAGTCAAACTAGTGGGTTAATTGTTCACTTGGTGACTAAGTCCACATAAGGAAAGGCTAGTAATCTGTTGGAGGCTAAATCCAACTAGGAGATTACTGTTCACTTGAATGCTGAGTCCCACAAATCTGTGGTCAATAGTGAGCATTATGGACCTGCACTGGTGATGGTTTAGTTGCTTGCTGACTGGCTACAGTAGAGTTTAAGTTCAATAAGGCAGTGGTCAGGGGTGAGAGTGATGGCTACATGCTGGTAATGGCTCAGTTGTTGATTGGGCCTGAGCAGTGTTGACCCAGGATTTGATATGCAAATGGCATATGCTGCCTGGGTGCAGGGCAACCACATAAATACTCATTTTACCGAAGGTTACATGTTCCATTACCAGGCAGGTATGTGACCAGTATAGGAAAACAGTCCAGTGACTGTAGCACTATCAGTGGTGATGCAGGTGCCACAATTGGTGATGCTGGTGCCATGAGTCTGTGTGAAGCCTTCTGCAGGCCAGCTGGTAAACATGTTGTTATTTATCTCTATTGGATGCGAACCAGTATTATTATTCACTGGTAGAGGATGCCATTTGATGTTATTATTTACAGGTGGTTGGTGTTTACTGCTGTGGCAACCCATCAATCTAGGCTTTGTTGTAATTTACCTGAAATTGTAGGGTATAGCACTAGGATACAGCATCCCTCCGCCCATAGGGAAGAGGTGGTGGAACCATCTTGATGTCATGTGGAACTGTCTTGATGGGATGAAGTGCTCTGGGGCAGCATTGCCAGTATCAAGTACAGCATCCCTCCTCCCCTAGGGGAGAGATGGTGGAGTCATTCCCACGTCATGTAGCACCACCTCACATGTACAGTGACAGGACTAATCATTCCAGGAGCAGTGTTCATTGACACCAGTTGTGAAATTGGAGGGTGCCATTGTCATGTTTCAGCAATCAGGAAGAGCCCAGGACTGGATGCAGTGTCTAACCCACATGTGGCTATGACTACTTAGACTTTTCTGGAAAGTATCCTGTGTGCAGAGGATGTGAAAAAACCTGCAGAGTCTTCTTCATGGCATGGTTTAGTGGGTAGATAAGAGACAGAGGTGTCCTGAGCTGATGACCATATAGGCATGCCACCGGGCTTAGACTGTTGGGAGATGTCTTGAGGCATGCAGTCTTCTCCCAGCAAATACTGCAAGGTCAAGAGACAATTATCCATTGTGGCAAAAGCCTTGGTCTAAGCTGCAGTGTAAATCACATCCAGAGGCCGTGACATCAGTGATACCACCACTAAAAAAGTCGTGGAATTGTATATAGGGTCTGTAGGGGCTATGGGATGAAACTGTGCTCCCACTGGAGTGGCAGAGTCATGTCCTAGCAGGCCCATCCAGATAGCAGGAAAGTGTTGGCCCAGGGCTGTTATGTTTGCATTACCATCACTGGTCACTGGTAAGATATCAGGATGTTAACATATTCCCTATTGAGGAAGTTTATTACAATTGTAAACTGACTCATTCCTTACTGTGATGAGAAATCGCAATTATGTTCCATGGAGCATGCAAATAACTGACTGTACATAGCAGAAGCAATCAATATTAGCTTTATGTCTGTGATAGTGTATATTGTGACTAGTTCCATATTGTCTCAGATGGAGTTTTCATAATATGATATGTCAATGAATTAATGGATTAATCTATAGCAGTTATGCAACTTTCACAAAGAAAGAAGTCACACCAAGTTGTAAAACTAAAATAATGCTCTTGCTTCCAGGAAGTTGGGCTGTTACTGCATTATTCAGTAAGCATACTAAAAATAGAAAGTAATATGCAGAGTGTCTCAGAAATGTTGCAACAGACTACTAAGGGAGGTGGGGTACATAATAAGGACTGGGAATTGCACAGTAACCCATAGCCACAAATGTCAGAGGAGGTAGGTGGTAGCAGAGGCTGCAGATCTGAAAGAGAACAAAAGAGTAATTCATCTGAAACATTTTTGGACATAATGAGTACACATGGTATAGGATGTGAATACAGCTTTAATGTTACAACAGATGCTCAAAGTCTGCACCATCAGACTCCATGCATGCCTGACAGTGACAGAGGACTGATGGCCAGACATGCTTGAGCACACCAGGAGATTCTTTAGTTTTAGCAGCTGTGCAGACAGTACTTGTGATGAGGTCCAGTTCAGGCTCCACAGGATTTGGATAAATGAATGATTTCATGGCTCCCTACAGAAAGAAATCAAGGCTTGATAAATCTGATGAATGTGGGTGCCAGGGAACCAGACCACCATGCCCAACTCATTGAGGCAGGAATGACCTGTTCTAACACCTACAAACAACCATTCCAAAATGAGCAGGTGCCCTATCATGTTGGAACTACATGCTATGCCTGAAATTTCCCGGAACATCTTCAAGCAAGCTGGGAAGAATCTCTTCCAGAAAGTTCTGATAATTTCTCATGGTCCAGTGGGATGATAAAATGGATGATGCGACTAAGCACTTGCTGGACAAACCTTCCCACACATTGACTGTGAAGTGATGATGTGCTATGCAGTGGCACACACTGTGGGGGTTTTCTGGTGTCCACAAATGCTCATTGTGGTGACTGTGGTGAATCTGGCCTCATCATACATAAGCTGGGAAATGGACATCTCAGACACTATGTTGCAGAAACCACTGTGTGAAATGCACACATGTTCAATGGTTATCAGGATGCAATAACTGCACTCTTTCGAGATGAAAGGCATGTAAGGACTCAGAATTCAAAACATGCTGGACACTGGTATGAGACATTCTTAAATCCAAGGCAATGACACATATCCCAGTATTTGAATTACTCTCCATGGCATCCAACACACTTTCATCCCAAATGACCAAATTTGCCAGTTGTGGCCTGCCCTCACTACCCTTGCCACATCCTAATGCCCTGAACTCACACAAATTCCAGTGTAAACATCTAAAGAAACTGTGGTGTGGTTGATGTCTATCTGGGAAGTGTTCTCAACAAATGCATCCAGCAGCTCGTTCATCGCACTCAGCTACTCCATACATTAAGTTCATGCCTGCAAGTTCACCATTCTTATACTGTTCCATACTCCTTATGCTGACTAGTGCTTAAATGAGGAAATCATCATGTTCCTCTCCAGTACTCTCATGTATAACATCACCTAGTGGCATACAATGTATACATGTTACTATGCAATTCTCAAACATTACGATGTGCCCCAGCTCCCCCAGATGTTTGTAGCAAAATGTGTGACACACCCTGCTTACTTACAAAGTAGGATTCATGACAATAATGTTCTAGAAGTTGGTCTACAGTTGTTGGCTGATTCTTAACCAATAATGAAGATTTTGAAATGATTACATACAGGAATGCATTTATGCCATTCAATAATGGATGCGTTATTTATGTATTCTTGCATTAAAAGTCAAGTAAAAGTAAAAATGAAGTCTGCAGCACAGGCCCATGACTGAACTATTAACCTGATAGCAGGTATAGTGTGGCCTGTCTTTGCAACAACACTATGAGCAGTACAGTGGTCACACCACCACCCCAGCCACCTTTTACCAAGAAAGGTCACACTACTCATTTGATAGCTGACTGAGTTGACCTGTAGCCATCCCGAAGGGACTAGAACAAGGCAAAATCCCTGTCCCTATACAGGACTGAACCTGGGAGCTCTAGAGCTGGATTCTAGTGTTCCCCCTGAGACCATCACCATCACAATTCTTGCTTTAAAAACAAAAAAAGAAGCATCCAGAAGCATCCAGGGGAACGGCTACATTTTGTGAATGACAAGTAAGGGATCAGTACAGTCTTTTTTATATATTCTCTCTCTCTCTGTCTCTGTCTGTCTGTCCCCCCCACCTATTACACACACACACACACACACACACACACACACACACACACACACACACACACACAGATTCTTTCTCTGAAGAAGAAGAAGAAGCAGAAGAAATAATATGTAATTTCTTTCAAACAAATGTAAGGAAAACAGTCTTAATTCACTGTTGCATGCTTCATACTAATAACCAGCATAATGTATGCAAAGTTTCCTCCATACAATTATTTCACAATTTATAGGACTCAATATCAATTCCAGACCACTATTTGGTCTTCCCCTTTTAACCTTCACATAAAATCAGTATATATTTCTTGATTAGTGAATTTATTGCTGATATCTTTACAAAATATTGCAGTAATCTGTAAGTAAAGACACAGTGTTCCCTAACAACTGAAGTGTCAAACAAGAAACATGTTGTACATGGTGAAGGTACAGTTAGTAATGCCAACTTACGAACTTCAGGTACAGCTGTATCTAAATTTTTGCTGTTTGATGAACACAGTAGCTGACAGTGGTCTTCACCAACTAGATCTTCAAATGAATGAAATATTGTGAGTTTAGTTTTTAAATGTATGAGGTATTTAGTTTAAAAATACAGTAGCTTAATAATTAATGATTTTCTGCATGCATTCAGCGAACTGATAAGATCTGCAAACATCATAATGAAGTGTATATTGATGGATGGAGACAATGTACAGAATTGAAATTTCACAGTGGTTACCTAAGAGATGCTTGCACAAGGTGCTTCATACACAACTATCACAAATCCTTATGCCTATCCTGTACTAATATGATACATATTGCAGAAGTCTTCACATTGTCGCAACAATATTGCTCATCATGGAAGAAAGTGATGGAAAAGATGATGGTGAAAAGAAGGTGCATAAAAATAATCATGATGTTTCCTCACATAACTCTTGTGGTAAACACTGCTAAACTAGTATGATGTGAGTGGATAACACAGATTTAACACCAGACTGTTACCAATATATACAGCAGTCGAAAGAGCTCACTGCAAATGATGTCATAAGATGATAACCATATTTTATCTTCATTGTTTTTTTTTCTGGGCAATAAATAAATAAAATAACTTGTTATAGCAAGAAAAAATACAGTATACAGAACATAGTACTTTATAGAACAGCATGTAAGATATAGGTTGTGCATAGCACTGACACATTGACTGCACAACAGTAATACATCATAAAGAATAGGCCTAGCACTCGCTTGCGATTACTTCAGTAATACTGTTTCTTTGACGGCTCACCAGAACATGCCAGGTGACTGACCCAAGTAGCCCTTAAGCAGGCCTGTGACCTGTATGGACGTGCTCTCTCTGAAACTGCATCCATCATAAGTGTTAGTACATTACTCCTCACTTTTAGGGGTGGGATAACCACATAAATACACACATACATAAAAACACTGAGCAAAGAAAAATGCATGATACAGAAAAGACGCACTGGTACTAAAAAGCACTAATACAGACAAAGCACTGGTACCATGAAAAAGGAAAAAAGAAACACTGATCTCTCAAGGCATCGAGATTATGAGTGACGGAAAATACCAGTGATGATGGTGATGTCCATTTCATCACCCAATGTTGGTGGCTGGTGCAGAAATTATGAGGGGGTGTGCTGGCATGCTGTCTCCCCTCTCATGAGAGGCCATAGGGTAGGACAAGGAATGGCATCTCTATAGTGATATCATCAATGACGTCATTGTTCAGTCCCAGAGGTGTCAGTGGGGACATCTGAGATGGTGGCCGCACAGGATGCAGCAATGGAACTGTTAGCGGTGGCTGTGGCATCTGGTGGAGGGGGGACTGCACTGGTGATTACAGTTGAGGAGTGAGGGCAGAGGTAGGAACCCCAGACAGCGATCTGCTAGGCAGTGACCCCTCTGTGGCACAAACCGGACTGTCTGCAATGCAGCAACATGCATCAGCTGTGTTGGAGGTGGGGTAGGTAGAAGGCCCTACATAACAGGCCCCACCATGCACGGCCACAGCTTATTGAAGTGATGGAATGGCTGCACATCAGGAGTGTGGATGACACACAGATACTGGCCTCGGTGACACTTGATGACAGCAGGAACCCAGTTCAGCCTGCGGCCGAAACCATGATCCCAATCAGGCACACCCAGCCAGAACTGTCATGGGGCTGGTAATGTGAGCACACATGGTGTCAGATGGAGCGGGTGAAGGAGGTTCCTTGGTTGGTGTCCATGTACCAGTTCTACCAGGCTCTTGTCCCTCATTGGAGTGAAACAGTACGAACTCAAGAAACTGTCTAAAACAGCGTCAGGGGACCTGCCAGATATATACTTCTGCATCTGAGTTTTAAACATCTAAATCATGTGTTCAACCTCGCCATTACAGTGCGAATGAAACTGGGGAGCTGTGAGATGGCTGATACCACTAGCCTGACAAAGAAATGCAAAATCTTGAGAAACAAATTGGGATCTGTTATTAGTAACCACAGTCTATGGAAGTTTCTCAATTATAAATCTCTTACACAGGGTCAAAACAGTGGTCACTATGGATGTCGATGGGTAATACGCCATGTAGGGAAACTTGGAACAGGCATCCACTACAGTGAGCCAATACTGATTTAGGGAGGACGCAGCAAAATCAACATGTAGATTCTCCCACTGGCACCTTGGCATTGGCCAGGGGGAAAAAGAAGCCTGTAGGGCTGCCTGTTAATGAACACAGTGAATGCAAGTGGTGGTAAGTTCTGCAACAGCCCCATCTATGCCTGACTAATACCCAAGTTGGCAGTCAAAAACTTTGGTGTGAGAGGTCCCTCAATTTCCAACATTCAAAAGTCGCAGTACATTATGGCATAAGGAAGTGGGAATCACAAACCAATGTGCAGAGTCCTCTGTAGCTGACAAAAGAACCCTATTAAGCACTGAAAGGCTGTGCTGGTGGGTGAAGTAATTATGCAAGGCATACAAGACGCAGAAGATAGGATCCGGCTAAGCACAAGATCCGCGGTAACATCTGGTGTTCATCTGGTTTTATTGTGGCACTAGTGATGGGAAAACCATCGACCACATTCTGTTTCTCAATGTCTAAATAGAGACAAACCAAACTCACCCTGATCAAATGCTGGGTCCAGCCTAATCAGAAGGTAAGATAAGGCATCAGCGTTGGTCTTTTGCACCACCGGCCAGTATTGGAGCTGATAATTATAACAAGAAAGGAAGAGACCTCACTGCTGCAAACGATGTGTTGCCTTGTGCAACACAGAAGCTGAAGAGTTAAAAAGAGCAACCAACAGCTTGTGATCCACAATTAAACTGAACTTATAACCATACAAGAAGACATGAAATTTCTTGAGGGTGAACACAATTGCTAAAGCCTCCTTTTCAGTCTGAGAAGACCGCTGCTGAGCAGGAGTTAAAGTCTTAGAAGCATAAGCAGTGGGCCGTTCAAATCCATGTGTGTATTTGTTCATGAAGACCATGCTGAGAGGCATGTGTAGCCAAGACAAGATGCTGACCCAGCTGAAAAGTGGCCACATGTGGCACAGACGGAAGGTTAGGTTTAAGCAATGTGAGTGCTCACTCACAAGCCAGGGACCAAAAAAGGGTGCATTTTTACACAAAAGTGCATGCAGTAGCTGACCCAGAGTGGATGCATTTGGTTAAAACTTATGCTAGTACACAACTTTACCTAGAAACACTGGCAAAGACGCAATTGCATCAATGTGGTAACGCAATAGCTTGATCTCTGTGTGAGAAACATGAAGAGCTAGGTACTCATTTGATCGCTGAAAAAACTGACATGTGGCAAGATTGCACAGCAAAGCAGAAGATGGTCTTCGGAGGAAGAACGCAAAACAACTATAACATCAAGATATTTGATTCGTCTGGGTACAGAGGCTGTCAGCTGTTCTAAAAGATGCTGAAAAATTGTGGGCACACTAGTGTCACCAAAAGGCAAGAATTGATATTGGTATAAACCAAAAAGTGTATCTGCAACAAGAAGGCACCTAGTGGCCTCATCCAAAGGAAGCTGGAATACGCTCCCAACAAATCGGTCTTGGAAAAGTAGTGGCCCTCTGACAATTTTGTGAGTAACTCATCAGAGAGGGGCAAAGGATACATATCTATCATTGACTGTCCATTAATCGTGACGTGGAAGTCACTTCAGGAATGGAGCTTACCCATCAGCTTCTTAACAATGACAAGTGGTGTAGTCCATTCACTGTTGTTCCACGAAACCTTGTTGCTGGGCAATGAGACATTGGAGTATTTCTTCCATTGAAAGGTTTATCGAGTGACATAGCCCTGTACTACACAGAGAAAAAAGAACCCTCATGCAATGCCAAGTTTGTTATGGCAAGAACAAACATTTTATATGGAACATAGTACTTTACAGAGCAACGTGTTAGATACAGGTTGGGTGTAGTACTGATCACATTGACTGGACAACAATAATACAGCATAAAAGATAGGCTGAGCATTCGTTTATGATCACTTAAATAATGTTGTTTGTTTGGTGGCTCGCCAGAGCATGCCAGAGGGCTGACCCAGGTGGCTTCAACAAGCAGACCTGTTAACTGTATAGATTCTCTGAAACCATGTCCATTGTGAGTGAAGGTTCATCATAACTCTTATTAGTTGTAACATAAATGGCATTCAACTCAGATATTTGAGATGATGTATATTATGTGACTTCCATTTCAATATTATATCAGAATCACACCCAAAAATTTTGCAAACTTCATCTAACTGGTGGTATTTGTTAAGAATGAGATAATGTTGTATATAAAAGAGAGTTGGACGCTCTTTGTCTAGTTTATGAGAAACAGTTATGAATTTTTAGGATCATTTCATTTATGTTCTCTGCTGTTGTATCTCTTGACTACAATGCTTGCATAGTCAGCAAAAGAACAATCCTTGCTTCTTTGGTAAGTGACAGAAAAGGTTAAAAATGGAGCCAATTTTGTTCAATGTGGTACATCGGTAGTGATTTCTCCCATTCTGAAAATGCTGTCTCAATACTCATACTCCATGTGATTGTTGTTGCAGCTTTCTGCTTTTTGTTAGCTAAGCAAGATAGAAATAAACCCCACAACATCTATAACATCATAATTTCAAGTACTTAATAAAGAATACTGTGTACAGTACAATAAAAAGACCTGAGATAAGTTACAGAAAATCTCAGTTGTTGAAATATTGTCATTCAGAAATTATGTTGATCAATGAATTGAAAAATGCAGTGAACACATGCTGTGACATGGGGCGATCACTCTGTTTTTAAAATAAATGAAAAGACATGATCACTTCAATCGTTTATTAGATGACCAGTTTCAGCACTCTGAATGTGCCATCATCAGATCTGAAACGTGGATTAACATTTATAAAACCAAATGGACATCATGCCATATGAGGCAGACCATCTGATAAAATCATTGTCACAGCCAATAAAAAATAATAAACTGCTCTCATGGTCATTCTTTCTATAAAATATAAAACTGAAGTCACCAGATGAAACTACCACTGCTTGCCTAACACCGGTCGGCATCATCACTCTAACCGGTGATAGATGAGCAGTGGTAGTTTCATCTGGTGACTTCAGTTTTATATTTTATGGAAAGAATGACCATGAGAGCAGTTTATTATTTTTTATTGGCTGCGACAATGATTTTATCAGATGGTCTGCCTCATATGCCATGATGTCCATATGGTTTTATAAATGTTAATCCACATTTCAGATCTGATTATGGCACCTTCAGAGTGCTGAAACCGGTCATCTAATAAACAATTGAAGTGATTGTGGCTTTTCAATTATTTTAAAAATTGGAAAATGGTTTGCTCTGTAGAAAGATGATTCTGAAACACAAATCCAGAATTCTGAATTGTGATTTGTTCCTGTCATTTGATTAGAGTACAGCAGACCAATCAAAATATGGTTAGTACAATTTCACTGATAATGACAGTAATAATAATAATAATAATAATAATAATAATATTTTATTCACCATCAAATGATTCATTGTGTATGTATAAAAACAGGTTACAGTTCTTGATTACCAATTTTAAACCTGCACATTGTGGATGCTTTTCTTAAAGTGCTGTTCTGTGCCTGCTGATGAAAATTTTTTCTTTATTTCTGAAATTGTACTAATGCAAAGCAGAACGAATACTGGACTGTAGTCTTTTAACAAGTAATAGAGCCTTTAGAATGTGCATGTTTACTACAGTTAGCACACCAGTTTTTGGAAACAAGCCACAGCATGGTTCCTTATATTTTGCTCCACAAATGATTCTTATAGCCCTTTCTTCAAGTAGCAATAGCTTATATAGATTTGCTTTGGTTGTTGCTCCCCAAATTTCTATTCTGTAATTCAGGTGAGAGGAGACTAAGACATGGAGTCAGTCTTTGGGACAACAGTGTCTTTGCAGAACTTGCTAATTGCAAATATGTTCCTAGATAACTTACATGTAGATCCCATTTCAGATTGCTTTGAGTTGTTAAACTTAGGAATTTTACATGAAACTCATTTTTTACTAATGCATTGCCTATGCACAGTTTAACTTCATCACTAAAACTGATGTTGTTCAACTCCTTGAGACAAGTTTTAGTAGTGCTTACATTTAAGTGTCTTTCATTAAAGTACTGAACAATTTCATTTGTCACATTTTTACAATGGGTCTCTAATTTGTTAAATGATTCCATTTTACACACAACAGATGACTAATCCTCATACAGAGCTACTATGAAACTTTGTGCGCATTATTTTACACCATTTACATACATCAAAAACAGAAGAGGAGCCAACACCAAGTCCTGGGGCACTCTGTATCTTATATTAGTGATTTTGGATTTGTGAACACCACTTTCAGTTTTGAGCAGTACAAACTGCTTTCAGTTACTCATGTAAGACTTTATTATGTCATGAGCAGTACCTCTGCAGCCAATGTTCCACAGCCAATCTAACAGAACAGTAACATTCACACAGTCAAAAGCTTTCTCCAGGTTGAGGTATATACCTGCAACATGTTACTTGCTCTCAATGTCACTTACTAACACTTCAGTTAACTGAGCAGCTGCTATGCTAATTGATTTACATTTCAAGAACCCATTTTGAATTTCAGACATTTGGTTGTTCTTGATGAGAAAGTTTATGATTCTGTTATACAAAGGGTGTTCAAAAAGTTTTGCACAGTCGTCTCTAATTTTTTTACTTTTTGCATGAGGAGAATGAAATTTTTTGTGAACATACTTGGAACATTTAGCTATACATTGAGCCTACTCAATGTAGCCTCCATCAGCTGTGGTGCATCTGGCCCAACATTCTTTCCATGATGTAAATGCACTTTGGTAAAATTCTGGGGATTGACTTTTACACCGTTGCCTGACAAAGGAGATAAGGTCTTCCTCACTATCAAAAGTTTTACCACACAGGTGGGCCATCAGATGACCAAAGAGGTAAAAATCAGATGGAGCCAAATCTGGACTGTAGGGAGGATGAGGAACAATTTTCCAATCCATTTTCCTGATTTTCTCCTGTGTCATAAGGGCTGTATGTGGTTTGGCATTGTATTGGTGTAGTCTGATGAGCTGACCCTGAAGCTGTGGTCTGTGGGTCTTGATGGAGCATCGCACTTGTCCAATGACAAACAGTAACAGTACCAGTTAATTGTGGAGCCAGGTTCCAAAAAGTCAATGAAAATGACACCACACTGATCCCAGAAGCAGGTGGCCATCATCTTTCGGCCTGCTGTTCATCAAAGTCTTGGTTTCTTCTTCCAAGGAGAACCCAGATGACGCCACCCCATGGATTGGGTTTTGCTCTCAGGTTAAGACAAAAATAACCATGTTTCATCCTAGGTAATGATGCCGTCAAAACACTGTTTCCATTCTTCCGTAAAGGTCTGCACGAGACCCTCGCACACATTCTTCCTCATCATTTTCTCCTTATCCATATCACTCACGGCCATCAATGGATTGTCCAGTAGAGAGAAATCACCTTCTTTAAACCTCTGCAGCCACTGCACGATACTACTGTGATCCACTGTGTCTTTGCCATAAACGTGGAGCAACTTCCTGTGAATCGAGATGGCAGAGTCATCACCGATCTTGAACAGGAACTCCATCACCGACCATTGTCACAACCTGACATCTACTTCACGGTCCATTAAGGCTCACCTGTAAATAAAAGAAAATACTTTTATATACCAACTTATAGCTAAATGTTCCAAGTATGTTCACAAAATATCTCATTCTCCTCATGCAAAAAATAAAAAAAAAAATAGAGACGACTGTGCAAACTTTTTTGAATGCCCTTTGTATATGACTTTTTCAACTATTTTGGAATGGACGGGAAGTATTGAGATTGGTCTGTAATTTTCCGTTTTGTATTTGTCACCTTTTTAAAGATTGATGTTACCTGGGCAATTTTTAGTCTGTGTGGGAAGGTGCCCAGTTCTGCTATGTTATTTACTGCTACACAAAGAGGCACAGAGACAGTTTTTCTATACACTTATAATTCATTAGTATTGAGGGCATCATGCCCAGCAGAACTGGAGGATTTTAAAGAGCTAATGATTTTCATTCTTTCTTTGCAATTTTTGGGGGCTAGAGATACACTGTGCTCAGATGGATTGCCTTTAAAATAATATTTGTCAGTGACAGATTCCCCTACTGAAGAAAAATATTCATTGAAAATATTTGCAACTTCAAGTTGGTCTTTCACAACTATTGTGCTGTGGTCAATAATAAAGTCCATACAGGATTTGTCTCTGCCTGTTCTAAAACAGTTTATCACTCTCCAGATGCCAGTAGTAACAAAGTGAAGCTTGTTAGCAACATAGTTGCTTGTGGATGGTTTTAATAAATCTTTTTAATCTTCTTGATACATTTTGAAGGTCTCCATTAGCTTGAGATTTTCTCTCTTATTCAACATTCCACTATGGAGTAATTTTAACTTTTCCTTGCTTCAGTGACATCAGTGGGTACTTCTGTTTATATTTTTTGTTTGTATCACTTTTCTGGCTACAACTGAGTATGTGGCATCAAAACAGTAGTAGAAGTCAGCAGCAAAGTTATCGTAGGAAAACCTACCATTCTGAAATCATGGCATGTGTGCAAATATGCAGTTCAGTCTGTTGATGTTATCATTATGCATAAATCATTTGCTTACACATAGTTTTCTTTAGTGATGAAGGGCATCTCATTTGCCTCCAACTGTAGCTATATTGCATGACAATCAGAGATGGCTAGTTTTAGAACAGATGTGGGAAATATGGGTCATGTTTGTTATTATTTTATCTAGACCTGTTTTGCTGTTTCCTGTTTCTCTAGTTGGCTCATGGATAATTGGGGTCAGACTAAATTTGTGGAGTAGGAGGAGTAGCTTTTAGGAGTTTGCATCATTGTTTAATAAGTCTATTTTTACATCCCCTGTCATTATAACATTTACATGGCCATTCAACCCAGAAAATGTACTATCTATATTTATCAGGGAGACAGATACATTTTTGAAAAAGGTATCCATACAAGCCCCAGGTGGCCTGTACACACCAATAATCACTATATTTTCTCCACCCTATCTTAAATTTTTTGCAGCAAATTCTTTGACTCCTCCTAAGCAGAATGCCCTTACAGCAATAACAATGAAATTACTTGCTTTTACAGTGAAGATTGCTACACCAGAATTTCATGACAAGGGGTTGATTATTGCTTATTAGGTCTTCAGTGTACCAATATTCAGTTATGACTATGGTATCAGTTCTGTCAACACCTGCAATGATATCCAGATCATTCCCTAAATTGCTTCGGGCAAATACTGGGATCGTTCCTTTGAAAGGACATGGCCCATTTCTTCCCCCCGTCATTTCCGAACCAAGCTTGTGCTCCATCTCGAATGACCTCATTGTCAATGAGACATTAAACTCTAATTCTCCTCCACATAACTGTACTTATTTTTAGGCAACCAAAATTCTGGGGTAGGACATTAACTCTGAGTTCTTCCTGCTGGCCCATACAGGGTGATTTAGGGATACCAAACTGTCCAGCAGGTTTTACAGTTTTTCCTCACTGGCCTGTAGTGGCTGCTTGTGTTACAGATCCTGATTTGGTGGGTTGTGCCATTTCAAGGCAATCCACTTATTTACACCACTTTGTGGAGAATTTTGTCTAATTTTCACAACAGTAAATTTGCTGACAATCTTTTTGCCTCTTTTACTTGTGTGTATACCATGAGCTGTCTGCAGGCCTCTTTCTAGACTGCTGACATTTATCAGAGACACACTGTGACATTTATTACATATTGTTTTAAGCCTTGTGTACTGTTCCATTAGACTGTGTCTCTGTATAATATTAACAACAATTACTTTAGTGCTATTTAACTTACTAAGTGTCACTTTCATGTGCCTGATAGCATTATTTGCTTGCTCTTTTGCTGTATCATTTGTACTTCCCATTATTATGACACAATCATTTTCTGAGAAAGATTCACTATCTAGCACACACAGCTTCACAACAGCAGAAAGAATTGCTACAGACTAAATGTGAGCCATAGCTGTAAAGTTGTCTTGGATACTCGCAATGTTCTGTGCTGTTCCCCGAACATGACTGTCTCCATATATTAGAATTCTATAGTTAATAAGATGGAGTATTATTCAGACATTAATGCAACTTTTTTGTGAAAAGATACCTTTCCATATTTACATAACAAGACAATGCACACACTGCATCCTGCTCAAATATTCAGTAGTATTGAGTAGTAGCATCACTGAAGTAGAATATCATGTAGCTTTCTTTTCATTGAACTGGGTTCATACTCAGAATGTCCTTGGCTTTTATTTTATTGTAAATTTTCATTCTCATATATTGAGGAGACAGCATATAAATTAAAACAATGAGCAGGGAGCAGTAAATTATCTTTATTTCTTGTATTGCAAGTGTGATCAAAGCATTTCTTCTTGCATAATTCTAAATTTCTATGTAAAATCACAGACACATAGGGAGGGAACTGTTAATAATTTTAGAATTTTAAATAATGGGTGACATGGTTTCCTTTGATACACTTCACACATTTCTAATAATTCTTTTGAGTGATTTCAGTATGCACATTATGTTGCTCGAATTTCCTCAAAACACCATATCATACCTTATAACTGACTAAAAGTAGCTATTATATGCAATTTTTCCTTTTGTCCCTGTCAGTATCATTAGCTAATATTTGCACTGCAGATGTAAAGCTACGTACATAGTTTTTTTACTAGATAGCCCAAATTTCCAATTTAAATTCTTGTCCAGGTTTAATCGTAAATATTTCATTGTATCCATCTCTTCTAAATGTTGGTTTTTATGGTTTACTTTAATTTCCTAGGATGTTGACTGTTTTGTTCTAAGCTGGATCACTTGCGTTTTTGGAATGTTCAGGGTTAATTCACTGAGACGAAATCATGTTTATAAATGATCTATTGCACTGATGATACAGAAAGGAATATTTTCTGACTCACACTTGACAATTAATGCAGATGTATCATCCAAAAATAAAACCAATGTGGCACTAGATTGATAAGCAGGTCATTAATGTAAAATAGAAACAAAATAGGTCCTAGAATAGGATGCTGAGGGCAACTTATGTTACTGTCTTCCATTCGAAAGAATAATTTGCTGCTTTTGCAGCGACAATCACTCGTTGTTTCCTGTTGCACATGAACAAAGTGAGCCAATGTAGAACATTATCCTCAATTTCATATCCCTGTAGCTTTATTCTTACTGTTTAAGATCTTCTAATCTTGTCAGCAAATTTTTTAATTGCATCTATAACACTTTTTCCATACTGGAAACCAAATTGATTTTTCAAAATAATCCCTTACTTTTCAATAAAATTTTGAGTCTGTGCAGCAGCAACTTTTTTGAACGCTTTTGACAGGATTTTAAGAATAGATATGGAACAATAATTTTCCATATCATCTCTTGACACTTTTTTAAACAGTAGTTTTACTTTTGCATACTTTAGCACCTCTGGGAAACATCCATGTTCGAACGATTGGTTTAATATAATAAATATTGGGTATTCTATTATTTTACTTAGAAATTTGAGAACTTTTGCAGATATTTCACTCCAAACTGCAGAACATTGATTTTTCAGTGTCAATATAATATTTTCTGCTTCTACTGCTAGCACTGTTTTAAAATTTCGTAAGGCAATCAGGCACTTGATATGGTACAAAGGGCATACTTTGTTGTCATAATCTACAACACTGTCATCTGATTTAACTACATTAATGAAGAATTCATTGAATCATTCTTAAATTTGAGCTGAATTTACAAGAATCTCATCTTCAAGCTTTATTTTTACAAATTTCATGACTAGAGGCTTTAATATCTAATTCAGATTTCACAACTGTCCACACTGCTTTTCGTTTATTCTCATGTCTTTAAAATTAATTTATTATTTGCCATTTGCTTTCCTGCCTTCACAGTTATTTAAGTGTAATTTTTTATAATCTAGCATATTTAATGAATTCGGTACTTTTATTATACTTTAGTTATGTAGCTGTCTTTTCTTATCACTAGAGATTTTGTATCTTTAATGATCCATTTCAGTTTTTGTCACTGTGTTAAAACAAGTTTCATGTGGAATCATTTCATTGGAAACATTTTAAAAAACTGCCTAAAAATGCTTCAAAATTTGTGGTGTTTGAAATATTTTGCTCAAAGTGCCATAGTGTCCCACTCAGCTTGTCATGAAATAAGATCTCATTTACCTGATTAAAGTTCCTTTTTATGTAGACTTTTTACACAGAACTTCCTTACTTGATCTGGGCAGCTCAATTAATAATGCTGAATGATCAGAAACTCCTAAATCCAAACAAAATGTATGTGCATGGTCAAGCACTTAATTTATTAAAATTTGCAATACATGTAGCTTCTGAAAAATTTTGTTTCAAACCCTATTTTTTTATTAAATGAATAGATTTAGATGCTTCAGTGTTTTCACTCAACACACTGATATTAAAATCAGCAGAAATTTCTATTTTTTCTTTTTCTCTTTACTGAGGTGTTTTAGCAAAAACTGAAGTTTACATAGGAAATGCTAAGTTTAACTCTTCCCATGATTCTATAAATTGGTGTTGTATTTGTATTTGTATTTCTTTATTGCTCCTGTAAGTCGTGTTTAGGTACATATTTTGCACAAACGATGTAGGACAAGTCAGGTGATGTAGGTTCCTTCTTACGTGGTAATCTACGTCTGGATAAGTATGCATGAACCTCCTACTGACTTACTTTTCCTAGAAAAGCTAGTAGCTACCTTAAAGTTTTCAATTTTATCTAAGATTTTTATTGTACTGTCATGAAGTCAGTGTTCATTTCAACAAATTATTTCAGTAATTTTAATCTCGGACAAAAACATTTGCAGTTTATCTATTTTAGAGGTTTTGTCACCCAAGTATTCAGCATCTAATCCATTTACATTATAGTGCATGATATGTTTACTCTCAGTTAAGACTGACTAGTCTCATTTTGACAGAAATATGCAACATTCTTGAATGTGTGATCTTAATTGCTTCACTAAGGAAGGTTAGAGTCTAATGATAAAGTATTAAACATGAAGACCTGAGTGGGTATTCAATAATTTCTCATTTGCCTAGCCATCTCCTGACAAGTGTTTCACGCAGGAGTGAGTGTCTTGATGGTGATGTCGTAGTGCACTATCCTGCTGACAAATGGAGTTTTCATCTGCATGGAGATACTGAGGAACAAAGGCATGAGTGTAGTTTCCTATTGATGACAAAGTAATCAAGAGATGGAGTGCAATCATGGATATATCAAGTGTGGAGAAAGCAAACTGATCACATCCTTTACTTTGGCTTTAACAATGCAGGGAAATTTTAGATTATCTGTCTGCCTCTGTAGCATAGCAGTAGCGTTTCCACCTACCACACAAGGGGCCCGGGTTTGATTCCTGGCAGGGGATGGGTGTTGTCTGTCCTTAATCATCATTTTCATCATCATTGACATGCAAGTCGCCAAAGTGGTGTCAACTAAAAAGGACTTGCAATACGGCAGCCGAACTCCCCCGCATGGGGCCTCCAAGCCAACAATGCCATACGATCATTTTTTTTTTTTTTAACCACTGGGTTACCTCATTCAGTATCAGAGTTGGTGAATACAAGTATCCTTCACCAGAATTCCCTAAAAAAAATGGTGGACTCTGTGATTCCTCTGTCAGACAAAAGCAACACACTGTCAACCCATGAATATTATTTACTTACTGTGCTACAATGTACTGATTTTCATTGCCCCAATATATGCAGTTCTAACTGACTGTTACATTCATATTTGAAAGTTCTTTAACAGGTTAAACACACAAAATGGTCAGGTGTTTACAACAATTTCCCACAATCCCTGTCCAGTTTCTAAGAAGGAATTGCCAATCTGGTACTCTTCATTATGATTATGAAGTTACTTGGAAATAAAGTGAATCAGTTTCATTTACTTCCACATGGTATTATTCTTGCAGCTTCAACAGAAACAGTTACTGTCATCTCTATAAACTTAATAATCAAATTCCCTCTCTCTCCTGGTTGTTGTCAGTTTTGTTCCCTGGAGCCACTACTGTTCAGTCAAGTAGCTCCTCTACTGGATTAACAAGGCTGAGTGCACCCTGGTAGGTCAACTGCACATGTCAGTCCAGATTGTCACCCAACCAAGTGCCATCCATGCCTGACAGTGCTTAAGTTCAGTGATTTGACTTAATAATCAAATAGTGCAAGAAATAAAGCAAAATGTTATTATTGAGATGACATTTCAGTTGGTAGTAATGAATTTTTCATCCAGAAATACACTTTCGCAAATTTTAAGCAGTTTATATTCTGAAACAGTTTACACTTTCGACTGTGTACAAAAACAGTGTGAAACATACATGGGGTGGAAAAAATATGGAAACACCAAAAACACAACTTCTGGTTGAGTTTACATACGAAGAGTGAAACATGGTGGGGGTTCATTGAAAATTTTGGTAACAATATCATAGTATTCCATGGGCCCCATGGTTACTCAGCAGAAAACAGTTGACATTGAAACCAGCTTCCAGTTATCTCAGGCTGGATAAATATGGATGGGATAACAGGGTCCTATATTATATTCAAGGGAATCTAACACAATTCTTCCTGTAAAACAGTGGCACGTTCAGGTAACAATGATGGAGGACACTAATAATCACATGCTCGTCTCATCTAAGTAGACCACAAAGGCTCAATAATATTGAGATCTTGTGGCCATACCGGTAGAGAAACGAAACTTCACCCTTGGGCTCACAAAACCAATTCTGGATAATGTGAGCTTTGTGAATAGGGATCCTGTTACCCCATTACCTTGGAACATAGCATCATCTCTGGGGAACAAAGTAGTACAGTGGGAGATATCTCATCAGATAAATTGGTCACATAGTCCCTGGCAGTAATATTACCCTGCCGAGTAATCACGGGGCCCACGGAATGCCACGATACTGATGCCCAAATCTTCAGTGAACCCTCACCATGTGTCACTCTTGGGATGTAAACTTAAACAGAAGTTGGAAACAGTGTGAAACATGACTCATCTAATGAAATAACAATCTTTATTTGCTCCACAGTCCATTTTATGTGTTTTCTATTACAAGCATCTGAATTACTGCTGTGTGGTTTTGGAATTCCAGATTTCTTGCTTATGGGGCTTTCATGCTACTGACAGAATTTGGGAGTGTGATAGTCAGTTCTCCAGTGATTTCTACAACTGCCATCATCTCATTTTTCATCACAGTCCTCTTCAATGACCATCTGACATGATCACTCAACATGTGCTTTGTTCACATTGTGACTTAGTGGATGAAGTTCATCTGCTTTCCCTGCATGTGGTATAAATCTTCAATACAGTGCCTCTTGAAGCACCAAACACATGCTGTCTTGGTTATGGAAGTACCCCCCATACAAGCACCAACTATTTGCCCATGTTTGATTTCAGGTAGCCCCAGCTACATAGAACATTGTTCTGGTTATGACTGGCAGTTACAATATATTGAGGACATTCATGGATAAATACAAGAGCACAACCTGCAGTCTTGGTAGTACCTGCATTTATGTCCAGGAATGCATATCCCATGGTGTTTCCATATTTTTATCCAGTCCCTATACATCAGGACAACAGAAGCTGTATCTGCTGAGGACAGAGACCTCAGGGCCAGCTGTTTAATTTTGCTTCAGAAGATTATTATTTTATGGCAACCAATGCCATTTTCTTCTCTAGCAAACCTTGGCTCATGTTCAGAAAGCACTGTATTACAGATTCAGCTGTGGTAGACAAAAAAGTTGACTGAATCCTAATTAAGGTGGATGAGTAGAGTGAAAGGCAAAGAAAGGAGGATAGACACATCTAAAAAACTGTTTCCTCAGTTTGTCATGCAGTATTAGTAAACTGCAGGAGATGAGAACTGTGATATGTTGGTGTTCATAAACTTCTATAAAGTATGATTAAAACTAATTATTTAAATTACAAATCAGATGTGAATGATTTATACATAAAGTGCTTGGGCAGTTTGTGGACACAGGAAGAGAGAAAACAATTTAGTGCTCTCTGCATATGCACACTATTTTGTTCAATGGGTGATCTTGCACCCCACAAGATGCAGGTTTTTGGTTTTGCAGAGGAAGACTGTATTTTAGGTCAAAAATAAACTTACAAAGCATCTACTATGTAAATAAAGTTACATGATGGAAAGAGTTTGATACTGTGCCTGTACTGATCATGTAGCTCTCTCATTTTCTGAAAGAACCATAAGTGCTTTTATATAAGGCCATTAAGGAATTGCCTTATGTAGTTGTAGAGGGTGATCAAAATATTGATATTTGTTGCCACCAAAATTTTTGATCCCTTGACAAGTGATATAAAATATCTGATAGTCAGCAAAGCTAAATTTGAAAATGAACTGAAGAAGTTTCTGCTCGACAACTCCTACTTTATAGAAGAATGCATAAAAGGTGATCAGTAGGAATTATTAACTTAGGATTGTAGATGCTCAGAATATAGCCATATTTATATGTGAATGTTTAATGTGAACGTAAAATGATTTGTTACACATCATTATGATTAATCATACAAACCATCTACAGAACACAATACATATCTTAGGAAATCCAAGTTAGTTGTTTACTCACACAGTCATGGTCGCAATCTCGCAAAAATCTTGCAAAACGAACACAATTTTAGAGCTACCAGTTATGTAAAACCTGGGGCCCCTATGAACAAAGTTATAAGAAACACACAGTGTAATAACACTACACAAGAAAATCAGGTTTTTTTAGTTATAATTGGTGGTGCAAACGATGTTTATTGCAATGAACTAAAAAGTGCTGTCCGTGACCTCTGGAAAACCCTAGATACAGTGAAAAATGAAAGTGTAATAGTGACTGGAATACCACACAGGTATGACCTAATAGAAACGTCATCTGTCAACATGAAATTATTAAGGCCAACAGGCAATTCCACAAAATATGCAAAGCATACAAAAAAACAAACTTCCTAGATGTGAAATTCTTGGAAAGGAAACACTTCACCGGGCATGGTATGCATCTAAAAAATCATGGGAAAAAGTTCATATGCTCTCGAATAAATGAGGTGATTGTGATGATGTACACAAAAAACAACATCATGCCTATTATTGTATCAAATCAAAAAGGAGCAGCCATCTCATCACAGATGGTACCAACAACAAAAAAAGCAGCAGAGCAAACACAACCAATAACAGTTACACAAAATGCAGCAGTACAAACAATACTCGGAACAGAAATGACAGCAACAGCATCATCATCAACAGCAGCATCACAGATAGCAGTAACAGCAGAAATCCCAGCAATAGCAGGAGCAGCAGCAGACATGGAAACAACCATCCATGGGGCAGCAAGTACATGGAAAAGGACACCTCCTTTCCATCTGAAGGACGTTTTAATTGCAGATATGACAAAAAGAAGCCACCAAGATAAGTAACATTAAATGTCTGACAGTACTCCACCAAAATATTCAGTGTGTAAAAAACAAAGTGCTACAGCTAGAAATTGGGTTACAAATCTTAGACAGCACTGTTATCTGTATTACAGAGCACTGGTGTAAAGAAAGTGAAATCTTATATATTAATTTACCCTCATATGTCCAAGCATGTTCTTATTGCAGAAACACAACGAAAGGTGGAGGATCATGTATTTATGTTAAGAACGGCATTGAATTTAAAGTCAGAAATGATATTATCAAGCTAAGTGTAGACAAAGACCTTGAAGTGTCAGCAATAGAGATAGCTGCTATAAATATGCCGAGGAAACTAACTATATTATGTGTATATCATTATCCCAGTGTTAATTTAGAGATATTCTTTTCGAAACTTATACAAAGCCTAGAACTAGCGTTGACTCTGAAACATAATATCCTTTTGTGTGGGGACTTTAATATAAATACAACTAAAACAGATGACACCAGTAACACATTTATTAATATCCTACATAGTTTTGGTCTATCATCGCTAGTCAACTGTGCAACAAGAATAAGCACACATTCCTCATCTACCATTGACAATGTAGCTACAGATGTAGGCAGAGAAAAGTGTGATGTACTTGTCAAAAATCTGGTACTGTCTGACCATCTATGTCAGATTATAAAAGTAATAGCTTGTGTAAAAAAAAGAATCAAAACTGCATGTATATAAGTCTACTCTCCATCAGCTTTGAAAGAGTTTTCCTTAAAGTTAGCACATGAAAGTTGGCAAGGAGTATACATAGAAACTAAAGTGAATAGCAAGTTCCCCAATTTTATGTCTGAGTTTAAATTAAAATTTGAAGAAACATTCCCCAAAGCATTAATTCCCATTGGAACACCCACCAACAACAAATGGATTACTAAAGGAATTGGAAAAAGTGCTGAAACTTGTAAATACCTAAACTTCATTAAAAAGGACAATAGTGATCCAGTTTTTTTGCACTTCTACAAAAACTACAAAAGGATCTGCAGGAAGGTACTCAACACTGCAAGAAATCAGCCAATGATAGGTTCATCAATTTAGCCAATAATAAAAGTAAAGCTACATGGGCTGTAGTGAAACAAGAAACAGGAACAGTGAAGCAGAGAGGTACAAACACGCAAATCAGGAACAAGGAAAATGTAGAAAGTAACTTGAAGGAATTAAAAAATTATGTGAATACCTACTTTAGCAGCATTGCAACAAACTTACAGAAAATTTTTCCAAAAGGTGCTAATCAACCAATACAGAAGCATATAGCAAACTCAATGGTATTGCTTCCAACTACTGAGGAGGAAGTATGCAATGTTGTAAGGCAATTAAAGAACAAAAACTTGGCAGGTTTAGATGAAATCCCAATGTGTGTGCTGAAAAAATGCATAAACGGTATCAAAGCTCCACTAACAAAAATCATAAATGAATCCTTCAAAACTGGTTGCTTCCCTGACTATCTAAAGCATGCCAAAATTTTACCAGTTCACAAGAAAGGTGACATAAAAAACGTTGAGAACTACAGACCAATAGCCTTATTGTCATGCTTTTCCAAAGTGATAGAAACAATAATGAAAAAAGGCTTTTGAGCTATCTAAGTAAATTCAACCTCCTCTGCAATGACTAGCATTGTTTCAGGCCTGGTAGAGGTACAGAATCTGCAATAGCAAAATTTACAAAAACAGCTTTAGAAGCACTAGATGAGAACAGCTATGTAACTGGCCTTTACCTAGACCTGTCTAAGTTATTTGATACAGTTGACCACCAGAAGCTGTTGCATAAATTACAGGCACTAGGAGTAAGGGGAGTGATTCTCAAATGGTTTCGTTCATATCTAGAAAACAGAGTACAGTCAGTAGAGATCACACATGTCTCCAGTGGATCAAAGTACATTGAGAAACATATATCTGATCCACAATATATCAATATTGGGGTCTCTCAATGAAGTGTACTAGGCCCTGTATTATTTCTGGTGTATATAAATGATTTCCCGCAACATATCAGCCACGGAGAGAAGATATTGTTAGGGGATGACAGCAACATAGTAATGACCAGTAAGACACCAGCACAAATGTTGGAAAATTCTACTGAAGTGCTGAGGGATGTTCACAAATGGTCTCAGGAAAACAAAGTAACTCTCAACGTAAAGAAAACAAATACAATATGCTTTAGAATGAAAGGGAAACAGAGTCCCTTAAATTTAAAACTAGATAACATGTTCATATATGATGTATCTACAACAAAATTCTTAGGGTTGCACATTGACAGCCAAATGAAGCGGAATGAACACGCTATGAAACTCTTGAAAAAGATATCCACAACATGTTATGCACTTAGAGTCCTTGTATCCGAATGCAGTAGTGAATGTTTGAGAACTGCATACTTTAGTTATGTTCATTCAATAATCAGTTATGGTATTATTTTCTGGGGAAACAGTGCTCAGAATTTACAAGCAGTATTTAAAATGCAAAGGAGAGCAGTAAGAATTATAACAAAAAGCAGTAAGCGGGCCCACTGCAGAGAACTTTTCAAAATGTTAGAAATTCTAACTGTTCCTTGTGAATTTATATTCTAAACCATAGTGTACATCAAGAAAAATATAGAAAATTATAGCACAAATATCAGTTTTCATAACTATAGTACAAGAACAAGTCATTGTCTTCACCTAGACAGGCAGAATAAATATAAGACTCAAAATGGCTTCTTGTATGAAGGTGTAAAACTGTATACTAAACTGCCGCAGAAAATAAAAGAAGCAGATAACATGTACTGCTTTAGGAAAAATCTAAATTGTTTTTGCAGGAACACTGCTTTTACACTATAAGTGAATTCCTTAGTACAAAAGGATTGTAAATAGCTTTTGTTTCACAATATTTTGATAAGGAGCAAAAATGATTGTCAATAACTTAATGTCACAATGTTTAACTACATGTTACAACTAACTTTATAAATATATGAATGTATGCAACTGACAACATCCATACATTTTAAGACGTCCACGTATGGCTAAATAAATAAAACTAACTTTAAAAGATAGTTGTCATACAAGAATTTTCTGTGACATGGTAAGTACCTGCAATCTCATGTTAAATATAGCTACATAGTCCAACAATGTGTTGTAGGACATCACAGACTCTTACCATGTAATTGCAGTACTAATACTTGTCAAGGTGGACAAATGGTGCAAGTAACAAATACTGTAATCTCAAATGATTATGCAAAAGTAGTTGAAACATCATATGTCAACGTCTGTTGTAAGAAAAGAAAAAAAAATCTCCAGAATTTATGGAATTGAAGAGGGTAAATTCATAAAGACTGAAAATATTACTGCAGCAAAAGACTGAAGGGAAACACAGACATCTAGTTACATGGAGAAAAAAAAGAGGATATTTTTCCTCAAAACTGTGTTACTACATAAATATTGCATGCATCACTGTATGCAGAAATCGAATATGGAGAATACTATGAGAGCAATCACAACAGGTGTTGTGATATGAAGTGAAGAACTAAACACGACACACGAAAATTGAAATGCAATCTTAACTCCAGCAAGCATAGACATTTATAAGGACAAGAAGGAAATCTATGGTTGGTTAATAAGAGAAACAAAATCTACGTTTTACCAAAATGAAATCTGAGGATCCAGTAACACATCTGAGACTATATCATCCCACATAAAAGCATATAAGACAGTTTCTGGTAGGAAATGGAACAGTAAGCAAATTCTCAAGGAAGACTGGAAGGGATGTGGAGTTCTAAATAAGGCCAATATTATGTTCAATCAACATCATGTTGAGATAGTGGAAAATGCATAACAGTACCAGTAGCTCCCGGAATCATAATGTATCTACTGTCACAGACTGTATTTTTCTACTGCCAACAAAGGAACCTGAGGTAGCAAAAATAGTAAACAATCAACAGAGGGTCTTAATGAAATATCTATTAGTGTAGTAAAATGTTGTGCTTATTGGTTGGCAAGATGTAACTGACTTCATACATTCAGCTGATGAAAGAAGGGATACTGTACTTCCTAAATACCTGTAAAAGAATAAGGTAGTGCTCATTTATAAAAGTGGTGACAAGAAACATCCTGAAAATTACAGGCCAAGTTACATTATATCTCTCCTCTCTGCAACTGTAGGAAAAGCTTTGAAATGTAGGATATTACATGTTATAGAGAAGAATGTCATACAGGTACTCAATGAAGCACAGAATGGCTTGAGAAATGTAGACCTACCACCACAGAAATCTTTGTAGCTTATGTATCTGTAATTGATGCATTAGATGTGCGAAAAAAATTCAGAAGTTTTTCTTGTGTATCTAAATACATTTTGCTATGTATGTCATAGCACATATTACACAGGCTGAACAGTTGTGACATCAGAAAGAGGAGTACATCATGTAGCATCACGTGGAGTGGAGAGTATCTTCAAGCCACTGTCCAGTCACATCAAAGTAAGCACCTCCAACCACATAAAAGAGTGAAGACGGTAGCTCGGAGTCACTTAACTAGGGATTTTTCATCTATCAAGTTATAAGATAACTTTCGAACCAGTAACAATTGGAGTAAATTTTCAACGTCTGAATAAGTGGCTGTGTTACTTTTTTAAGTTGACAAATTATTCATGGAAATAAAAATGTATAATTTCTCTCGTTCCAGGTTGAAGATGTCCTCAGAATACCAGGTGGAAGAAGGCAAAATGCTGTTGAGGAAGTCCATCAGCTAACGGTATTTCTCCAGATTCCAGATCTCTGTGAAGAGCTTGGTGTCGACGTTCGATTGCTACGTTCGGTTGGAAGACAACAGCATCGCGAGAACACATCACACCAGACATCTGAGGAATACTTCAACATCAGTTTTTACATCCCTACGTTGACCGCTCAAGTTCAGGAAGTGTTTAAAAAGTGATTTCGAGAGATGGAAGAAGAAATGAGAAAACGTTGATCAAAGTGGTAAGGCGAAGAATGCAGTCGAAACATTAGAATGTGCTCGGAGACTTTCTTCCTAAATATCCGAACACTGATGCAAATATTAGGTGTTCTTCTATCAACTTGCAGTTGTGAACGAAGTTTCGGCTGCCGGCGTCGACTGCAAAGTTACTTGCGCTCGACAATGAAAGAAGAGACGCTGAATGGATTGGCACACCAGTCCGCTAACCGACGTTTTAGTATGAACCCCGACGTTATAATTGACATTTTAGATCGCTCCCCTCGACGATTTGACGGTACTGAGTAACCTTGTTAGTTTCTTTGATTTTTTCGAAGTATTTCATTTTCTACTGCATACCGTGTGGGATTGATATTTCAGTAACACTGCTATAAATTAAGTAAAAATGTATCTAGTAGTTTGGGTGAAATTTGGGCTATTAACACGCTTATGAATCGTTTAAGGCGAGTTAAGACATTAAATCCATTCTTGTCCGCCTGTCTAATCTATAGAAACGTTTGATCGAATCTGTATTTATATTATAATGTAAAAAGTCACAACAGGTAAAATTAGCTTTCCGTTCTCCCCCTCACCCCCCCCCCCCTCTCCCTCCAAAAAAAACCTCATGTGTGCTTGCCTGAATGGGCACAAACATGACCCTACATTCCGTAGTCCCTTATTCTGTTTGCCATGCAACAGTACGGAACCGTTTCGAATACCTTCCGGAAGTCAACGAATACGGTATCGACTTGGATAGGCCTTTGGGTCTCACGGACAAAGACAGCGAGATGAGTTTCACAAGATGTTTGTGGAATGCATGTTGATTCTTACGGATATTCTCATTAATACGTAACGCACTGGCTTACGAGTCAGTGAGGTTATTCAGACGCGGATTGATCCACGCGCCAGAGTAAGAATTATTATTGGTCTGATATTCCAACGCCGGCAGCGGTGGCCGAGCGGTTCTAGGCGCTACAGTCTGGAACCGCGCGTCCGCTACGGTCGCAGGTTCGAATCCTGCCTCGGGCATGGGTGTGTGTGATGTCCTTGGGTTAGTTAGGTTTAAGTAGTTCTAAGTTCTAGGGGACTGATGACCTCAGAAGTAAAGTCCCATAGTGCTCAGAGCCATTTGAACCATTTGATATTCCAGCCAGTCTACACGGCAGTTTCCACACGAGTTTAGGTAAATTCTGGGCTGGTTCCCCATATCTGCCCCAAAAACATAATACTAAAGTTGTTAAAACGGTCCATACAGCAACAACAACACCGTCCGAACAGACGTTGAAGGCCCAACGGTACCAAAACTTTGGTAATCTGACGGGAAGTGGTGTTACTACTGTGGCAATGCCGTTGGCCTCAGCAAAACATGCATAACAAAATTTACATACTTGACTGACAGATGGCGTCCACGTAACTTCTAAATGCTTTTGTAGTGTTGTCCCTAGGTAAGGAAGAGCCGTCACGATTTTTTCCATGTCTAAAATCTGCCTATGAGAATATCCAGTTTACAATGGAAATGGAGAAAAGTGGCTGTCTTCGATTTCGAGACGTTTTAGTCAGTTGGAAAGAGCATGGGTCGTTAGGGCGCTCTGCTTATTCAAGTCCACACACTCCGACTCATATTTGCATGCCTCAGTTGTCGCCATCTTCCGCAAACTATGGGCGTCCTTCGTACGCTGGTGCCTTGGACACATGTTATGTCTGACAAACAGCCTTGTAAAGCAGCCAAAACACCTGTAGTCTGTGTTTAATGACAATAGATATTCTTCACATCAGATTAGGACAGTGTTAATGAGAAGTCAGTGTCACTACCCGCAAGATGACATAGAGAAGGAGCTGTTCCAGTCCAAGGTGTTCCTCCCACATGTGGATAATGTTTCATTTAAATCACGCAGAAACCTAACTAACGTTATGTTAAAGCAATCTTTAGGCTATCTACAAATAACTATGCTCCTTTGGGCTCTGTAGACCACATATGGCTCAAATTCAAAGATACAGCATCGAGAGCAATAGATAGATTCAAACCGCGTAAGTTAACAAGAGACGGGACTGATCCACCATGATACACAAAACACGTCAGAATACTGTTGCAGAAGCAACGAAAAGAGCATGCGAAATTCAGAAGAACGCAAAATCCCGAAGACTGGCTAAGTTTCACGGAAGCTCGAAATTTAGTGCGGACGCTTTTAATAGTTTCCGCAACGAAACATTATCTCAAAATAAGGTAGAAAACCAAAAGAGATTCTGGTCATATGTAAAGTACACCAATGGCAAAAAACAGTCAATACTGTCACTGCGCGATAGCGATGGAAATGTTGCCGATGATGGTGCCACTAAAGCGGAGTTACTAAATACAGTTTTCCGTGATTCCTTCACGAAAGAAGACGACGTAAATATTCCAGAATTCAAAACCAGAACAGCTGTTAGCATGAGTGACATAAAAGTAGATATCTTAGGTGTTGCGAAACAACTCAAATCACTTAGAAAGGCAAGTCTTCCGGTCCAGATGGTATACCAATCAGGTTCCTTTCAGAGTATGCAGACACAATAGCACCTTTCTTAGCAATCATATGCAACCGCTCACTTGTCGAAAGGTCTGTTCCTAAAGACTGGAAAGTAGCACAGGTCACACCAATATTCAAGAAAGGGAATAGGAGTAACCCATTGAATTACAGACCAATATCACTGACCTCAATTTGCAGTACAATTTTGGAGCATATACTGTACTCGAACATTATGAATCACCTTGGCGAAAATGACTTATTGATACATAGCCAACACGGATTCAGAAAATATCGTTCTTGTGCAACACAGCTAGCTCTTCATTCCCATGAAGTAATGAGTGTTGTTGACAAAGTATCTCAGATCGATTCCATATTCCTAGATTTCCAGAAGGTTTTTGATACCGTTCCTCACAAGCCACTATGAATCAAACTGCGCGCATGTGGAGTATCGTCTCAGTTGTGTGACTGGATTCGTGTTTTCCTCTCAGAGAGGTCACGGTTCGTAGTGATAGACGGTAAATCATCGAGTAGAACAGAAGTGATATCTGGCGTTCCGCAAGGTAGTGTGATAGGCTCTTTGCTGTTCCTGATTTACATAAATGGTTCAAATGGCTCTGAGCACTATGAGACTTAACATCTGTGGTCATCAGTCCCCTAGAACTTAGAACTACTTAAACCTAACTAACCTAAGGACATCACACACATGCATGCCCGAGTCAGGATTCGAACCTGCGACCGTAGCGGTCACGCGGTTCCAAACTGAAGCGCCTAGAACCGGCGGAAACCGTTTTTATACCTCTGACAGTGGGCTGGCGGGAGTGGCCGAGCGGTTCTAGGCGCTACAATCTGGAACCGCGCGACCGCTGCGGTCGCAGATTCGAATCCTTCCTCGGGCATGGATGTGTGTGATGTCCTTAGGTTAGTTAGGTTTAAGTAGTTCTAAGTTCTAGGGGACTGATGACCTCAGGTGTTGAATCCCATAGTGCTCAGAGCCATTTTGAAGCGCCTAGGACCTCACGGCCACAACGGCCGGCTTTACATAAATGATCTAGGTGATAATCTGAGTAGCCCCCTTAGTTTGTTTGCAGATGACGCTGTAGTTTACCGTCTAGTAAAATGATCAGACGATCAAATCCAATTATAAAATGATCTAGAGAGAATTTCTGTATGATGCGAAAAGTGGCAATTGGCACTAAACAAAGAAAAAGTGCGAGGTCTCCAGATGGGTACTAAAAGAAATCCGATAATTTTAGGGTATACGATAAATCGCACAAATCTAAGGGCTGTCAATTCGACTAAATACCTAGGAATTACAATTACGAGCAACTTAAATTGGAAAGACCACATAGATAATATTGTGGGGAAGGCGAAACAAAGACTGTGGTTTGTTGGTAGAACACTTAGAAGATGCGACAAACCCACTAAAGAGACAGCCTACATTACACTTGTCTGTCCTCTGCTGGAATACTGCTGCGCAGTATGAGATCCTTACCAAAAAGGATTGACGAAGGACATCGAAAAAGTGCAAAGAAAGGCAGCTCGTTTCGTGTTATCGCGCAATAGGGGTGAGAGTCTCACTGATATGATACGCGAGTTGGGGTGGCAGTCAGTGAAACAAAGGCAGTTTTCTTTGTGGCGAGATCTACTTAGGGAATTTCAATTTCCAACTTTCTCTTCCGAATGCGAAAATACTTTGTTGACACCCACCTACGTAGGGAGAAATGATCATCTAATAAAATAAATAAGAGCTCGAACGGAAAGATTTAGGTGTTCCTTTTTCCCCACGCGCCATTCGAGAGTGGAATGGTAGAGAAGTAGTGTGAAAATGTTTCGATGAACCCTCTGCCAGGCACTTAAGTGTGAATTGCAGAGTAACCATGTAGTTGTAGATGTAGCGGATGAACTAGGTTTGCAGAATGTTGTAGTCCACAGAATGCCTTGTCAATGTCGTAAAGCCTACACTGGTCAGGGCATGCGCACAATTCGTCGTGCACGATTCATCACCACCGGTCGCCCGTGGCAGTCCAATAAGTTTGCCATAGCTGAGGAGTCTATCTCCACAGGACATTCTGTCGATTATTCTGCCATGAACATCTTTGCCACCACGAAGTCTTGTGGGACTCAGTTGTTACTGAATCTGTGCAAATACATACGTTATTAATTGCTATAAATCCTTAAAATTAGATAAGGCTTGGGGAGTAATGATTGCTCTAATATCTTCAGAAAAACAAAATTTTACTCTTAATGACACATCCAACCAAAGTTAGTTTTATTGTTTTGACCACTGAGTCTTAACTTCGGGAGATCATAATCTGACACAGGGCAGGAATGCAGCATCACCGTTGCACATGCGTCTCCGCGCCTCAGATGGAGCAATATTCGAGAAAGGGCGCTAATCTGGAAGGACGGTGGTCACAAAACTCAAACGTATGCGCATGCACCACCGTGCCAACCTTCGGTACAAAGTCAACGAAGTGCACCAGCAATTTCCAATGTAAAACTCATCTGAAGGTAGTTGAATGGTAGTAAGCCGAAATACCGGGGCAAGGTGGCGATATGGCGACGTCATATGCCACAAACCTCATGGAAGTGAAACAATGTACTGGCGACAGCGGTTATAACGACGTCAACCAACGATTTGCGGTCGTTATAGCCGATAGTCGCACAAATATAATTTTTTCTTTGTTTTTTGATATAGCTAACTTTAATAAGTAGCAGAAATCCCGTACATCTACAATATTTACAATACAGTATTTGTGACGAGAGGGGCTGAAAAGAAATTTTTCTCATGTTTTTCCAGTACATACAGCAATAAAATGCCAGTAAAATGTAAAAACCTTTAATAACTGACGAAAGAAGGAGCAACATTGTAAATTGTTTAGTAATGTCGAACATGGTCTTGGATAATGACTGAGACAAAACGTTCGACTGCTATGGTCGCAGGTTCGAATCCTGCCTCGGGCATGGCTGTGTGTGATGTCCTTAGGTTAGTTAGGTTTAAGTAGTTCTAAGTTCTAGGGGACTTATGACCTAAGATGTTGAGTCCCATAGTGCTCAGAGCCATTTGAACCATTTTTTTGACAAAATGTTCAAAAAAATGTTCAATTGTGTGTAGAATATTATGGGACTTAACTGCTAAGGTCATCAGTCCGTAAGCTTACACACTACTTAACCTAAATTATCCTAAGGACAAACACACACACTCATGCCCGATGGAGGACTCGAACCTCCGCCGGGATCAGCCGCACAGTCCATGACTGCAGCGCCCCAGACCGCTCGGCTAATCCCGTGCGGCGACAAAATGTTGAACATATTTAAAACAGGCTGGGAGTGTTGTGGAGTATAATAGTCGTGAATGACACAGCTTCGTTACAGTTACCGTGTTATAAAATTTAATCAGCAGTACAAAAATGAAAATCAGTATTCTAGAGACAAATTGCTCGAAGCCCTATGTTTTCTCCTATGTTTCTCTTTAAAATGTTTACAGATGTGATGTACTGTACCCAAAACATTGAAAATATCTAATACACACATCCACGAAACATCAATAACGAATACGCTACTACTGCACTTCGATGCGTTGAAAAATGTAACACATACTGCAATTTAATTTTCTACTCATCTGTGATCAAAGCAAAGACAATGTTGTTAAGTTTTTAAACCAGTTGCTTTAACTTTAAAGTGCCGTACAGTAATGCATACTACAGTATACTGTCTTATTTAAGGATACAGGGTACTTTTCCGGCTCAATATTATATAAAAATCTACACCTATTTCTTTCAGGCACTGTTTATAATGTACATGTCTTACAGATTTTTTTGTTGAAATCAGGTAATGCAGCACACTTTCTAAACAAATTTGAGGTATTTTGAACATTTTTGAACCTGCTTAGGGTTATTAAAAATTACAAAGAAATTGATGCATTTTTTTCCAAAATGCTTCTTCAAACTGAGGTACCATTTAATCCAGTGTTATTTGAAGGATACCAAATTTTTACCAGATATGCATGACATGATGGCTGAGGTACTAGACCTATGTAATTCCACCTATTATGTATATTACAACGATGAAAAAATATCACAACTTACATTTTAATTTTTATAATTTTTTCCTAATAAAAATGTTATTTTTTGTGTAATTTAGTTTAATCTGCAATAAAGATTAGGTCTACTGCATAAGTATGGACTACTGCAAGTTACAGAAAAAAATTAGAGCAATGCTTTATAAACTTCTAGGACAAATTTGTACCTGAATTCTGAAAAATACAACTTGTGGAAAATTGCGAATGAAGATATGAGTCCAACTGAACTGTGCCTCAGGACATTCCTGAACCATAGTCTTCATCCTGCAGCAATTTTTCATCTTCAAGCATCCTCTTGGCATTGCTTTTAGCACTTCTTGCTTCTTTGGAACTTGAAGAGCGAATCTTTCAACTTCATCCACCCATTGTTTGTCACATGCAAGCAATTGATCTTCCATATTAGAGCCACATTTTATGCCTAAATTTCTCAGGACTTCCAACCTTCCTATCACTCCATCATTGAAACACATCACTGCATCTAGTACACCAACTTTTAATGTATTTAGTCCTACAAAAATATTCTTGGGTAATCTTTCCCATATGCAATGGTTGAAACTTTCATTTGTATTCTGAGTGCCCCCATGAAGACATTTACTAAGCAGAACAGGGTCAGTCAGGTCTCTAAAAATTGGTTTTATTTCATTCATAACAGGCTCAGGAAGAGAATGTTTATGGTGGTATATTTGACCACTTTCTTTTGCTTTTTGGTGACCACGCCAAGAATGTGCTCCTTTAGGGCAAAGTCGGCGAAGAGGGTGGTCATCTGTGGACAACTTATGAAAGTAGGTGGCCCATACAGCTTTTCTCATTGCTGTAACATCTTTCAGAGGTGTGGTTCGTCTAATGGCCAGTCCATAATAACTCTGAAGGTGGTCTGTTTCAGTTTCTGTCAATCTGCCTCGGCCAGACAGAGATTTTCCATCAGATAGCAACTTTCCCTTCGAAGCTTCCTCAACGTAACGCGTATCCTGTTTTGCACATGTCCACAACGCTCCAGTTTTGTTACCAAGGTATCACCATAGACATTGAACTCATTAATTTTATTGAAAGCTTTAGAGTCCCCGTCGTCTAAGTACTTCGTATATCTAACGTTATAAACGGGCACCGACCTCTGAAATATTTTTAGAGCCCCATCTCACTCTATGCCACCACTGTAACCATCATAATTCTGACCGAGCGAGGTGGCGCAGTGGTTAGACACTGGACTCGCATTCGGGAGGACGACGGTTCAATCCCGCGTCCGGCCATCCTGATTTAGGTTTTCCGTGATTTTCCTAAATCTCTCCAGGCAAATGCCGGGATGGTTCCTCTGAAAGGGCACGGCCGACTTCCTTCCCCATCCTTCCCTAATCCGATGAGACCGATAACCTCGCTGTCTGCTCTCCTTCCCCAAAACAACCCAACCCCATCATAATTTTTAGAACACTGATGTTCAATATGTCCTTCAGTGTTACCATGGCAGGTGTGGCAGTACTTAGATAAGCACTTAAGATCAACAACTTTTCCATTCTCCGGAGATGTAGTACTTACAACATCATTCAAGGAACGATGTACTCGACATTGCCACGTCCCATCAAGTGCAACAGCAATGTCCCTGGTTCCACTAATATTTACAGTTTCTTCTACCGCACGTTTCATAAATTCTTTATACACAACCGTCAAGGCATCTAAAAGTATTTGTATGTACTTGCTGAACCTAAAAGGAGGAGGAGGAAGGTCCATCAAACCACAAAACGTTTGAGCAACCTTTTTTTTCCTTTTCCTGTTGCACGCATTACATACACTAACTTCAAATATGAATTATGCACAATGTTAGAATTCATTTTCGAGGTAGGTTGATTGCAGGATCTACACAGAACAACTAATTTTGAAGCTAAACCCTTTCTGCTCCTTCGTTGTTCAATTATTTCCAGACAGCCTACACCGTCACATTGTTTACATTTCGCCACTTCCTTTATCAAGGAAGATAAGATGCTCACATCAACAACAACAAATCCATTACAAACAGTGTCACTGTTAACACTAAAATTTGAACCACCAGGAGGCGTGCCATGTGGGAGTTTCTTCGCTGAAGAACTGATACATAGGTTGCTTTCAACAGTGTGGCTTGCTTTGTTTTTGAACTGGTTACAACGGAATTTCCTTTTATAGTATTTCTTGATGTGTGGCATCCTTCGTATTTATTGCTCACTAAAGGATATGTACATCCACAAATATATGTAGCACTTGGGCAACAAACATTCAGTAACACGTGAACAAACTGCTTCAGTGAAACGAAAGTAAATACTAGCAAAGATAATCCTTTACGGACACTAGAGAGGCCGGCCGGAGTGGTCGTGCGGTTCTGGGCGCAACAGTCTGGAACCGAGCGACCGCTACGGTCGCAGGTTCGATTCCTGCCTCGGGCATGGGTGTGTGTGATGTCCTTAGGTTAGTTAGGTTTAATTAGTTCTAACTTCTAGGCGACTGATGACCTCAGAAGTTAAGTCGCATAGTGCTCAGAGCCATTTTTGACACTAGAGACCTGCACTGTTACTAAGATATACAATGTATCATACGTATAATCGCTGGAAATAGAAAGTTCACAGTTATTTTCGAAATAGTACTGGTATCTGTAACAGAAATAAAGGGTGCGTGACGGCATACATGACCGTAACTTTAAAATTTGGTACATATAGGTCATTTTTCATTTGAAACCCTATAATGTATCCTTAAGGTAATCAGTTATATTTGTTTGCTTTTTGTAGCTAAAACGTGTGTACGTTTTATTTGCATTTGACAATGTATTCGTTTTGATACCCGATTTGAAACCAACAATCTGCAGAAAACAAGAGTTAGAAAATAAGCGTTACTTTGTTGGAATCTCCAACACGTAACAAACAAAAATGAACATTGGATCTTATAGCCGATACATTTGTCCGAAACTGGAATAAAAATACGTCGTTTTATACGATAAATCGCAATAAATGATCTCATACTAAGCGATTTGTTTTATATATAGCGTTTTCATAGGATTTAGACGCGATCGATAACTTTTGCTGTTATATCCAGTACGTCGTTAAAAGCGCTGTCTCTATAAATGGTATCTAATGTACACTACTGGCCATTAAAGTTGCTGCACCACGAAGATGACGTGCTACAGACGCGAAATTTAACCGGCAGGAAGAAAATGCTGTGATATGTAAATGATTAGCTTTTCAGAGCATTCACACAAGGTTGGCTCCGGTGGCGACACCTACAAAGTGCTGACATGAGGAAAGTTTCCAACCGATTTCTCATACAAAAACAGAAGTTGACCGGCGTTGCCTGGTGAAACGTTGTTGTGATGCCTCGTGTAAGGAGGAGAAATGCGTACCATCACGTTTCCGACTCTGATAAAGGTCGGATTGTAGCCTATCGCGATTGCGGTTTATCGTATCGCGACATTGCTGCTCGCGTTGGTCGAGATCCAATGACTGTTAGCAGAATCGGTGGGTTCAGGAGGGTAATACGGAACGCCGTGCTGGATCCCAACGGCCTCGTATCACTAGCAGTCGAGATGACAGGCATCTTATCCGCATGGCTGTAATGGATCGTGCAGCCACGTTTCCCTGAGTGAACAGATGGGGCCGTTTGCAAGACAACAACCATTTGCACGAACAGTTCGACGACATTTGCAGCAGCATGGACTATCAGCACGGAGACCATGGCTGCGGTTACCCTTGACGCTGCATGCAGACAGGAGCGCCTGCGATGGTGTACTCAACGACGAACCTGGGTGCACGAATGGCAAAACGTCATTTTTTCGGATGAATCCAGGTTCTGTTTACAGCATCATGATGGTCACATCGCGGTGAATGCACATTGGAAGCGTGTATTCGTCATCACCATACTGGCGTATCACCCGGCGTGATGGTATGGGGTGCCGTTGGTTACACGTCTCGGTCACCTCTTGTTCGCATTGACGTCTCTTTGAACAGTGGACGTTACATTTCAGATGTGTTACGACCCGTGGCTCTACCCTTCATTCGATCCCTGCGAAACTTTACATTTCAGCAGGATAATGCACGACCGCATGTTGCAGGTCCTGTATGGGCCTTTCTGGATACAGAAAAAGTTCGACTGCTGCCCTGGCCAGCACATGCTCCAGATCTCTCACGAATTGAAAACGTCTGGTGAATGGTGGCCGAGCAACTGGCTCGTCACAATACGCCAGTCAGTACTCTTGATGAACTGTGGTATCGTGTTGAAGCTGCATGGGCAGCTCTGTTTGACTCAATGCCCAGGCTTATCAAGGCCGTTATTATGACCAGAGGTGGTTGTTCTGGGTACTGATTTCTCAGGATCTATGCATCCAAATTGCGTGAAAATGTAATCACATGTCGGTTCTAGTATAATATCTTTGTCCAATGAATACTCGTTTATCATCTGCATTTCTTCTTGGTGTAGCAATTTTAATGGCCAGTAGTGTAGTTGGAAAGTCAAGGAGAGGTGCATCTTCAGTGGAACCTGCTAGAGTTGGACAAACCCTGAAGTAAAGGAACAAAATGTAAGAAATTGGGATGACTTCGTCGTAAAATATAAATAAGGCAGGGTACTAGCCTATAGAAGGACGAACTGAGACAGATTTTCGCACTAACCCACGCCCGTTATTAACGATCTCTAATCTGCTTGTGTCTCAGATGGTTTCGACGTTTACGGGAATGTTCGCAGGTTCTCCATACCCGTCTGAGAAATGCAACCCACGAACATTTAGTTACGTGAACACAAAGTACATATATAGCAGTATTCTACACAGGGTGTACTTTTGGGTCAAACTGAAACAAGTGACAGTGAGTCCACACCCGATTATATTGAGACAGTGAACCAACGGTCGGAAACGTACATTTAATGTGTTACGAACATGCCTAGCGTATAAAACATAACGACGTATTTCATATTAAATGTTTTAAGTGTCGGCCGCCAGTCTCAATGCACGCATAGCAACGGCGCGTGAAGTTCCGCCGCATTCTTGACGATATATTCGTTTTGACAACTGACTTGAAACCAACAATCTGCAGAAAACAAAGAGTTTGAAAATAAACATTACATTGTTTGAATCCCCAAACACGTAACAAACGTAACTAGTTGGAGTCACGAACGATAGCGGTCGAGTTTAGGCTTGTTCTGCGCACCTACGTCAGATATATTCCGACAGCCAATGAGTGTTTAGTAGTGTTCTGAGCGCTCTGATCTGAATGCCTTAGCCGAGTGGAGTGGCCGCGCGGTTCGAGGCGACATGTCACGGATTGCGCTGCCTCTCCCGCTGGAGGTTCGAGTCCTCCCTCGGGCAGGGGTGTGTGTGCGTGTTGTTCTTAGCTTAAGTTACATTAAGTTAGTTTAAGTAGTGTGTAAGTCTAGGGACCGATGACCTCAGCAGTTTGGTCTCTTAGGAATCCACACACATTTGAACATTTGAATGCCGTAGCTAATACGAGCTTAAACAAGATCGTAGCGAATTGTTTAATGAATTTATATTTCATTTATTGCGAGTTGTCATTGCCGATGGTGGTGGTAAGTGATAAAGTCTGCATAAGTAAGCGAGAGACATAATTTGCTGGTTATACGCTTCCTTCAAGCGAAAAGCACACGCATGCGCGTACTGCAACTGTCGCCTGGAGTGTTCAACAACGCCATTCCCGTGCGTGCCTCGACATGCACGGACCACCGACCGTGGGTCGGACTATAGTGTCTGTTGTACCAAGAGACAGGCAGCTTGGGCACTAGAAAGCAGGTCTTCATCCGTTTCTGTGCGGGCTTCATACACCAACGTCTTGACATAGCCCCAGAGGAAAAAGCCCAGAAGCGTGAGATCAGTGATCACACTGGCCATGAGACAGGAGCGCCCCTTCCAATCCAAGGACGAGGGTACGTGTTGTTCAGGTGCTCTCGGACATTAGCAGCGAAATGAGTTGGTGCACTGTTGTTTCAAACCACATTCTCAGACAACGCAGCATGCAGTCTCCAAGAACTACACGTGCAGTTGCAATACATGCACCGAGACTGGCTTTTGAACAACTACTATGAGCTGCATTGTCGTTGTGCAGTGTATGCTGTGTATGTCCATAACACAATAAATATGCATTTCCGACCATTGGTTCCCTATCTCAGTGTAATCGGTTGTGGTCCCCCTGTCACCTATGTCAATCAATCCAAAAGGTTTAAGACACACTGTATACGCCACACCAGTATAGAAGAGTTCCAGTCTGCTACATCTCATCCCAAGGGGACATATCTAGCACCAGGCTGCAGGCTGCAGGCTGCTGTAGAACTCTCGATTCTTTTGAGCCATATTCCACTGAACTGGGAGCCATACAAAGGGTTTTCCAGTCGAGTATTTAGAAGTAGGTTACCATTCCACGACCAAAGAGGTCCAGACAATTTTTTCTTTTTTTTTGGCCGGGGGGTGGGGCGTTGGGGGATGGTTCAGTTCTGTTCAACTACAAGATATTGATTCAGATTATTATTGCAAAATATCAGCAGCTGAACTGTCATAAACTGCTTCAACGTTTAGAATTGTAACTCAGGTTGCATCTACTAAAAATTTTCGTACTATGGTGGTACTTAGAAGTGGAATGTTGGGTTGAGAGATGTGCAACAACATTCAGGAAGCATTTTTATTAATCACGTAAAATTTTTAACCTGCAGATCGAAGTAAAGAGACGCCTGTTCCCAAGTCTCTACTCCCCCTTCCCCCAAGTTAATCATACAATACAATACACAGCTTGTATCACAATTAAAACGACCTAAAAATCTCAGAACTTTGGCACCATTTACATTTGCCTCTTTAAAACAATTAAATAACGTGCGTTATTATTTCAAATGCAGTTAGATTAAAAAATCCGCCTCAGACAATAATCACCAGACGTTTTAAGAAACACAGTATGGCCAAAATACGGCCACACAAAATACTCGATACTAGTGTTGTGCTCTACCAAAATTACGGTTCGGTCGTTTTGGTACAGTACATACAAAACTTGGTAAATGGTAGGATTACCAGTAGTAATGGTAGGGACAGAAACGTAAGTGAATATATGAGAGAGAAACCGGGAGCCGAAGACTTCTCTTTGTTTTTTGATTGTTTGTTTGTTTGTTTTACACGTAACTAGACCATACATCATTCAGTGTTAGTTCACTTTGCATTCTGTATCCTTACAAAATATAAATTGCATATTTCAAGTAATAAAAATTGGTTGATTGAGGAAATTCTGCGCTTTTGTGTAACCAAAGCATGTACTTCTGATGCAAGAATAGTATACATGCACAAACATAAAAAATGTATATTATTATTTTCTGTACACCATAGAAAGTTCTTCAACATGATCAAAGGCAAGAGTTTCCTCTTACTGCTGATAAGTGCGAAAGTTTTTATGAATAACAGAAACGTGTTTTATATAACCTCGACGAAGAATTGAAGATATGTTTGATACGTTTTTGTTGTGCTTTTTTTATATTTTATCGTTTTTTAAAAGAAATTACGTTTTCTGGTGCGATATGATACGTCTGTATTGTTTTTTATTTGTATTACATCCCTCTGTTTCACGTTACAGATCAACAGTTTTCGAATAAACGTGAATTAAATATTGACCACTTTTGTTTTGCTATAAACACTGTTTATTTATAAGTACAAGTCAGGTGGATAACTGTGTACAACAAAACTGTTCTATGGGTTAGGGGGCTCTTTATAGAAATCCTCTTTCAGTTTCTAGACAGCTCGCCACAAGCTCGGTTTCTAGAGGAATCCGGTAAGACACTGATAGCATAAGTAAAAAACGCGATCGAAAGTAGCTAACGTCCGATGGGTATGCAACACACATACCATACAGGAAAGGTGTTAACGATTTTAACTGACCAAAGGTATTATGGAAACTACCGTACAGTACGCTTACTTGTGATAGTTTACGGTAGTCTATGGTAGTTTTACAACTCTATACAGTGCCCAAAACACTGGGAATAAAGATGGATATCAGTTAACACAGATGAGAGTAGAAAACAAACGCAACTACTGTCATTCAAACGGCAACCTAAGTCAGCATGGAACTGTCACCATGTCAGTAGTGAGTAGAAAACATTTGTACGAAAGAAGAACACAATCACCTTTAAAGCCGTCCTGTAAACTAGTGACCCTAATACCCAATAAGTCCCTAGCGAGCCAAAAATACAATACACTTGAGGTCCATTTCATACGAGCCAAAGTGAGCTGACCTCGACGCAAAATACACGCCAGCGGCAAATCTCGATGGTAAGTTCATCTCGTCGCAAGGTAAGGCATGTGGCACAGTCCACTCAAGGGCCGCCGCGCCTTTGCGATGACAGACGATGTTTTCTTGCTGATACACTGAAGCGCCAAAGAAACTGGTATAGGCATGCGTATTCAAATACAGAGATATGTAAACAGGCAAAATACGGCGCTGCGGTCGGCAACGCCTATATAAGACAAGTGTCTGGTGCAGTTGCTAGATCGGTTCTGCTGCTACTATGGTAGGTTATCAATATTTAAGTGAATTTGAACGTGGTGTTACAGTCGGCACACGAGCGATGGAACATAATATCTCCGAGGTAGCGATGAAGTGGGTATTTTCCCGTGCGACCATTTCACGAGTGTACCGTGAAAATCAGGAATCCGGTAAAACATCAAATCTCCGATATCGCTGGGGCCGGAAAAAGATCCTGAGAACGGGACCAACGACGACTGAAGAAAATAGTTCAACGTGAGAGAAGTGCAACCCTTCCACAAATTGCTGCAGATTTCAATGCTGGGCCATCAACAAGCGTCAGCGTGCGAACCATTCAACGAAACGTCATCGATATGGGCTTTCGGAGCCGAAGGCCCACTCGTGTACCCTTGATGACTGCGATACAAAGCTTTACGCCTGGCTTGGGCCTGTCAACACCAGCAATGTACTGTTGATGACTGGAAACATTTTGCCTGCTCGGGCGATTCTCGTTTCAAATTTCATCGAGCGGATGGACGTGTACGGGTATGGAGACAACCTCATCAATCCATGGACCCCGCACGTCACCAGGGGACTGTTCAAGCTGGTGGAGGCTTTGTAATGGTGTGAGGCACGTGCAGTTAGGATAATATCGGACCCCTGATACATTTAGATATGACTCTGATAGTTGACACGTACGTGAGCATCCTGTCTGATCACCTGCATTCATTCATGTCCATTGTTCATTTCGACAGACTTAGGCAATTCCAGCAGGACAATGCGACACCCCACACGTCCAGAATTGCTACAGAGTAGTTCCAGGAGCACTCTGAGTTTAAACATTTCCGCTGGTCTCCAAACTCCCCAGCCATGAACATTATTGGGCATATCTGGGTGCCTTGAAACGTGCTGTTCAGAAGAGATCCCCACCCCCTCGTACTCTTACAGATTATGCACAGCCCTGCAGTATTCATGGTGTCAGTTCCCTCCAACACTACTTCAAACATTAGACGAGTCCATGCCACGTCGTGCGTGCTCGTGGGTGCTCTACACGATATTAGCCAGGTGTACCAGTTTCTTTGGCTCTTCAGTGTAGCTCGGAGGAGTCCACACTAGGATTGCTGCGCCACCGGAAAGGGCCTCCTCAGTAGTTGGCTGTACCTCGCGCCAGTAAAACGCCTGGCTGCGCCGAAAGGATGGCAGTTATTGCTGAAACAATCGGTTTTCGGTTATACCGTTGTTTTTCAAGCCAGTTTAACCCGACTATTAAAACCGCTCAAAGTAACTGGTTCCTGAAATAACCGATTTTCGGTTCTTTATTCCTGTTATTTCCTGTGAAATCGAACAAAGTTTGAATAAATTAGACTCCCTCAGTTTCAAAATTCATAGAGTCGAAATATTAAATTGAATACGCTAATAAAAGAAAAATTATCCCGTCCATCGTTCGCCGTTTTTCTCTAAAAGTGATAAGAGGTTAACTACTACAAAAAAATCACCATGATTCTCCTACTGATTCTAATTTTTTGAAACAGTTGAATTATACCCGTATTTGGACAATACGATTAGCTGATGCTAAAGAGTGGAAACTGAGGTTAAAGTACTCTACTTAACATGTAAATTTGTCCGTTTTTTAGGGCTACAAGCAGAAAAAGGCACGTTATATAGACGCAGGCAGCAGATCAGTTGCTTTCAGTTGTTATTGTGAACAATGGATGAACTCTTACGTTTTAAGTTTTCTTCTTATATTATGTCACAAGTTTGTTGTGGCTCCTCCCGTTTTTAATCTTTTAAAGCAAATGTAGCACTGATCTTCATTGATGCCGCGCTTCGTAAGAACTTCCCGATTAGGGGTTCTGCCATTCCTTAATAAAACTGATGTCCAACAACGACAGTGAGAAACTACCATACACACCAGACGGCTCAAGTGTTGCACACTGAAATGTGCACTCGTACCATCTAGTAACAGGTACATTATTGTCTCTTGGCATTGTTATGCTGATTGATTTTCATATTTTCTATAACAGCGCAGTACTTCAAAGCGATGGAAATTTGACGAATAAAAAAGTTCTCGTTCATTAGAAAAGGTTTATTTAAAAAGTAAAAATTTAAGCACTACTGCTATGACTAATTGATATTTCGGTTATTAGTAAAAAAAAACCACCTGATACAAACGAGAACAAACAAATACTGAAAAATACCGATTATTGCGAACTAAAACACCGGTATCGGTTTTAAGTGATCAGTTTTTTTCAGCCCTATTGCGCCGACGTTTCGGAATTGACAACACGTAACCATACCCAGCCGGCTACAGAAAAACCTGACTGCCCGTGTTCTACCACTCTGAAAGTAGCTACTCATGTGTGCTACGCATGTCTACTCCCATTTCGCTTGCTTATCCTCATTTCGCTTGCTGGTTTTGTTACTGCTTGTTGTTTTATATTAGCTGCTGGAATTTATTTATTTTTTACATATTTTATGCTATTAAAGAGATGAATACAGCAATCGGTTAAAAATGGTATAGGTTGCAATAGTTATTTGCAGGTGAAGAAGCTTGCACGGATTAGAATAGTTTGGAGAGCTGCATCAAGTAAGTCCTCAGAATGAAGACAACAACAACCACACTGCTGTTACGGTGATGACTGTCACTGTTTAAATAGCCTGCTATTTCTTGTGCATTACTTTGGTTTTAAGGAACGAGAGGCACCGTAATGTAAATGTAAATACACTTAAACTCTTAAACAGGGTTGACATCCTTTACGATTCTAATGGCCTTTTTTGTATTCTGAAAACTATTTTAGTTGCTGCCGAATTAATCCAGACTATGTATCCACATTTAAGCCGGGAAAGAAAGTAGGCATAGTAGGTGTTCTTAATCGCTTCTCCACATAACATTCGCATTTCGAATAACACTGAAGCTGATACTACTTACATTTTCCATCACAAACTCAGTGACGGAATTCATAAGTATTCTCGATCAGAAGGCAAGTCCTACTGCTAGATCTCAAACTGAGGTGGTAGGCACACACTCAGCAGGTATATAGCACGATAT